>NC_134356.1:7250581-7610149 GCF_048569485.1 Anomaloglossus baeobatrachus | reverse complement strand
CCTCCTATAGTACCCGGCGGTCCCCAAGAAGGACATCACCTGCTTCTTGGTCCTGGGGGTGGGCCAGGATGCGATGGCCTCCACTTTCTCAGGCTCGGGCTTCAGTGTTCTCCCGCCTACCCGGTGACCGAGGTACTGGACCTCGCTCATGGCCAGCTGACACTTTCCCGGCTTGATGGTCAAACCTGCCCGGTGGATCCGCCTGAGCACCTGTGCTAGATGCTCTAGGTGGTCCTCCCAGGTGGGACTGAAGACGGCAATGTCATCTAGGTACGCGGCCGCGTACCCTTCAAGTCCCTTGAGCAGGGTGTTGACCATCCGCTGGAAAGTGGCAGGGGCATTCCTCATCCCGAATGGCATCACCGTGGACTCGTACAGTCCAAATGGGGTAATAAAGGCAGAGCGTTCCCTGGCCTTGCGAGTCAGGGGGATCTGCCAATATCCCCGGCTCAGATCCATGATGGTCAGGTACTGAGCCCCGGCCAACTGATCGAGCAGGTCATCGATGCGTGGCATTGGGTACGCATCGGCGACCGTGACCGCATTGAGCCCCCTGTAGTCCACGCAGAACCGAGTGGTTCGGTCCTTCTTAGGGACGAGGACTACAGGCGAGGCCCAAGCGCTGTTGGATGCCTGGATCACCCCCAGCTTCAGCATCTCGTCAATCTCCTGGCGCATGTGTTGCTGCACCTCCAGGGAGACCCGATATGCTGAACGCCGGATCGGGGGATGATCCCCAGTGTCCACGTGATGGACAGCCAAGTCAGTCCTTCCGGGCTGGTTGGTAAACAACCCCCGGAAGGGGAGGAGGGTGGCCCACAGCTGGGACCGTTGGTCCTCCAAGAGCTGGTGGCCAACCTCCACATCCTCAATGGATCCGCCGGCCCTAACCTGGGCTAGCATATCCAAGAGGGTTTCCGCTTCTCCCTCCTCGGGCAGGTTGCACACGGGGAGCGCACATGCCTCCCGCTCATGATGTGCCTTCATCATGTTCACATGGAAGGGCTTCCGCCTTCCACGGGCAGGGTCCAGGGTGACCAGGTACATCACAGGGTTGAGCTGCTGGTACACGAGGTATGGGCCTTCCCAGGCTGCCTGAAGCTTGTCCTGTGGTACGGGGACCAGTACCCACACCTTTTGACCCACTTGGTAGGTCCTCTCACAAGCGTTCTGGTCGTACCAACGCTTCTGATCGGCCTGGGCTTGAGCCATATTGTCGTGTACCAGTTGCGTCAAGGCCTGCATTTTGTCCCGGAAGCGCATGACATACTCGATAACCGACACTCCAGGAGTGGCCAAATCCCCTTCCCAAGCCTCTTTCACCAGAGCCAGGGGGCCCCGCACACGTCGCCCGTACAGGAGCTCAAACGGTGAGAATCCTGTTGAGGCCTGTGGAACCTCCCGGTAAGCAAATAACAGGTGTGGGAGATACCGCTCCCAGTCACGCCCATGGGAGTCGACCAACATCTTAAGCATCTGCTTTAAGGTGCCATTGAACCGCTCGCACAGGCCATTAGTCTGTGGATGGTACGGGCTGGCCACCAGATGTCGCACCTGGACTTGCTTACAGAGGGCCTCCATCAGCTGGGACATGAATTGGGTCCCCCGGTCAGTGAGCATTTCCTGGGGAAAACCCACTCGGGAGAAAATCTCCAGCAATGCGGTGGCCACCTTGTCAGCCCGAATGGACGACAAGGCCACTGCTTCTGGGTACCGGGTGGCATAGTCCACTACCGTCAGTATGAAGCGTTTCCCGGAGCTGCTGGGGATGGCCAGCGGGCCGACCAGATCCACAGCCACCCTCCTGAAAGGCTCATCGATGATTGGCAGAGATACTAGTGGGGCTTTGGGTGTGGCCCCGCCTTCCCCACTCTCTGACAGGTTTCACACGAACGGCAGTAGGCAGCCACATCGGCCCCCATTTTTGGCCAGTAGAAATGCTGGTTTAACCTGGCCTTGGTCTTAGCGATCCCTAGGTGTCCGGCCATCGGAATCTCATGTGCGATCCGCAACAACTCCGTCCGGAACGGATAGGGTACCACCAACTGTCGGTCCCTGGGCCACGCCTCCGGTGAACCCTGCTGGACCGTGGCCCGGTACAGCCGTCCTTGGTCCCCGACCACTCGCTCCGGGTCCGAGTCCGAGGGAGGCTGTGCCGCCTGCTCCTTAAGAGCTTTCAGGCTGTCGTCAGCTTCTAACGCTGCCTGAAACCCCTGACTAGATGTGGCCAGAATCGACGAGACTGTCACATCTTCAGTCAGTACCCCGGGACCTGTGTCCTGGCCTCCACCTGACTCGGCTGCCACTTGGTCAGAAGGGGAAGAGCTATCGGACCTCCGGGAGGCCCCTTGGCTTCCAGCACTCCCACTGCGGGTGACAGCGGCCACAGCCGCTGCGACCGTGGGTCGTGCCTGCTCCTCCCCCGTTCCTGACCAAGTCGCCGGTTCAGGCAGACCTACCTGGCTTCCTGACACCCCGGTTGTGGGGGAACCATGCACCGAGATCTTACCTGGGAGCACTTCCGCTCCTGGACCGGCCCCAATCTCACCTGCCTGTTCCCCTCCTGCAGCAACAGAACCCCGCTGTGAAATCTCTGGGGACCCCACATTTGCTGTGGTAGCCCCCACCCCACACACTGGTCCTCCCCCTGCAGCACCCTGCTCTCTGCTTATCCCTGCAGAGGGCAACAGATCCCAGCTCACAGGCTGATTACTTGTAGAGGCATTGTCACACCTTTCTCTGACCCCCTCCCCTGTCACAGCTGCAGCTGTGTGTGTGTCTATGGTGTCTGTGCAAGCAGAAATATCAGAGTTCACTCCCTCCTCCCTTACATCATTCATAGATAACACATTAACATTGTCAGGAGTCATGTCAGTACTGGCTGAAGGTTCAGCCCTTGGTTGGGGCCCAAACTGGGAGGTTATCTGCCCCAAATCTGTCCCAAGTAGCACGTTTGCAGGGATCCGATCAGTTACCCCCACCTCCCTCACCCCTCGCCCTGCGCCCCAGTCCACATAAATGTCAGCAACAGGCAGCGCCGGGTCAATGCCTCCAATCCCGGAGACAGCGAGGGTTTTTCCAGGGATCAAGTCTTGGGGGGACACCATCTCAGGCCGCACCAGAGTCACCTCCGAGGCGCTGTCTCGCAGTCCTATGGTCACAGACCGGCCGACGGTGACAGGTTGGAAGCTGTCCAGGGACCTACCACCACCCCCACCCACACAATACACCTTGGGCGGCCCTTGGGACGGGACGGAGCCGGGGCCTTGGGACGCTGAGGGCACATGGCCTTGAAGTGTCCAGGTAGGTTGCACTGGTGGCACCGTCTTGGCTCTGCCACGGGCCTGGAGAGGGGAGTTGAGGGGGACACCCCCTGCAGTCTAGGGGCAGGTGGGGCAGTCGCAGAATTCATCTTACCCCCTCTCCAGGTGCTGCTGGTGGCTGCTCTCCTGGCTTCAGGAGCCCGATTGTTGGTGTAGTCATCGGCCAGGGCAGCTGTAGCCGTGGACCCCTTTGGCTTCTGGTCTCGGATGAACTGGCGGAGATCCTCAGGGCAGTTCCACAAGAGTTGCTCCGTGATGAACAAGTCCAGGATCTCCGGTCCGGTGGAAAGCTGCAGGCCTTGGGTCCAGTGGTCGGCAGCTCGGGCAAGTGCCCGCCGGTGGTCAGCCCAGGAGTCCTTTGGTCCCTTCTGTAGGCTCCGGAACTTCTTGCGGTAGGACTCTGGAGTGAGGTTGTACTGTTGGATCAGGGCCCGCTTGATGGTGTCGTAGCCCTGATCTGCCTCAGCAGGCAAGTCCCCAAGGATATCCAGGGCCTTACCCCTTAAACGGGGGGTCAGGTATTTGGCCCACTGGTCCTTGTCCAGATGGTGCTGCAAGCAAGTCCGTTCAAAAGCAGTCAAGAAAGAGTCCAAGTCTCCATCCTTCTCCAGCACTGGGAAGTCCTCAACACGGACCTTTGGAAGTTTGGTGTCTCGAAGGTCACATGTGGCTGATGAGGGCCGGAGCTGAGCTAGCTGCAGCTGGTAGTCACGGTCTGCCTGTCGCTCTCGCTCTTCACGCGCTGCCTGCCGCTCTCGCTCCGCAGCCTCACGCTCTGCGTGCCGCTCCGCAGCCTCAGCGTCACGCGCTGCCTGCCGCTCTGCCCTGCGCTCTGCCAGGAGTTCCTTGTAGCCCTTCTGGTCTCCAGCCTGGAGAAGGGCCATAGCCATTTGAAGAAGGCTATCCGAGCCTCCCAGGCTCGGTGGAATGGCACGTGGTGATCTGCGGCACGCTGCAGAGCTAGGCGATTCACTGTCCCTTTCAGAGCGGAGGGCTGGCATCTGGCTCGTTGAGGAACCTTGGGTGAGCTCCTCCTCATCTTGTCCAGCAGTGCCAGGTTGCGCAATGTCCTCGGCAGAACGGTTTTCTGGCGTCGAGCTCCTGGAGGACTCGTGGGCAACCTCCTCATTGCTGTCCACAGCACCGTCCTCCCTCTCTTCGGCTCCTGCCTTAGCATTGGCCAGTTGCATAGCTCTGCTCCTGGTGCCATCAGCCATTCTTGCAGACTTTTGGTCACTGACACAGAACTGACACCTGATGCCTCCACACACCTTACAGTATCTGCACTCTGACACTCTAGTGTTGAGCTAGTCTGAAGACCCCAGCAGCCACAGCTGCTGCAGGCAGTCTTTAGTGTCTGGGAGTATGGGTCTCACACTCACACACACTATTATCTCGATCCCACCGCTATGCCACCAATATGTCACAAACCACCGGGGGGGTCACTCAGAAATCCCCCGCGCTGGCTACCAATACGTCACAATCGGGGGGTAACAAGTGGGGTCACCCCTCCTTTATACCTCCCGACCGACAGACAGAGCACGTGACGCGCTCTCTAGCGCCCCTCTTATAGTCAGGCCAATTATGGAATTGCCCGACAATAAGCAAGGAGGCCGCTATACTACTTATGCCGATTATTGAAGGGTCCCCGGTGAGAGTAGGGTATATATTCCCCCGACCTCCGCGGGCGGAATATATAAAATCTCCCCGAATCTCACTGGCCTCCCCACAATAATCCTTGGCACAAACTCGCTGCCACCAACCGATTTACGGTAACGATTAGCCGAACACACAGACGTGGGATTCAAGATCGAGATAACAGAACAGCCCAAGATTAATTATATAATTTAATCAGCCTAAAGCACACTAGAAACTACAATATATACAATAGGGAATCTACAGAATATACATATGTCAGAGTACAGTTACAATCAAAGCATGGGTTACAAACAGGCATACACAGTTCCAGCAGTTACCTTGTTGCGTCTGGCCACAGGGGGGCGCTGTACCCAGGTTTCTAGGATCCTTCCCACAGATGTTTCCTACACGTGCCCCCAGCGAAAAGAACCCTGGAAAATGGCCGAAGTAGGGTTATCAACCTGGGCAAATCCAGGTCCCCTCCTACCTTAGTGACCTCAGAGGGAGCACTGCTCCACCCCTGGCTTGAGTTATGGACAATCCACAACATGGAATATGGGCCATAACTTTGCCTGGGAGCGTCGTAGGCGGACGCCAATGCTCTCATTGTGACAGTTATGAATTTAGCTACAGAACGAGGGGACTCATGACCTGTCTGCCAGTTCCCCATTGGCTGATATCACGCCTGGGGCATTTCCCAATGTCCTGCTCCCATAAAAAGGGTGTGCCGGCATCGTCCGCATGCGGAGACACCATTTTTATGGTTGCCATATTTATCGGAAATATGGCTTGCGAGATATGAACCATTTTTTACTGGAGTCGTTCTGTCTGGCTATTTCCATAGCCTTGCTAACTAGCTAGCAGCCCCCACTACAGGGTCACGGCAGGGAGTCATCCTGTGTCCATTGTTCCCACACCACCTCATCTCCATATCACAGGAGATGGCCATGGGATTTGTAAGTGGAACACTGAGAACAAGAAGGGAGGGGGCACTGCCAGGGAGTGATGAGGGATTATGACTGGAGTCATAATTCATCTTCATATCCCGGGATTTGCCTCACAGGGATGTTCTAGATCGGCCTGCTGTGTGATATTATGGGGATGTTCTAGATCGGCCTGCTGTGTCATATTACGGGGATGTTCTGGATGGGCCTGCTGTGATATTATGGGAATGTTCTGGATCGGTCTGGTGTGATATTACGGGGTTGTTCTGGATGGGCCTGCTGTGTGATATTATGGGGATGTTCTGGATGCGCCTGCTGTGTGACATTATGGGGATGTTCTGGATCTGTCTGCTGTGTGACATTATGGGGATGTTCTGGATCTGTCTGCTGTGTGATATTACGGGGATGTTCTGGATGGGCCTGCTGTGTGATATTATGGGGATGTTCTGGATCGGCCTGCTGTGTGATATGCCGGGGATGTTCTGGATGGGCCTGCTGTGTGATATTATGGGGATGTTCTGGATCGGCCTGCTGTGTGATATTATGGGATGTTCTGGATGGGCCTGCTGTGTGATATTATGGGATGTTCTGGATGGGCCTGCTGTGTGATATTATGGGATGTTCTGGATGGGCCTGCTGTGTGATATTATGGGATGTTCTGGATGGGCCTGCTGTGTGATATTATGGGGATGTTCTGGATCGGCCTGCTGTGTGATATTACGGGGATGTTCTGGATCAGTCTGCTGTGTGATATTATGGGATGTTCTGGATGGGCCTGCTGTGATATTATGGGATGTTCTGGATCGGTCTGCTGTGTGATATTATGGGGATGTTCTGGATGGGCCTGCTGTGTGATATTACGGGGATGTTCTGGATCGGCCTGCTGTGATATTACGGGGATGTTCTGGATCGGTCTGCTGTGTGATATTATGGGATGTTCTGGATGGGCCTGCTGTGACATTACGGGGATGTTCTGGATCGGTCTGCTGTGTGATATTATGGGATGTTCTGGATCGGTCTGTGTGATATTATGGGGATGTTCTGGATGGATCTGCTGTGTTATATTACGGGGATGTTCTGAATTCAGGCTGGAACCCCATTTATTGCCAATATTGAAAAGCAGAATTAACCCTTTGCCCTGGGGGAAGGTGGGTGTAGGGGTCTGTTTCCCGAAGAATGCTCTGTTAGGCGGCATTAACCATTTTGTGGCCCGTTATAATGGTTGGGGATTACCGTCTGTCGCACTGCCTGATTTTTGGTCTCTATTTATCTTAGGGCTCCGGAGATTATATTGGGATTACCGTTCTGTGAAGCCATTGACATGTGGTCTTTGGGGTGTGTGATTGCCGAGCTGTTTTTGGGGTGGCCTCTGTACCCCGGGGCGTCTGAGTATGATCAGGTAAGGTCTTCTGCGTGGCCAGTGGACACCCCTCTTATAACGCTCCGGCACCATTATAAAATGTGCTTTATCTCCTCGCAGATCCGGTACATCTCCCAGACGCAGGGTCTTCCTGCCGAGTATCTGCTCAGCTCCGGGACGAAGACCACCAGGTTCTTTAATCGTGATGGCGACTCTCCGTACCCCCTGTGGAGGCTGAAGGTAAGCAGAGCTCTCTGGTATAAATTCGGCTACGCCATGATATAGTGGTCATTCTTCCATGGCTTCCATTTTTGGTGGGGCCGAGCAGCGGCGACTGAGAACAAAGAATGGAGGATTCCTTTAAATCCTTCCATGGAAGCGAGTGTATACTGCCAGCGCCAACCTCTGACAGCCGTGATCGGAGCATGCGGCCATCTTTGCTGCTTAACCCTTTAGTTGACGCTGTCTGTCTGACTTTACACAGTACACGTATTACCTGGCACCCATTGTCCCCAATGTAATAAAGGGATGCCAATTGTATATTAACCAGTGTGGCAGCAATATAAACAGCAGGATGCTGTACAAAAAATGCTTGTCGCCTCCCGCGACAGAAAAATGGAAAAAAACACGCATTAAATGCTTGCTGTTATATGTATGGCGGCCTAGTGGTGTCAGTAAAAGCCTGTCAGTAGTAAGACGGTCTCTGTTGCCCATAGCAACCAATCACGGAGCAGCTTTCATCACCAAAACAGCTGTGGAAAAATGAAAGCTGCGCTGTGATTGGTTGCTATGGATAGCAAAGGCACGCAGGCCTAATATACAGTACTGATGATCAATAAAGGCGACATGTTGTGTGCCGGGCGCAGACGATGGTTGTGAAATACATCTCTGCCTGTCTGGGTGCCCCGGTATGGGCCGCCATTGTTTTCTGCTGTGATTTTTTTTTTTTTTCCCAATTATAGTATAAATTACACTGGAAAATGCTTTTGAGGTCTGTTCCAAAGCCCAGGAAGCCCCCAAAGGGGAATATTTGTGGGGTTTACTATGTTCCTCCCAAACAGCGACCGACATCAATAAACTCCTCAGGCAAAATTGATATGAGGCAAAATATGCGAAATATAAAACTGGCGCAAATGTCTTAATATATCAAACCTTACAGTGCCACATCCGGCCATCAGTGTCCATGATGGTCTGTATAAATAATGGCTGATAACAGGGAGTGATAGATTCTCTTCCTTGCTGCAGACGCCTGATAATCACGAGTCTGAGACCGGCATCAAATCCAAGGAGGCCAGAAAGTACATCTTCAACTGCCTGGATGATATGGCTCAGGTGAAGGAGTGGTCACGATGGTTGTGGGCATGGGTACGGCCAGTGGAAGAGGGGACAGGTACAGCCCTTGGTAGAGGGGGGATGGGTACAGCCCATTGTGGGGGGGTACGGTCCATGGCGGGAGGGGGTAACGGGTACGGCTCGTGGTGGGAGGATTGGTATGGCCCATGGCAAAGGGGAGAGGAAGGGTGCAGCCAACATGGTGGGAGGGGGGCAACATTTGCCCATGGTGATTGTGAGGGGGATGTGTATGGTCCATGGTGACAGGGAGGACGGGTGAGGTGGATGGGTACGACCCATGGAGAGGGGTATGGCCAACATGGTGGGAGGGGGGAAACGGGTGCAGTCCATGGTGGTGGAGATGGGTACGGCCGATGGTAGGGGTGTGCATTGTGGCGGTGTGATGTGTTGGGGCTGTAGAGAGACTGATGACCTTAAGTTGGAATCTGCTTTATATACAGGTGAACATGACCTCGGATCTGGAGGGCAGCGACATGCTGGTGGAGAAGGCGGACAGAAGAGAGTTCATTGACTTGCTGAAGAAAATGCTGACCATCGATGCCGACAAGAGGATAACCCCCATCGAGACCCTGAACCATCCGTTCGTCACCATGACCCATCTCTTGGACTTCCCTCATAGCTCACAGTACGGCGTCTGCCTTCTCTTTGCGCCCTCCTCGCTCTGCCCCTTCTTTTCCCGCCCTTCCCGCTTTGCCCCTTCTTTTCGCGCCCTTCCCGCTTTGCCCCTTCTTTTCGCGCCCTTCCCGCTTTGCCCCTTCTTTTCGCGCCCTTCCCGCTTTGCCCCTTCTTTTCGCACCCTTCCCGCTTTGCCCCTTCTTTTCGCACCCTTCCCGCTTTGCCCCTTCTTTTCGCGCCCTTCCCGCTCTGCCCCCTCTTTTCGCGCCCTTCCCGCTCTGCCCCCTCTTTTCGCACCCTTCCCGCTCTGCCCCCTCTTTTCGCGCCCTTCCCGCTCTGCCCCCTCTTTTCGCGCCCTTCCCGCTCTGCCCCCTCTTTTCGCGCTCTGCCCCCTCTTTTCGCGCCCTTCTCGCTCTGCCCCCCCCCCTCATTTCACACCCTCCCCGCTCTCCTCCCTTCCCCCTTTCACCTGCCCCCCTTCTCGCCACCCGCCCTACCTTTTATTCATGGTCTCTCTCTCTATCCACAGTGTAAAGTCTTGCTTCCAAAATATGGAGATTTGCAAGAGACGGGTGAATATATACGACACTGTGAACCACAGCAAAACCCCATTTATCACGCATGTGGCCCCCAGCACCTCCACCAACCTCACCATGACATTCAGCAACCAGCTCAATACTGTGCACAGCCAGGTAAGCTCCCTGCCCTGTGCCCCCCCTCCTGCGCTCCCTGCCCTGTGCCCCCCCCCTTGCGCTCCCTGCCCTGTGCCCCCCCCTTGCGCTCCCTGCCCTGTGCCCCCCCCCCCTTGCGCTCCCTGCCCTGTGCCCCCCCGTGCTTCCTGCCCTGTGCCGGCTGTGCAGATTTCTCTCTATTCTTCTAATGCCCCCCACCTTGTCCTAGACCTCTGCGGCCTCTATGGCAGCCGTGGCCCAGAGGAGCATGCCCCTGCAGACTGCAGCCCCGCAGATCTGTGCCCGGCCGGACCCCTTCCAGCAGGCCCTGATCGTCTGTCCTCCGGCTTTCCAAGGTAAGAGCCCACGTTAGAAGACACCGCACCGCGAATATCGTGACTAGTCTGCAGGAATATAGACGTGACCGCCTGTCATTGCTTCCACTGATACACTGCTCCAGATCCTCAGCGGAGGATAGCCGGGGCGCTGTTTATTGCTCCTCTGCACAGGGATTACTCCGGATGTATCGCCATACTTTCAGTTCCGCGTCATTGTAAAACCTCTGCTTGCTGTCAGTGAAGGGGCGGCCTTCTTAAAGGGACGTCCTCTGCAAGACTCTGATTCCTAATTGTTTTGTGTACTTGTTACCATCCCCCATTCACGTGAGGGTTTACCCACAGGGCAATGTCTCCATGGTTTCCCCGCAGGGCTGCAGACCTCTCCTTCCAAACATGGCGGCTACTCTGTGCGTATGGATAACGCGGTGCCTCTGGTGACGCAGGCGGCCAGCGCCCAGGCCCTGCAGCTCCAGCCCGGGCTCCTCGCACAGGTACGACGGCTGTGCTGCTGCTGCATGTTTTTCGCTGTGGTCCTGCCTCTAGGTGGCGCTGTTGTATTGCAGGACAGTAACGTTGCGTGCTCTTGTCTGCAGCAGGCGTGGCCCGGCGGCACCCAGCAGATCCTGCTCCCCCCGGCCTGGCAGCAGCTGGCAGGAGTGGCCGCCCATACATCGGTGCAGCACGCTGCGGTCCTCCCGGAGAGCATAGCCGGCAGCCAGCAGCTGGCGGACTGGAGGTAAGGGCCGATCTATGTCTGCTCTTTAGTTTTCTGTCCGCGGACATGTGTGCTCTATTTGTGGGGTAGCCTTACAAATCCAATCTCTGCTCCCGCACATCGCCCCCGGTGGTGACATGCAGGAGTGGCCTGTGCAGGGCTCTGGGGTCATGCTGCACTGATTACCCTGCTCCCGCACAGCGCCCCCGGTGGTGACATGCAGGTGTGGCCTGTGCAGGGCTCTGGGGTCATGCTGCACTGAATACTCTGCTCCCGCACAGCGCCCCTGGTGGTGACTTGCAGGAGCGGCCTGTGCAGGGCTCTGGGGTCATGCTGCACTGATTACCCTGCTCCCGCACAGCGCCCCCGGTGGTGACATGCAGGTGTGTCCTGTGCAGGGCTCTGGGGTCATGCTGCACTGAATACTCTGCTCCCGCACAGCGCCCCTGGTGGTGACTTGCAGGAGTGGCCTGTGCAGGGCTCTGGGGTCATGCTGCACTGATTACCCTGCTCCCGCACAGCGCCCCCGGTGGTGACATGCAGGAGCGGCCTGTGCAGGGCTCTGGGGTCATGCTGCACTGAATACTCTGCTCCCGCACAGCGCCCCCGGTGGTGACATGCAGGAGCGGCCTGTGCAGGGCTCTGGGGTCATGCTGCACTGAATACTCTGCTCCCGCACAGCGCCCCCGGTGGTGACATGCAGGAGCGGCCTGTGCAGGGCTCTGGGGTCATGCTGCACTGAACACCCTGCTCCCGCACAGCGCCCCCGGTGGTGACTTGCAGGAGTGGCCTGTGCAGGGCTCTGGGGTCATGCTGCACTGAATACTCTGCTCCCGCACAGCGCCCCCGGTGGTGACTTGCAGGAGCGGCCTGTGCAGGGCTCTGGGGTCATACTGCACTGATTACCCTGCTCCCGCACAGCGCCCCCGGTGGTGACTTGCAGGAGTGGCCTGTGCAGGGCTCTGGGGTCATACTGCACTGATTACCCTGCTCCCGCACAGCGCCCCCGGTGGTGACTTGCAGGAGCGGCCTGTGCAGGGCTCTGGGGTCATACTGCACTGAATACTCTGCTCCCGCACAGCGCCCCCGGTGGTGACTTGCAGGAGCGGCCTGTGCAGGGCTCTGGGGTCATGCTGCACTGATTACCCTTCTCCCGCACAGCGCCCCCGGTGGTGACTTGCAGGAGTGGCCTGTGCAGGGCTCTGGGGTCATGCTGCACTGAATACTCTGCTCCCGCACAGCGCCCCCGGTGGTGACATGCAGGAGTGGCCTGTGCAGGGCTCTGGGGTCATGCTGCACTGAATAGTCTGCTCCCGCACAGCGCCCCCGGTGGTGACTTGCAGGAGCGGCCTGTGCAGGGCTCTGGGGTCATGCTGCACTGAATACTCTGCTCCCGCACAGCGCCCCCGGTGGTGACATGCAGGAGCGGCCTGTGCAGGGCTCTGGGGTCATGCTGCACTGAATACTCTGCTCCCGCACAGCGCCCCCGGTGGTGACTTGCAGGAGCGGCCTGTGCAGGGCTCTGGGGTCATGCTGCACTGAATACTCTGCTCCCGCACAGCGCCCCCGGTGGTGACTTGCAGGAGCGGCCTGTGCAGGGCTCTGGGGTCATGCTGCACTGAATACCCTGCTCCCGCACAGCGCCCCCGGTGGTGACATGCAGGAGCGGCCTGTGCAGGGCTCTGGGGTCATGCTGCACTGAATACTCTGCTCCCGCACAGCGCCCCCGGTGGTGACTTGCAGGAGCGGCCTGTGCAGGGCTCTGGGGTCATGCTGCACTGAATACTCTGCTCCCGCACAGCGCCCCCGGTGGTGACTTGCAGGAGCGGCCTGTGCAGGGCTCTGGGGTCATGCTGCACTGAATACTCTGACCTTTACCTTTTTTCATTTCTTGCACTTGTCAGGAGCTCGCACGCCCACAGCGGCCACTACAACCCCATAATGCAGCAGCCGGCGCTCCTCGCTGGTCATGTGACCTTACCCGCCGCTCAGCCTCTGAATGTGGGCGTGGCTCATGTCATGAGACAGCAGCCAATCAGCAGCGCTTCCTCCTCATCTCGCAAAAAGCAGCATCACTCCGCAGTCAGGTGAGAGCGCGGGCCGGGGGAGGGGATACGCAACTCAGCACATACAGCCTATACTCCAGAGCTGCACTCACTATTCTGCTGGTGCAGTCACTGTGTACATACATTACTGATCCTGAGTTACCTCCTGTATTATACTCCAGAGCTGCACTCACTATTCTGCTGGTGCAGTCACTGTGTACATTACATTACTGATCCTGAGTTACCTCCTGTATTATACTCCAGAGCTGCACTCACTATTCTGCTGGTGCAGTCACTGTGTACATACATTACTGATCCTGAGTTACCTCCTGTATTATACTCCAGAGCTGCACTCACTATTCTGCTGCTGCAGTCACTGTGTACATACATTACTGATCCTGAGTTACCTCCTGTATTATACTCCAGAGCTGCACTCACTATTCTGCTGGTGCAGTCACTGTGTACATACATTTCTGATCCTGAGTTACCTCCTGTATTATACTCCAGAGCTGCACTCACTATTCTGCTGGTGCAGTCACTGTGTACATACATTACTGATCCTGAGTTACCTCCTGTATTATACTCCAGAGCTGCACTCACTATTCTGCTGGTGCAGTCACTGTGTACATACATTACTGATCCTGAGTTACCTCCTGTATTATACTCCAGAGCTGCACTCACTATTCTGCTGGTGCAGTCACTGTGTACATACATTACTGATCCTGAGTTACCTCCTGTATTATACTCCAGAGCTTCATTCACTATTCTGCTGGTGCAGTCACTGTGTACATACATTACTGATCCTGAGTTACCTCCTGTATTATACTCCAGAGCTGCACTCACTATTCTGCTGGTGCAGTCGCTGTGTACATACATTACATTACTGATCCTGAGTTACCTCCTGTATTATACTCCAGAGCTGCACTTACTATTCTGCTGGTTGCTACTAGAAACCATGAATAAAGCTGTTGTTGGACACATGCCCTAATATTCTGGCTCCTCCCCCTCTTGCTTCCTCTGGTCACACGGGGGGAGGTTGTGTAATTTATACTGATTTTTTTGCTTATGTTAATGATATTTAAACTATTTTTAACAATTTTTTTTTTCTTTCCTTTTTTTTTTTTTTTTTTTTACCTCTGACTCCGCCCTCATAGAAATAACTCCTCCTACGAAGTGTCATCCAGCCAATCACACAACTCCCCCCAGCGTTCTAAGCGGGTGAAGGAGAACACGCCCCCTCGCTGCACCGTCCCGCAGAGTTCAGCTCCGTGTGTCCCCTCCATCACCTGCGGCTGGGGAGAAAGCTCGCTGGGCCCCTCCCGGGTCGACCATCAGCGGCAAACAATCGTCATCCCTGATACTCCCAGCCCTGCGGTCAGCGTCATCACCATCAGCAGCGACACCGACGAAGAGGAGGAGCAGAAACACGTGGCGCCCAGGTGAGCCCCGAAACCGCCAGCCCTGGAGCGTCAATTAAAATCCCCTGGCCTGCGGAGATCCCGACGCCCCTCTATGGCCCATGGCCTGCGGAGCCCCACAGGCCCCTCTTGTATGGCCCATGCCCCCGACGCTCCTCTTGTATGGCAGCTGCCCAGCGGAGCCCACGACGCTCCTCTTGTATGGCAGCTGCCCGGCGGAGCCCACAACGCGCCTCTTGTATGGCAGCTGCCCGGCGGAGCCCACGACGCTCCTCTTGTATGGCAGCTGCCCGGCGGAGCCCACAACGCGCCTCTTGTATGGCAGCTGCCCAGCGGAGCCCACGATGCTCCTCTTGTATGGCAGCTGCCCTGCGGAGCCCACGATGCTCCTCTTGTATGGCAGCTGCCCAGCGGAGCACACAACGCTCCTCTTGTATGGCAGCTGCCCAGCGGAGCACACGACGCTCCTCTTGTATGGCAGCTGCCCAGCGGAGCCCCTCTTAGGTGGCCCCTGCCCAGTGGGAGCCCTTGGTGCCCCACTTAGGTGGCCCCTGCCCCGTGGGAGCCCCTCTTAGGTGGCCCCTGACCTATGGGAGCCCTTGGTGGCCCCTGCCCTGTGAGAGCCCTCGACACCCCTCTTAGATGGCCCCTGCCCTGTGGGCGCCCCTCTTAGGTGGCCCCTGCCCTGTGGGCGCCCCTCTTAGGTGGCCCCTGCCCTGTGGGTGCCCCTCTTAGGGGGCCCCTGCCCTGTGGGCGCCCCTCTTAGGTGGCCCCTGCCCTGTGAGAGCCCTCGGTGCCCCTCTTAGGTGGCCCCTGCCCTGTGGGAGCCCTCGGTGCCCCTCTTAGATGGCCCCTGCCCTGTGAGAGCCCTCGGCGCCCCTCTTAGGTGGCCCCTGCCCTGTGGGAGCCCTCGGCGCCCCTCTTAGGTGGCCCCTGCCCTGTGGGAGCCCTCGGCGCCCCTCTTAGGTGGTCCCTGCCCTGTGGGAGCCCTTGGTGCCCCTGTTAGGTGGTCCCTGCCATGTGGAGCAGTGATTGACTGCGGCTTTATGTGGGTGGAGATGGAGGTGGGATAGGTCCTAATATTCGGCGCTGTCCTCGCTGTGATACTAGAATTAGAAGACACGGCGCCCCCTGGTGGTTGATGACTTTTTCTATCTTCTATGTTGTATATGCATTGTTGGCTATTAACCCTTTGTGTTGTGCCCGCAGCCTCCCCAAGCAGCGGAGGAACGTTATCAGCTGCGTCACGGTGCACGACTCTCCCCCCTCTGATTCCTCACACACCAGCACCTATGCTGCCGCCAGCCGGCACCGACGTATGCCCAACCCCGCCGCACACGAGGCCAAATCTCAGCGGGATGTCCCCTGCTCTACAAACTCTCGCACCATCATTGTGCCGCCACTGAAGACCCAGCCCAGCGAGAGGCGCCTGGAGTGTGAGCGCAGGCAGCCGGGTAAGTGCGCGGCGGAGCGGGCGGTCACGCTGGCGGTCTCTCCATGTGCTGCGTCCTCTTTCAGGAAGGATTGTGCTCACTCTTCTTTCTGTCACCCATAGATACAACAAGTCACCACTCCTACAAGCCCAAATCCTCGTCCTCCATAGCGGCTTCCGCTACACATTCCTCCAGCAACTCTACCACGTCAGCCACGTATCGCCAGCCTCGAGCTGCCGGCCACGCCTTCCAACAGCAGCCACTCAACCTCAGCCAGGTACAGCATGGGGGGTGACTGGATCGGGTAGTGCCTGCTCCTTGGCACTTTGTGAACCCCAGGTCCCTGACTGGTTATGCTCCCCACATCCCTAGTGTTTCTAGCCAGTTTTACGCCCACTATCCCTGGCATCCAGTGTGTGATGGTGTGCGTGATGGTGTGCGTGATGGTGTGCGTGATGGTGTGTGTGTGATGGTGTGTGTGTGATGGTGTGTGCGTGATGGTGTGTGCGTGATGGTGTGTGCTTGATGGTGTGTGCGTGATGGTGTGTGCGTGATGGTGTGTGCGTGATGGTGTGTGTGTGTGCGCGCGGTGGTTTGCTCTCCCCGTGTCCCTGGCGTCCGGTGGTTTGTGTGATCGATGATGTCCGTTGCTGTTGATGATTTGGTGTTTGTGTGGTGCAGTCTCTTGTGTGTCTCTGGACGGTGCCATCAGATCACCTCTCTGTAGTCTCTTGTGTGTCTCTAGACGGTGCCATCAGATCACCTCTCTGTAGTCTCTTGTGTGTCTCTAGACTGTGCCATCAGATCACCTCTCTCTGTAGTCTCTCGACGGTGCCATCAGATCACCTCTCTCTGTAGTCTCTCGTGTGTCTCTAGACGGTGCCATCAGATCACCGCTCTGTAGTCTCTCGTGTGTCTCTAGACTGTGCCATCAGATCACCTCTCTCTGTAGTCTCTCGTGTGTCTCTAGACGGTGCCATCAGATCACCTCTCTCTGTAGTCTCTCGTGTGTCTCTAGACGGTGCCATCAGATCACCGCTCTGTAGTCTCTCGTGTGTCTCTAGACTGTGCCATCAGATCACCTCTCTCTGTAGTCTCTCGTGTGTCTCTAGACGGTGCCATCAGATCACCTCTCTCTGTAGTCTCTCGTGTGTCTCTAGACGGTGCCATCAGATCACCTCTCTGTAGTCTCTCGTGTGTCTCTCTAGACGGTGCCATCAGATCACCTCTCTGTAGTCTCTCGTGTCTCTCTAGACGGTGCCATCAGATCACCTCTCTCTGTAGTCTCTCGTGTCTCTCTAGATGGTGCCATCAGATCACCTCTCTGTAGTCTCTCGTGTCTCTCTAGACGGTGCCATCAGATCACCTCTCTCTGTAGTCTCTCATGTCTCTCTAGACGGTGCCATCAGATCACCTCTCTGTAGTCTCTCGTGTCTCTCTAGACGGTGCCATCAGATCACCTCTCTCTGTAGTCTCTCGTCTCTCTCTAGACGGTGTCATCAGTGTCATCAGATCACCTCTCTGTAGTCTCTTGTGTGTCTCTAGACGGTGCCATCAGATCACCTCTCTGTAGTCTCTCGTGTTTCTCTAGACGGTGTCATCAGATCACCTCTCTGTAGTTCCTCGTGTGTCTCTAGATGGTGCCATCAGATCACCTCTCTCTGTAGTCTCTCGTGTGTCTCTAGACTGTCCCATCAGATCACCTCTCTCTGTAGTCTCTTGTGTGTCTCCAGACGGTGCCATCAGATCACCTCTGTAGTCTCTCGTGTCTCTCTAGACGGTGCCATCAGATCACCTCTCTGTAGTCTCTCGTGTGTCTCTAGTCGGTGTCATCAGATCACCTCTCTCTGTAGTCTCTCGTGTGTCTCTAGACGGTGCCATCAGATCACCTCTCTCTGTAGTCTCTCGTGTGTCTCTAGACTGTGCCATCAGATCACCTCTTTCTGTAGTCTCTCGTGTGTCTCTAGACGGTGCCATCAGATCACCTCTTTCTGTAGTCTCTCGTGTGTCTCTAGACGGTGCCATCAGATCACCTCTCTCTCTGTAGTCTCTCGTGTGTCTCTAGACGGTGCCATCAGATCACCTCTCTCTCTGTAGTCTCTCGTGTGTCTCTAGACGGTGCCATCAGATCACCTCTCTCTGTAGTCTCTCGTGTGTCTCTAGACGGTGCCATCAGATCACCTCTCTTTGTAGTCTCTCGTGTGTCTCTAGACAGTGCCATCAGATCACCTCTCTGTAGTCTCTCGTGTGTCTCTAGACGGTGCCATCAGATCACCTCTCTCTGTAGTCTCTCGTGTGTCTCTAGATGGTGCCATCAGATCACCTCTCTCTGTAGTCTCTCGTGTGTCTCTAGACGGTGCCATCAGATCACCTCTCTCTGTAGTCTCTCGTGTCTCTAGACGGTGCCATCAGATCACCTCTCACTCTGTAGTCTCTCGTGTGTCTCTAGATGGTGCCATCAGATCACCTCTCTCTGTAGTCTCTCGTGTGTCTCTAGACGGTGCCATCAGATCACCTCTCTGTAGTCTCTTGTGTGTCTCTAGACGGTGCCATCAGATCACCTCTCTGTAGTCTCTCGTGTGTCTCTCCAGACGGTGCCATCAGATCACCTCTCTCTGTAGTCTCTGGTGTCTCTAGACGGTGCCATCAGATCACCTCTCTCTGTAGTCTCTCGTGTGTCTCTAGACGGTGCCATCAGATCACCTCTCTCTGTAGTCTCTCGTGTGTCTCTCTAGACGGTGCCATCAGATCACCTCTCTCTGTAGTCTCTCGTGTGTCTCTAGACGGTGCCATCAGATCACCTCTCTCTGTAGTCTCTCGTGTGTCTCTCTAGACGGTGCCATCAGATCACCTCTCTCTGTAGTCTCTCGTGTCTCTAGACGGTGTCATCAGATCACCTCTCTCTGTAGTTCCTCGTGTGTCTCTCTAGACGGTGCCATCAGATCACCTCTCTGTAGTCTCTCGTGTCTCTAGACGGTGCCATCAGATCACCACCTCTCTCTGTAGTCTCTCGTGTCTCTCTAGACGGTGCCATCAGATCACCTCTCTGTAGTATCTCGTGTCTCTAGACGGTGTCATCAGATCACCTCTCTGTAGTCTCTCGTGTGTCTCTCTAGATGGTGCCATCAGATCACCTCTCTCTGTAGTCTCTCGTGTCTCTAGACGGTGTCATCAGATCACCTCTCTGTAGTCTCTCGTGTGTCTCTAGACGGTGCCATCAGATCACCTCTCTCTGTAGTCTCTCGTGTGTCTCTAGTCGGTGTCATCAGATCACCTCTCTCTGTAGTCTCTCGTGTGTCTCTAGTCGGTGCCATGAGATCACCTCTCTCTGTAGTCTCTCGTGTCTCTAGACGGTGCCATCAGATCACCTCTCTCTGTAGTCTCTCGTGTGTCTCTAGACGGTGCCATCACATCACCTCTCTCTGTAGTCTCTCGTGTGTCTCTAGACGGTGCCATCAGATCACCTCTCTCTGTAGTCTCTCGTGTGTCTCTAGATGGTGCCATCAGATCACCTCTCTCTGTAGTCTCTCGTGTGTCTCTAGACGGTGCCATCAGATCACCTCTCTGTAGTCTCTCGCGTGTCTCTAGACGGTGCCATCAGATCACCTCTCTCTGTAGTCTCTCGTGTGTCTCTAGACGGTGCCATCACATCACCTCTCTCTGTAGTCTCTCGTGTCTCTAGATGGTGCCATCAGATCACCTCTCTGTAGTCTCTCGTGTCTCTCTAGACGGTGTCATCAGATCACCTCTCTGTAGTCTCTCATGTGTCTCTCTAGACGGTGTCATCAGATCACCTCTCTGTAGTCTCTCGTGTGTCTCTAGATGGTGCCATCAGATCACCTCTCTCTGTAGTCTCTCGTGTGTCTCTCTAGACGGTGTCATCAGATCACCTCTCTGTAGTCTCTCGTGTGTCTCTAGACGGTGCCATCAGATCACCTCTCTCTGTAGTCTCTCGTGTGTCTCTAGACTGTGCCATCAGATCACCTCTCTCTATAGTCTCTCGTGTCTCTAGATGGTGCCATCAGATCACCTCTCTCTGTAGTCTCTCGTGTGTCTCTAGACGGTGTCATCAGATCACCTCTCTCTGTAGTCTCTCGTGTGTCTCTAGACGGTACCATCAGATCACCTCTCTCTGTAGTCTCTCGTGTCTCTAGACGGTGCCATCAGATCACCTCTCTCTGTAGTCTCTCGTGTGTCTATAGACGGTACCATCAGATCACCTCTCTCTGTAGTCTCTCGTGTCTCTAGACGGTGTCATCAGATCACCTCTCTGTAGTCTCTCATGTGTCTCTCTAGACGGTGTCATCAGATCACCTCTCTGTAGTCTCTCGTGTGTCTCTAGATGGTGCCATCAGATCACCTCTCTCTGTAGTCTCTCGTGTGTCTCTCTAGACGGTGTCATCAGATCACCTCTCTGTAGTCTCTCGTGTGTCTCTAGACGGTACCATCAGATCACCTCTCTGTAGTCTCTCGTGTCTCTAGATGGTGTCCTCAGATCACCTCTCTGTAGTCTCTCGTGTCTCTCTAGACGGTGCCATCAGATGACCTCTCTGTAGTCTCTCATGTGTCTCTAGACGGTGCCATCAGATCACCTCTCTGTAGTCTCTCGTGTGTCTCTAGTCGGTGCCATCAGATCACCTCTCTCTGTAGTCTCTCGTGTGTCTCTAGATGGTGCCATCAGATCACCTCTCTCTGTAGTCTCTCGTGTGTCTCTGTAGATGGTGCCATCAGATCACCTCTCTGTAGTCTCTCGTGTCTCTCTAGACGGTGCCATCAGATCACCTCTCTGTAGTCTCTCGTGTGTCTCTAGTCGGTGCCATCAGATGACCTTTCTCTGTAGTCTCTCGTGTCTCTCTAGATGGTGCCATCAGATCACCTCTCTGTAGTCTCTCGTGTCTCTCTGTAGATGGTGCCATCAGATCACCTCTCTGTAGTCTCTCGTGTCTCTCTAGATGGTGCCATCAGATCACCTCTCTCTGTAGTCTCTCGTGTGTCTCTAGTCGGTGCCATCAGATCACCTCTCTGTAGTCTCTCGTGTCTCTCTGTAGATGGTGCCATCAGATCACCTCTCTCTGTAGTCTCTCGTGTCTCTCTAGATGGTGCCAATAAGATCACCTCTCTCTGTAGTCTCTCGTGTCTCTCTAGATGGTGCCATCAGATCACCTCTCTCTGTAGTCTCTCGTGTTTCTCTAGATGGTGCCATCAGATCACCTCTCTCTGTAGTCTCTCGTGTCTCTGGACGGTGTCATCAGATCACCTCTCTCTGTAGTCTCTCGTGTCTCTAGATGGTGCCATCAGATCACCTCTCTCTGTAGTCTCTCGTGTCTCTAGACGGTGCCATCAGATCACCTCTCTGTAGTCTCTCGTGTCTCTCTAGACGGTGTCATCAGATCACCTCTCTGTAGTCTCTCATGTGTCTCTCTAGACGGTGTCATCAGATCACCTCTCTCTGTAGTCTCTCGTGTGTCTCTAGATGGTCCCATCAGATCACCTCTCTCTGTAGTCTCTCGTGTGTCTCTAGATGGTGCCATCAGATCACCTCTCTGTAGTCTCTCGTGTCTCTCTAGACGGTGCCATCAGATCACCTCTCTGTAGTCTCTCGTGTCTCTCTAGTCGGTGCCATCAGATCACCTCTCTCTGTAGTTTCTCGTGTGTCTCTAGATGGTCCCATCAGATCACCTCTCTCTGTAGTCTCTCGTGTGTCTCTAGACGGTGCAATCAGATCACCTCTCTCTGTAGTCTCTCGTGTGTCTCTCTAGACGGTGTCATCAGATCACCTCTCTGTAGTCTCTCGTGTGTCTCTAGACGGTGCCATCAGATCACCTCTCTCTGTAGTCTCTCGTGTGTCTCTCTAGACGGTGTCATCAGATCACCTCTCTCTGTAGTCTCTCGTGTGTCTCTCTAGACGGTGCCATCAGATCACCTCTCTGTAGTCTCTCGTGTGTCTCTAGACTGTGCCATCAGATCACCTCTCTCTGTAGTCTCTCGTGTGTCTCTAAACGGTGCCATCAGATCACCTCTCTCTGTAGTCTCTCGTGTGTCTCTAGACGGTACCATCAGATCACCTCTCTCTGTAGTCTCTCGTGTCTCTAGATGGTGCCATCAGATCACCTCTCTCTGTAGTCTCTCGTGTCTCTAGATGGTGCCATCAGATCACCTCTCTCTGTAGTCTCTCGTGTGTCTCTAGACGGTGTCATCAGATCACCTCTCTCTGTAGTCTCTCGTGTGTCTCTAGACGGTGTCATCAGATCACCTCTCTCTGTAGTCTCTCGTGTGTCTCTAGACGGTACCATCAGATCACCTCTCTCTGTAGTCTCTCGTGTCTCTAGACGGTGCCATCAGATCACCTCTCTCTGTAGTCTCTCGTGTCTCTAGACGGTGCCATCAGATCACCTCTCTCTGTAGTCTCTCGTGTGTCTCTAGACGGTACCATCAGATCACCTCTCTCTGTAGTCTCTCGTGTCTCTAGACGGTGTCATCAGATCACCTCTCTGTAGTCTCTCATGTGTCTCTCTAGACGGTGTCATCAGATCACCTCTCTGTAGTCTCTCGTGTGTCTCTAGATGGTGCCATCAGATCACCTCTCTCTGTAGTCTCTCGTGTGTCTCTCTAGACGGTGTCATCAGATCACCTCTCTGTAGTCTCTCGTGTGTCTCTAGACGGTACCATCAGATCACCTCTCTGTAGTCTCTCGTGTCTCTAGATGGTGTCATCAGATCACCTCTCTGTAGTCTCTCGTGTCTCTCTAGACGGTGCCATCAGATGACCTCTCTGTAGTCTCTCATGTGTCTCTAGACGGTGCCATCAGATCACCTCTCTGTAGTCTCTCGTGTCTCTCTAGACGGTGCCATCAGATGACCTTTCTCTGTAGTCTCTCGTGTGTCTCTAGTCGGTGCCATCAGATTACCTCTCTCTGTAGTCTCTCGTGTGTCTCTAGATGGTGCCATCAGATCACCTCTCTCTGTAGTCTCTCGTGTGTCTCTGTAGATGGTGCCATCAGATCACCTCTCTGTAGTCTCTCGTGTCTCTCTAGACGGTGCCATCAGATCACCTCTCTGTAGTCTCTCGTGTGTCTCTAGACGGTGCCATCAGATCACCTCTCTGTAGTCTCTCGTGTCTCTCTAGATGGTGCCATCAGATCACCTCTCTCTGTAGTCTCTCGTGTGTCTCTAGTCGGTGCCATCAGATCACCTCTCTGTAGTCTCTCGTGTCTCTCTGTAGATGGTGCCATCAGATCACCTCTCTCTGTAGTCTCTCGTGTCTCTCTAGATGGTGCCAATAAGATCACCTCTCTCTGTAGTCTCTCGTGTCTCTCTAGATGGTGCCATCAGATCACCTCTCTCTGTAGTCTCTCGTGTTTCTCTAGATGGTGCCATCAGATCACCTCTCTGTAGTCTCTCGTGTCTCTGGACGGTGTCATCAGATCACCTCTCTCTGTAGTCTCTCGTGTCTCTCTAGTCGGTGTCATCAGATCACCTCTCTCTGTAGTCTCTCGTGTGTCTCTAGTCGGTGCCATCAGATCACCTCTCTCTGTAGTCTCTCGTGTGTCTCTAGATGGTCCCATCAGATCACCTCTCTCTGTAGTCTCTCGTGTGTCTCTAGACGGTGCCATCAGATCACCTCTCTGTAGTCTCTCGTGTGTCTCTAGACGGTGCCATCAGATCACCTCTCTCTGTAGTCTCTCATGTGTCTCTCTAGTCGGTGTCATCAGATCACCTCTCTCTGTAGTCTCTCGTGTGTCTCTCTAGATGGTGCCATCAGATGACCTCTCTCTGTAGTCTCTTGTGTGTCTCTCTAGACGGTGCCATCAGATCACCTCTCTCTGTAGTCTCTCGTGTGTCTCTAGATGGTCCCATCAGATCACCTCTCTCTGTAGTCTCTCATGTGTCTCTCTAGTCGGTGTCATCAGATCACCTCTCTCTGTAGTCTCTCGTGTGTCTCTCTAGACGGTGTCATCAGATCACCTCTCTCTGTAGTCTCTCGTGTGTCTCTCTAGACGGTGCCATCAGATCACCTCTCTGTAGTCTCTCGTGTGTCTCTAGACGGTGTCATCAGATCACCTCTCTCTGTAGTCTCTCGTGTGTCTCTAGACGGTGCCATCAGATCACCTCTCTGTAGTCTCTCGTGTGTCTCTCTAGACGGTGCCATCAGATCACCTCTCTCTGTATTCTCTCGTGTGTCTCTAGATGGTGCCATCAGATCACCTCTCTCTGTATTCTCTCGTGTGTCTCTCTAGACGGTGCCATCAGATCACCTCTCTCTGTAGTCTCTCGTGTGTCTCTCTAGTCGGTGTCATCAGATCACCTCTCTCTGTAGTCTCTCGTGTGTCTCTAGACGGTGTCATCAGATCACCTCTCTCTGTAGTCTCTCGTGTGTCTCTCTAGATGGTGTCATCAGATCACCTCTCTCTGTAGTCTCTCGTGTGTCTTTAGACGGTGCCATCAGATCACCTCTCTCTGTAGTCTCTCGTGTGTCTCTAGTCGGTGTCATCAGATCACCTCTCTCTGTAGTCTCTCGTGTGTCTCTAGTCGGTGTCATCAGATCACCTCTCTCTGTAGTCTCTCGTGTGTCTCTAGACGGTGCCATCAGATCACCTCTCTCTGTAGTCTCTCGTGTGTCTCTAGACGGTGCCATCAGATCACCTCTCTGTAGTCTCTCGTGTGTCTCTAGACGGTGCCATCAGATCACCTCTCTCTGTAGTCTCTCGTGTCTCTAGATGGTGCCATCAGATCACCTCTCTCTGTAGTCTCTCGTGTCTCTAGACGGTGCCATCAGATCACCTCTCTCTGTAGTCTCTCGTGTGTCTCTCTAGACGGTGCCATCAGATCACCTCTCTCTGTAGTCTCTCGTGTGTCTCTAGATGGTGCCATCAGATCACCTCTCTCTGTAGTCTCTCGTGTGTCTCTAGACGGTGCCATCAGATCACCTCTCTCTGTAGTCTCTCGTGTGTCTCTAGATGGTGCCATCAGATCACCTCTCTGTAGTCTCTCGTTTCTCTCTAGACGGTGTCATCAGATCACCTCTCTCTGTAGTCTCTCGTGTCTCTCTAGACGGTGCCATCAGATCACCTCTCTCTGTAGTCTCTCGTGTCTCTAGACGGTGCCATCAGATCACCTCTCTGTAGTCTCTCGTGTGTCTCTGGACGGTGCCATCAGATCACCTCTCTCTGTAGTCTCTCGTGTCTCTAGATGGTGCCATCAGATCACCTCTCTGTAGTCTCTCGTGTGTCTCTGGATGGTGCCATCAGATCACCTCTCTCTGTAGTCTCTCGTGTGTCTCTAGATGGTGTCATCAGATCACCTCTCTCTGTAGTCTCTCGTGTGTCTCTAGATGGTCCCATCAGATCACCTCTCTCTGTAGTCTCTCGTGTCTCTCTAGATGGTCCCATCAGATCACCTCTCTCTGTAGTCTCTCGTGTGTCTCTAGACGGTGCCATCAGATCACCTCTCTGTAGTCTCTCGTGTGTCTCTAGACAGTGCCATCAGATCACCTCTCTCTGTAGTCTCTCGTGTGTCTCTAGACGGTGCCATCAGATCACCTCTCTCTGTAGTCTCTCGTGTCTCTAGATGGTGCCATCAGATCACCTCTCTCTGTAGTCTCTCGTGTCTCTAGATGGTGCCATCAGATCACCTCTCTCTGTAGTCTCTCGTGTGTCTCTAGACGGTGCCATCAGATCACCTCTCTGTAGTCTCTCGTGTGTCTCTAGATGGTGCCATCAGATCACCTCTCTCTGTAGTCTCTCGTGTGTCTCTCTAGACGGTACCATCAGATCACCTCTCTGTAGTCTCTCGTGTCTCTAGATGGTGTCATCAGATCACCTCTCTGTAGTCTCTCGTGTCTCTCTAGACGGTGCCATCAGATGACCTCTCTGTAGTCTCTCATGTGTCTCTAGACGGTGCCATCAGATCACCTCTCTGTAGTCTCTCGTGTCTCTCTAGACGGTGCCATCAGATGACCTTTCTCTGTAGTCTCTCGTGTGTCTCTAGTCGGTGCCATCAGATTACCTCTCTCTGTAGTCTCTCGTGTGTCTCTAGATGGTGCCATCAGATCACCTCTCTCTGTAGTCTCTCGTGTGTCTCTGTAGATGGTGCCATCAGATCACCTCTCTGTAGTCTCTCGTGTCTCTCTAGACGGTGCCATCAGATCACCTCTCTGTAGTCTCTCGTGTGTCTCTAGACGGTGCCATCAGATCACCTCTCTGTAGTCTCTCGTGTCTCTCTAGATGGTGCCATCAGATCACCTCTCTCTGTAGTCTCTCGTGTGTCTCTAGTCGGTGCCATCAGATCACCTCTCTGTAGTCTCTCGTGTCTCTCTGTAGATGGTGCCATCAGATCACCTCTCTCTGTAGTCTCTCGTGTCTCTCTAGATGGTGCCAATAAGATCACCTCTCTCTGTAGTCTCTCGTGTCTCTCTAGATGGTGCCATCAGATCACCTCTCTCTGTAGTCTCTCGTGTTTCTCTAGATGGTGCCATCAGATCACCTCTCTGTAGTCTCTCGTGTCTCTGGACGGTGTCATCAGATCACCTCTCTCTGTAGTCTCTCGTGTCTCTCTAGTCGGTGTCATCAGATCACCTCTCTCTGTAGTCTCTCGTGTGTCTCTAGTCGGTGCCATCAGATCACCTCTCTCTGTAGTCTCTCGTGTGTCTCTAGATGGTCCCATCAGATCACCTCTCTCTGTAGTCTCTCGTGTGTCTCTAGACGGTGCCATCAGATCACCTCTCTGTAGTCTCTCGTGTGTCTCTAGACGGTGCCATCAGATCACCTCTCTCTGTAGTCTCTCGTGTGTCTTTAGACGGTGCCATCAGATCACCTCTCTCTGTAGTCTCTCGTGTGTCTCTAGTCGGTGTCATCAGATCACCTCTCTCTGTAGTCTCTCGTGTGTCTCTAGACGGTGCCATCAGATCACCTCTCTCTGTAGTCTCTCGTGTGTCTCTAGACGGTGCCATCAGATCACCTCTCTGTAGTCTCTCGTGTGTCTCTAGACGGTGCCATCAGATCACCTCTCTCTGTAGTCTCTCGTGTCTCTAGATGGTGCCATCAGATCACCTCTCTCTGTAGTCTCTCGTGTCTCTAGACGGTGCCATCAGATCACCTCTCTCTGTAGTCTCTCGTGTGTCTCTCTAGACGGTGCCATCAGATCACCTCTCTCTGTAGTCTCTCGTGTGTCTCTAGATGGTGCCATCAGATCACCTCTCTCTGTATTCTCTCGTGTGTCTCTAGATGGTGCCATCAGATCACCTCTCTCTGTAGTCTCTCGTGTGTCTCTAGATGGTGCCATCAGATCACCTCTCTGTAGTCTCTCGTTTCTCTCTAGACGGTGTCATCAGATCACCTCTCTCTGTAGTCTCTCGTGTCTCTCTAGACGGTGCCATCAGATCACCTCTCTCTGTAGTCTCTCGTGTCTCTAGACGGTGCCATCAGATCACCTCTCTGTAGTCTCTCGTGTGTCTCTGGACGGTGCCATCAGATCACCTCTCTCTGTAGTCTCTCGTGTCTCTAGATGGTGCCATCAGATCACCTCTCTGTAGTCTCTCGTGTGTCTCTGGACGGTGCCATCAGATCACCTCTCTCTGTAGTCTCTCGTGTGTCTCTAGATGGTGTCATCAGATCACCTCTCTCTGTAGTCTCTCGTGTGTCTCTAGATGGTCCCATCAGATCACCTCTCTCTGTAGTCTCTCGTGTCTCTCTAGATGGTCCCATCAGATCACCTCTCTCTGTAGTCTCTCGTGTGTCTCTAGACGGTGCCATCAGATCACCTCTCTGTAGTCTCTCGTGTGTCTCTAGACAGTGCCATCAGATCACCTCTCTCTGTAGTCTCTCGTGTGTCTCTAGACGGTGCCATCAGATCACCTCTCTCTGTAGTCTCTCGTGTCTCTAGATGGTGCCATCAGATCACCTCTCTGTAGTCTCTCGTGTCTCTAGATGGTGCCATCAGATCACCTCTCTCTGTAGTCTCTCGTGTGTCTCTAGACGGTGCCATCAGATCACCTCTCTGTAGTCTCTCGTGTGTCTCTAGATGGTGCCATCAGATCACCTCTCTCTGTAGTCTCTCGTGTGTCTCTAGACGGTGTCATCAGATCACCTCTCTCTGTAGTCTCTCGTGTCTCTAGATGGTGCCATCAGATCACCTCTCTCTGTAGTCTCTCGTGTGTCTCTAGATGGTGCCATCAGATCACCTCTCTCTGTAGTCTCTCGTGTGTCTCTAGATGTTGCCATCAGATCACCTTTCTCTGTAGTCTCTCGTGTCTCTCTAGTCGGTGCCATCAGATCACCTCTCTGTAGTCTCTCGTGTGTCTCTCTAGACGGTGTCATCAGATCACCTCTCTGTAGTCTCTCGTGTCTCTCTAGACGGTGCCATCAGATCACCTCTCTCTGTTGTCTCTCGTGTGTCTCTGTAGATGGTGCCATCAGATCACCTCTCTCTGTAGTCTCTCGTGTGTCTCTCTAGTCGGTGCCATCAGATGTCTTCTCTCTGTAGTCTCTCGTGTGTCTCTCTAGATGGTGCCATCAGATCACCTCTCTCTGTAGTCTCTCGTGTCTCTGTAGATGGTGCCATCAGATCACCTCTCTCTGTAGTCTCTCGTGTGTCTCTAGACGGTGTCATCAGATCACCTCTCTCTGTAGTCTCTCGTGTCTCTAGATGGTGCCATCAGATCACCTCTCTCTGTAGTCTCTCGTGTGTCTCTAGATGGTGCCATCAGATGACCTCTCTCTGTAGTCTCTCGTGTCTCTCTAGACGGTGCCATCAGATCACCTCTCTCTGTAGTCTCTCGTGTCTCTCTAGTCGGTGCCATCAGATCACCTCTCTCTGTAGTCTCTCGTGTGTCTCTTTAGTCGGTGCCATCAGATCACCTCTCTGTAGTCTCTCGTGTGTCTCTAGACGGTGCCATCAGATCACCTCTCTCTGTAGTCTCTCGTGTGTCTCTAGACTGTGCCATCAGATCACCTCTCTCTGTAGTCTCTCGTGTGTCTCTAGATGGTGCCATCAGATCACCTCTCTCTGTAGTCTCTCGTGTGTCTCTAGTCGGTGCCATCAGATCACCTCTCTCTGTAGTCTCTCGTGTGTCTCTAGATGGTGCCATCAGATCACCTCTCTCTGTAGTCTCTCGTGTCTCTAGATGGTGCCATCAGATCACGTCTCTCTGTAGTCTCTCGTGTCTCTAGATGGTGCCATCAGATCACCTCTCTCTGTAGTCTCTCGTGTCTCTAGATGGTGCCATCAGATCACCTCTCTCTGTAGTCTCTCGTGTCTCTAGATGGTGCCATCAGATCACCTCTCTCTGTAGTCTCTCGTGTCTCTAGATGGTGCCATCAGATCACCTCTCTCTGTAGTCTCTCGTGTGTCTCTAGACGGTGCCATCAGATGACCTTTCTCTGTAGTCTCTCGTGTGTCTCTAGTCGGTGCCATCAGATCACCTCTCTCTGTAGTCTCTCGTGTGTCTCTAGATGGTGCCATCAGATCACCTCTCTCTGTAGTCTCTCGTGTCTCTCTAGGTGGTGCCATCAGATCACCTCTCTGTAGTCTCTCGTGTGTCTCTGTAGATGGTGCCATCAGATCACCTCTCTCTGTAGTCTCTCGTGTGTCTCTCTAGTCGGTGCCATCAGATGACCTTTCTCTGTAGTCTCTCGTGTCTCTCTAGATGGTGCCATCAGATCACCTCTCTGTAGTCTCTCGTGTCTCTCTGTAGATGGTGCCATCAGATCACCTCTCTCTGTAGTCTCTCGTGTGTCTCTAGTCGGTGCCATCAGATCACCTCTCTGTAGTCTCTCGTGTGTCTCTAGATGGTGCCATCAGATGACCTCTCTCTGTAGTCTCTTGTGTGTCTCTCTAGACGGTGCCATCAGATCACCTCTCTCTGTAGTCTCTCGTGTGTCTCTAGATGGTCCCATCAGATCACCTCTCTGTAGTCTCTCGTGTGTCTCTAGATGGTGCCATCAGATCACCTCTCTGTAGTCTCTCGTGTCTCTCTAGACGGTGCCATCAGATCACCTCTCTGTAGTCTCTCGTGTCTCTCTAGTCGGTGCCATCAGATCACCTCTCTCTGTAGTCTCTCGTGTGTCTCTAGATGGTCCCATCAGATCACCTCTCTCTGTAGTCTCTCGTGTGTCTCTAGACGGTGCCATCAGATCACCTCTCTCTGTAGTCTCTCGTGTGTCTCTCTAGTCGGTGCCATCAGATCACCTCTCTCTGTAGTCTCTCGTGTGTCTCTCTAGACGGTGCCATCAGATCACCTCTCTCTGTAGTCTCTCGTGTGTCTCTAGACGGTGCCATCAGATGACCTTTCTCTGTAGTCTCTCGTGTGTCTCTAGTCGGTGCCATCAGATCACCTCTCTCTGTAGTCTCTCGTGTCTCTCTAGGTGGTGCCATCAGATGACCTTTCTCTGTAGTCTCTCGTGTGTCTCTCTAGTCGGTGTCATCAGATCACCTCTCTCTGTAGTCTCTCGTGTGTCTCTAGACGGTGTCATCAGATCACCTCTCTCTGTAGTCTCTCGTGTCTCTAGATGGTGCCATCAGATCACCTCTCTCTGTAGTCTCTCGTGTCTCTAGACGGTGCCATCAGATCACCTCTCTCTGTAGTCTCTCGTGTGTCTCTCTAGACGGTGCCATCAGATCACCTCTCTCTGTAGTCTCTCGTGTGTCTCTAGATGGTGCCATCAGATCACCTCTCTCTGTAGTCTCTCGTGTGTCTCTAGACGGTGTCATCAGATCACCTCTCTCTGTAGTCTCTCGTGTGTCTCTCTAGACGGTGCCATCAGATCACCTCTCTCTGTAGTCTCTCGTGTGTCTCTAGATGGTGCCATCAGATCACCTCTCTGTAGTCTCTCGTGTCTCTCTAGACGGTGTCATCAGATCACCTCTCTCTGTAGTCTCTCGTGTCTCTCTAGACGGTGCCATCAGATCACCTCTCTCTGTAGTCTCTCGTGTCTCTAGACGGTGCCATCAGATCACCTCTCTGTAGTCTCTCGTGTGTCTCTGGACGGTGCCATCAGATCACCTCTCTGTAGTCTCTCGTGTGTCTCTAGACGGTGCCATCAGATCACCTCTCTCTGTAGTCTCTCGTGTGTCTCTAGACGGTGCCATCAGATCACCTCTCTCTGTAGTCTCTCATGTGTCTCTAGACGGTGTCATCAGATCACCTCTCTGTAGTGTCTCGTGTCTCTCTAGACGGTGTCATCAGATCACCTCTCTGTAGTCTTTCGTGTGTCTCTAGATGGTGCCATCAGATCACCTCTCTGTAGTCTCTCATGTGTCTCTAGACGGTGCCATCAGATCACCTCTCTCTGTAGTCTCTCGTGTCTCTAGATGGTGCCATCAGATCACCTCTCTCTGTAGTCTCTCGTGTCTCTAGATGGTGCCATCAGATCACCTCTCTCTGTAGTCTCTCGTGTCTCTAGATGGTGCCATCAGATCACCTCTCTGTAGTCTCTCGTGTGTCTCTAGATGGTGCCATCAGATGACCTCTCTCTGTAGTCTCTCGTGTCTCTCTCTAGATGGTGCCATCAGATGACCTCTCTCTGTAGTCTCTCGTGTCTCTCTAGACGGTGCCATCAAATGACCTCTCTCTGTAGTCTCTCGTGTGTCTCTCTAGACGGTGCCATCAGATCACCTCTCTGTAGTCTCTCGTGTGTCTCTAGATGGTGCCATCAGATGACCTCTCTCTGTAGTCTCTCGTGTGTCTCTAGATGGTGCCATCAGATGTCTTCTCTCTGTAGTCTCTCGTGTCTCTCTAGATGGTGCCATCAGATCACCTCTCTCTGTAGTCTCTCGTGTGTCTCTCTAGACGGTGCCATCAGATCACCTCTCTCTGTAGTCTCTCGTGTGTCTCTAGACAGTGTCATCAGATCACCTCTCTCTGTAGTCTCTCGTGTGTCTCTCTAGACGGTGTCATCAGATCACCTCTCTGTAGTCTCTCGTGTCTCTCTAGACGGTGTCATCAGATCACCTCTCTGTAGTCTCTCGTGTGTCTCTAGACGGTGCCATCAGATCACCTCTCTCTGTAGTCTCTCGTGTGTCTCTGTAGATGGTGCCATCAGATCACCTCTCTGTAGTCTCTCGTGTGTCTCTCTAGTCGGTGCCATCAGATGTCTTCTCTCTGTAGTCTCTCGTGTGTCTCTGTAGATGGTGCCATCAGATCACCTCTCTGTAGTCTCTCGTGTCTCTCTAGATGGTGCCATCAGATCACCTCTCTCTGTAGTCTCTCGTGTGTCTCTCTAGTCGGTGCCATCAGATGACCTTTCTCTGTAGTCTCTCGTGTCTCTCTAGATGGTGCCATCAGATCACCTCTCTCTGTAGTCTCTCGTGTGTCTCTAGATGGTGCCATCAGATGACCTCTCTCTGTAGTCTCTCGTGTCTCTCTAGTCGGTGCCATCAGATCACCTCTCTGTAGTCTCTCGTGTGTCTCTCTAGTCGGTGCCATCAGATGACCTCTCTCTGTAGTCTCTCGTGTGTCTCTCTAGACGGTGCCATCAGATCACCTCTCTCTGTAGTCTCTCGTGTGTCTCTAGATGGTGCCATCAGATGACCTCTCTCTGTAGTCTCTCGTGTCTGTCTAGACGGTGCCATCAGATGACCTCTCTCTGTAGTTTCTCGTGTGTCTCTCTAGATGGTGCCATCAGATGACCTTTCTGTAGTCTCTCGTGTCTCTCTAGACGGTGCCATCAAATGACCTCTCTCTGTAGTCTCTCGTGTGTCTCTCTAGACGGTGCCATCAGATCACCTCTCTGTAGTCTCTCGTGTGTCTCTAGATGGTGCCATCAGATCACCTCTCTCTGTAGTCTCTCGTGTGTCTCTGTAGACGGTGCCATCAGATCACCTCTCTGTAGTCTCTCGTGTGTCTCTCTAGATGGTGCCATCAGATGACCTCTCTCTGTAGTCTCTCGTGTGTCTCTAGATGGTGCCATCAGATGTCTTCTCTCTGTAGTCTCTCGTGTCTCTCTAGACGGTGCCATCAGATGACCTCTCTCTGTAGTCTCTCGTGTGTCTCTAGACGGTGCCATCAGATGACCTCTCTCTGTAGTCTCTCGTGTCTCTCTAGATGGTGCCATCAGATCACCTCTCTCTGTAGTCTCTTGTGTGTCTCTAGACAGTGTCATCAGATCACCTCTCTCTGTAGTCTCTCGTGTCTCTCTAGACGGTGCCATCAGATCACCTCTCTCTGTAGTCTCTCGTGTCTCTCTAGACGGTGCCATCAGATCACCTCTCTGTAGTCTCTTGTGTGTCTCTAGACGGTGCCATCAGATCACCTCTCTGTAGTCTCTCGTGTCTCTCTAGACGGTGCCATCAGATCACCTCTCTCTGTAGTCTCTCGTGTCTCTCTAGACAGTGTCATCAGATCACCTCTCTCTGTAGTCTCTCGTGTCTCTCTAGACGGTGCCATCAGATCACCTCTCTCTGTAGTCTCTCGTGTCTCTCTAGACGGTGCCATCAGATCACCTCTCTGTAGTCTCTTGTGTGTCTCTAGACTGTGCCATCAGATCACCTCTCTCTGTAGTCTCTCGTGTGTCTCTAGACTGTGCCATCAGATCACCTCTCTCTGTAGTCTCTCGTGTGTCTCTAGACGGTGCCATCAGATCACCTCTCTCTGTAGTCTCTCGTGTGTCTCTAGATGGTGCCATCAGATGACCTCTCTCTGTAGTCTCTCGTGTGTCTCTCTAGATGGTGCCATCAGATCACCTCTCTGTAGTCTCTCGTTTGTCTCTCTAGTCGGTGTCATCAGATCACCTCTCTCTGTAGTCTCTCGTGTGTCTCTCTAGTCGGTGTCATCAGATCACCTCTCTCTGTAGTCTCTCGTGTCTCTAGACGGTGCCATCAGATGACCTCTCTCTGTAGTCTCTCTTGTGTCTCTAGATGGTGCCATCAGATCACCTCTCTCTGTAGTCTCTCGTGTCTCTAGACGGTGCCATCAGATCACCTCTCTCTGTAGTCTCTCGTGTCTCTAGATGGTGCCATCAGATCACCTCTCTCTGTAGTCTCTCTTGTGTCTCTAGATGGTGCCATCAGATGACCTCTCTCTGTAGTCTCTCGTGTCTCTAGACGGTGCCATCAGATGACCTCTCTCTGTAGTCTCTCTTGTGTCTCTAGATGGTGCCATCAGATGACCTCTCTCTGTAGTCTCTCGTGTCTCTCTAGATGGTGCCATCAGATGACCTCTCTCTCGTCCTTTTTTCCAGGTGTCTCAGCACATTAGCACAGAACGGTCTGGAAGCCACCGGAGGCAGCAGGCGTATATAACCCCCACCCTGGCCCAGGCACCGTACTCCTTCCCGCACAACAGTCCCAGCCACGGAGCGGTCCACCCTCACCTGGCGGCTACAGCCCACCTGCCCAGCCAGCCGCACCTCTACACCTATACGGCACCAGCTGCTTTGGGATCCACCGGCACCGTGGCTCATCTAGTGGCATCTCAAGGATCCGCACGCCACGCCGTGTACCCCACCAGTATCGTCCCCGTCAGCATGGCATCCCGACTGCTTCCATCTCCAAGTCTTCACCCTAGTCAGTACCAGGCTCAGTTCGCACATCAGACTTACATCCCGGCATCTCCAACTTCCACGGTCTACACTGGATACCCCCTGAGTCCGCCAAAGGTTAATCAGTACCCCTACATCTAGACCCCCGGGGAATGAAGAGTAACTCAGGGGATGCACAGACTAAACCTGGAGATGCGCCCCCTGCTGGTAACTTTCTTCCTTTGTGGACATCTGATGCCACCCAGCGAGGAGGAGAGGAGGTGCGGGGGTGCTAAGGATGGGACCACTGGAACCTTCCACCACCTAGGTGTGGACCTTGCCCATGTGACGAGAGCCTCTCCCCTGGACTGTTGGGGAGGTCGGGCATCTCTGTAGGCCCCGCCCCCGAAGAGCCGCCTGGAGACGTTGTATTTATTGATCGTAGATCGCCAGGTTCTGGTGCCGTAGACCTAGAAGCTTATACAGAGTCTATAGAGTTAGGGTTCTGGATCATTCTAGATTTTAATTTCTGGTTTTTAATATTCGCAGAGAGGTTGACGTGTATTTGCACTCTGCGCCAAAGGGAGACCCCACTTAGTTTTGTTTCCCTCCCCCACTTTAAACCCCTCCCCCTTTCGGTATAAGGGGGAGGGGCTACTCTGGATACCTCGGATAACACGTTTGCACCGTTTTTTAGTTTGGAAGCCCCCCCGATGGTATTTTAGACGCGGCTTTTTAACGTTTTACAGGACGGCGGCGGCAGACTCCATTTTTAAAAATACCAAAAGGAAAAAAAAGGGGGGGGGGGGGGGCAAAAAATATTTTACTCTGTGAAGAGGGATCTGGGAAGTCGTTTAAAGGGGTGCGAGGAAGGATGACCGTGGCTACGTGGAGCGAAGACCAGGGGAATGATGGGAAAAGACGTGGAAACTTCCGGAAGGACTTGAGTCGGACACCGCTGCTAATCTCTATTCTGAGTCACTTTATTAGTTCCTCCCCCTGCGCTGCAGTGCGGCTGAGCGCGGCCTCCTCCCCCCTGCGCTGCGGTGCGGCTGAGCGCGGCCTCCTCCCCCCTGCGCTGCGGCTGAGCGCGGCCTCCTCCCCCCTGCGCTGCGGTGCGGCTGAGCGCGGCCTCCTCCCCCCTGCGCTGCGGTGCGGCTGAGCGCGGCCTCCTCCCCCCTGCGCTGCGGTGCGGCTGAGCGCGGCCTCCTCCCCCCTGCGCTGCTGTGCGGCTGAGCGCGGCCTCCTCCCCCCTGCGCTGCGGTGCGGCTGAGCGCGGCCTCCTCCCCCTGCGCTGCGGTGCGGCTGAGCGCGGCCTCCTCCCCCTGCGCTGCGGTGCGGCTGAGCGCGGCCTCCTCCCCCTGCGCTGCGGTGCGGCTCAGCGCGGCCTCCTCCCCCTGCGGTGCGGCTGAGCGCGGCCTCCTCCCCCTGCGCTGCGGTGCGGCTGAGCGCGGCCTCCTCCCCCTGCGGTGCGGCTGAGCGCGGCCTCCTCCCCCTGCGGTGCGGCTGAGCGCGGCCTCCTCCCCCTGCGGTGCGGTGCGGCTGAGCGCGGCCTCCTCCCCCTGCGCTGCGGTGGGGCTGAGCGCGGCCTCCTCCCCCTGCGTTGCGGTGCGGCTGAGCGCGGCCTCCTCCCCCTGCGCTGCGGCTGAGCGCGGCGCTCGCGGGTTCTGCGCCTCCCGTACTCTATTACCATGATGTAGAGAGTTTGTTTTTACTTTCAGGTTGCACAAAACAAATCTTCTTTGTTTTTATTTTTTATTCTCCCCGTCGTCCGAGACACTAACCACAGAACTATCGGCATGTGACGTGGTGATGTCCCGATACCGCGTGTGTGCGCGCGTGTCCCCCGCCATTATATGTCCTCTGCTCCTAGTGCCTTACAAACCGCTGAACGTGTCTGGTCCTCGTCGTTTCTCTAACATTGTCTCCCGTTAGGTCGGTTGTCAGGGAGTCACCCCTCCCCCACCCCCGGTGCTGGAGCGTCACAGGCCCTCAGTCTTCTGTTCCTTCCCCACTAAGCTTCGGGGGGTGACATCCGCGTCCGTCCAGTATTAGTCGTATCACAAAGTGTGGGAAAGAATAAAACCTGTAATAATCACCCGTGTGCGGCTCTCTGTGTAACCAATCATTGGCGGGGGCAGGAGGGGACAAGCTGAGGATGAAGGCACCTCAGCAGGAGGGAGGAAGTGATGTGCTGGGGATGAAGGCACCGCAGCAGGGAGGAAGTGACGTGCTGGGGATGAAGGCACCGCAGCAGGGAGGAAGTGACGTGCTGGGGATGAAGGCACCGCAGCAGGAGGGAGGAAGTGACGTGCTGGGGATGAAGGCACCGCAGCAGGGAGGAAGTGACATTCTGGGGATGAAGGTACCGCAGCAGGGGGGAGGTGACGTGCTGGGGATGAAGGCACCGCAGCAGGGAGGAAGTGACATGCTGGGGATGAAGGTACCGCAGCAGGTGGGGAGGTGACGTGCTGGGGAAGAGGGCACCGCAGCAGGGAGGAAGTGACGTGCTGGGGAAGAGGGCACCGCAGCAGGGAGGAAGTGACGTGCTGGGGAAGAAGGCAGCGCAGCAGGGAGGAAGTGACGTGTTGGGGATGAAGGCACCGCAGCAGCGAGGAAGTGACGTGCTGGGGATGAAGGCACCGCAACAGGGAGGAAGTGACATACTGGGGATGAAGGTACCGCAGCAGGAGGGAGGAAGTGATGTGCTGGGGATGAAGGTACCGCAGCAGGAGGGAGGAAGTGATGTGCTGGGGATGAAGGCACCGCAGCAGGGAGGAAGTGACGTGCTGGGGATGAAGGTACCACAGCAGGGAGGAAGTGACATACTGGGGATGAAGGTACCGCAGCAGGGTGGAGGTGACGTGCTGGGGAAGAAGGCAGCGCAGCAGGGGGGAGGTGACGTGCTGGGGAAGAAGGCAGCGCAGCAGGGGGGAGGTGACGTGTTTGGGATGAAGGCATGGCGGCAGGGAGAGGGGACGTGCTGGGGAAGTAGGCAGTGCGGCAGGGGAGATGTAACGTGCTGGGGATGAAGGTACCGCAGCAGGGAGGAAGTGACGTGCCGGGGATGAAGGCAGCGCAGCAGGAGAGAGGTGACATGCTGGGGATAAAGGCACCGCAGCAGGGAGGAAGTGACGTGCTGGGGATGAAGGCACCGCACAGCAGGGAGGAAGTGACGTGCTGTGGATGAAGGCACCGCAGCAGGGAGGAAGTGACGTGCTGGGGATGAAGGCACCACAGCAGGGAGGAAGTGATGTGCTGGGGATGAAGGCACCGCAGGAGGGAGGAAGTGATGTGCTGGGGATGAAGGCACTGCAGCAGGGAGGAAGTGATGTGCTGGGGATGAAGGCACCGCAGCAGGGAGGAAGTGATGTGCTGGGGAAGAGGGCACTGCACCAGGGAGGAAGTGACGTGCTGGGGATGAAGGCACCACAGCAGGGAGGAAGTGATGTGCTGGGGATGAAGGCACCGCAGGAGGGAGGAAGTGATGTGCTGGGGATGAAGGCACTGCAGCAGGGAGGAAGTGATGTGCTGGGGATGAAGGCACCGCAGCAGGGAGGAAGTGACGTGCTGGGGATGAAGGCACCGCAGCAGGGAGGAAGTGACGTGCTGGGGATGAAGGTACCGCAGCAGGGAGGAAGTGACGTGCTGGGGATGAAGGCACCGCAGCAGGGAGGAAGTGACGTGCTGGGGAAGAAGGCACTGCAGCAGGGAGGAAATTACGTGCTGGGGAAGAGTGCACTGCAGCAGGGAGGAAGTGACGTTCTGGGGATGAAGGTACCACAGCAGGGAGGAAGTGACGTGCTGGGGAAGAGGGCACCGCAGCAGGGAGGAAGTGACGTGCTGGGGATGAAGGTACCGCAGCAGGGAGGAAGTGACGTTCTGGGGATGAAGGTACCGCAGCAGGGAGGAAGTGACGTTCTGGGGATGAAGGTACCACAGCAGGGAGGAAGTGACGTGCTGGGGAAGAAGGCCCCTGCAGCGGTCGAACCGCTTGGATCCAGGGTCTGCTGTGGCTCGAGGGTCTCCGGATCCGGGGGCTCTTGAAAAGGGGGTATTTACAGGGGATAAGAGTTTGTGACACCACCCGTGGTTTGCGGTAATTGGGAGTACCGCCGCTGCCGATGGGAGTACCCAGGGAGATGGAGTGGGGCAGCCAGATGACGTTTCCTCCACAGGTAGGAGAGGCCTCGGGACTCTGGATGGTGGTGGTGTAGGGAGCGTGGTGCAGGTTGGAAGCAGGGGAGGACAGCGCACTCACTCAGGCAGTGTTGGTGTTGATGCGACCGCAAAGCAGACTCTGACACAAATGTAAACCAAGTCTCTGGGTGCCGCTGCCACTTCAGGGGAGCCCGTCCGTGCGTCCGCTCCCTTTGGTATTGCTGATGGTCTGTACCTTGCCTCCATGCACTGTATTTTAGATGTTCTGAATGACCCCTATGCTTGAAGCTGTCGGGGGTCCCACTCCCCACTGTTTAGTAATGCTGTGCTGTCGATGGCTGACACTTGGGATTTCAGTGGGCCGCATGGGTTGGAAAGCCCTATCCCCCTCGTTGTGTTGATGCCTTCGATCTCTGAGCTCTTGGGGAAAGTCCATAAAGAAACTATCCTCCACAGGTGAATTATCAGGTTGCGTGAAGCTTCATCCTGATTTAGGGTCCAGTACCCCGCCATGCTCGGTACCAGTCCGGTTACGAGATATTCCGGTGCCAACCGTTCCCCAAAACTAAGCCTGGCACCTTTCTCCAATACCCTGCGACCGGGTCTCCGACTTCACCGGTTCCAGACCATTGTCCGCGACCTAGCCCACGTCTTCCAGGGAGCTCCAACTCCCTCAGCTCCTCACTCTCTGAGGGCTACCACTGCTCTGACTCTGCCACTCCCCCAGTCTGTCTGACCCCTAGGCGGGTGGCCCTGTTCCAGCTAGACCACCCACTGGTGTGCCTGACAGGGTGTGGTGTGAGGTGTGACTAATATTTGCATGCTGATGGAGCAATACCAAAAGTCAGGATCCCAAAACCATGGGGGGTTGAGTCCTGCACCAGACAAGAAAAGGAAGTGCAGGACCCTGTGACACCCTGACTAGCTCAGGGGCGTCACAGGGGCATTGTTTGAAAGAAGATGGGATGCCATGACCTGGAGGAGGAGTGACTTTACAGAGCGGAAGATGACCATGGCAAGGAGGATTGGACGGCAGGGAGGAAGTGCATTGTGTCATGGAGGGTTGGATGCTGTGGCAGAGAGGAAGAGCACAGTGACAAGAAGAGGGTGATGTGGCAGAAAGGATGGGAGCCGAGGCGGGGAGGGGAGGGCACTGCAGGAGAGAGGCGAGGACAGGGTGGAGAAGAGGGGAAAGGAGAGCACTGCAGGAGAGAGGAGAGGACAGGGTGGAGAAGAGGGGGCAACCTACTGGGAAGGAGGGTACTGCCGGAGAGAGGACAGGGTGGAGAAAAGGGGAAAGGAGAGCACTGCAGGAGAGAGGAGAGGGGACAGGGTGGAGAAGAGGGAGAAGGAGAGCACTGCAGGAGAGAGGAGAGAGGACAGGATGGAGAAGAGGGGGGAGGAGAGCACTGCAGGAGAGAGGACAGGGTGGAGAAGAGGGGGAAGGAGAGCACTGCAGGAGAGAGGAGAGGACAGGGTGGAGAAGAGGGGGCAACCTACTGGGAAGGAGGGTACTGCCGGAGAGAGGACAGGGTGGAGAAAAGGGGAAAGGAGAGCACTGCAGGAGAAAGGAGAGAGGACAGGGTGGAGAAGAGGGGGAAGGAGAGCACTGCAGGAGAGAGGAGAGGGGACAGGGTGGAGAAGAGGGGGAAGGAGAGCACTGCAGGAGAGAGGAGAGAGGACAGGGTGGAGAAGAGGGGGAAGGAGAGCACTGCAGGAGAGAGGACAGGGTGGAGAAGAGGGGGAAGGAGAGCACTGCAGGAGAGAGGACAGGGTGGAGAAGAGGGGGAAGGAGAGCACTGCAGGAGAGAGGAGAGGACAGGGTGGAGAAGAGGGGGAAGGAGAGCACTGCAGGAGAGAGGAGAGAGGACAGGGTGGAGAAGAGGGGGAAGGAGAGCACTGCAGGAGAGAGGAGTGGACAGGGTGGAGAAGAGGGGGAAGGAGAGCACTGCAGGAGAGAGGAGAGAGGACAGGGTGGAGAAGAGGGGGAAGGAGAGCACTGCAGGAGAGAGGAGAGAGGACAGGGTGGAGAAGAGGGGGAAGGAGAGCACTGCAGGAGAGAGGAGAGAGGACAGGGTGGAGAAGAGGGGGAAGGAGAGCACTGCAGGAGAGAGGAGAGAGGACAGGGTGGAGAAGAGGGGGAAGGAGAGAGCACTGCAGGAGAGAGGACAGGGTGGAGAAGAGGGGGAAGGAGAACACTGCAGGAGAGAGGACAGGGTGGAGAAGAGGGGGAAGGAGAGCACTGCAGGAGAGAGGAGAGGACTGGGTGGAGAAGAGGGGGCGACATACTGGGAAGGAGGGCACTGTGGCGATGAGACCAGGAGGCTGTGGAGGGACGAGCACCATCTTTTCTCGCGAGATTTTACTTAGGAGAAAGAAAAGTTTCCAAAACTGCAAAATAAAAATAAGGCACTATCTGACGAGCATTCGACTAAACAAGGTTAACTCCGATGCTGCCGAGGTAAGAATACAAAATAAAAGGGAAGATAAGACGTGATCTCAGAGAAACATTTCCAGATTGATTTTTTATTTAAAATAATAATAATAAAAATTCTAACACCACAAAGAGAAGAGGACACAATCTGGGATTGATGACATCACAAACCGGGCGTGTCTGTCAGGTGTGTCTCATCAGTGATGTCATCACCAGGGGGTGAGGCTGTATATAAGGGGTGTGGTCGCCTGCCATATCAGTGATGTCATCACCAGGGGGCGGTGCTGACAACCTCACACAGGGAATAGAATGGTTGTCAGCAGTAATAGATGATTAGCTGGGTCACATATAGTAAGCAAAAAGGGGATGGGAAGTCAGATTTGACGGCACAATCAGCGTTCATTTAATTAACGCATGAAATCCTGGCTGTGGAGCTGTCCTGGCATAAGAGTTTCCACCAGTAGAGGGAGACACAAGCCCAACATATATATGATATACAAGTCTTTATTATCTATCTGCCCTGCTATACATGGGATATCTATTATTAATGTGTGGGCACTTCCATGCTCGGGTCCTCAGTATTCCTAACTAGTGATGAGCGGGCACTACCATGCTCAGGTGCTCAGTACTGGTAACTAGTGAGGAGCGGGCACTACCATGCTCAGGTGCTCAGTACTGGTAACTAGCGATGAGCGGACACTACCATGCTCGGGTGCTCTGTACTGGTAACTAGTGATGAGCGGGCACTACCATCCTCAGGTGCTCAGTACTATAACTCGTGATGAGCGGGCACTACCATGCTCAGGTGCTCAGTACTGGTAACTAGTGATGAGCGGGCACTACCATGCTCAGGTGCTCAGTACTGGTAACTAGTGATGAGCGGGCCCTACCATGCTCAGGTGCTCAGTACTGGTAACTAGTGAGGAGCGGGCACTACCATGCTCAGGTGCTCAGTACTGGTAACTAGTGATGAGCGGGCACTACCATGCTCGGGTGGTCAGTACTCGTAACTAGTGATGAGCGGGCACTACCATGCTCAGGTGCTCAGTACTGGTAACTAGTGATGAGTGGGCACTACCATGCTCGGGTGCTGAGTACTCGTAACTAGTGATGAGCGGGCACTACCATGCTCGGGTGCTCAGTACTGGTAACTAGTGATGAGCGGGCACTACCATGCTCGGGTACTCAGTACTGGTAACTTGTGATGAGCGGGCACTACCATGCTCAGGTGCTCAGTACTGTAACTCGTGATGAGCGGGCACTACCATGCTCAGGTGCTCAGTACTGGTAACTAGTGATGAGCGGGCACTACCATGCTCAGGTGCTCAGTACTGGTAACTAGTGATGAGCGGACACTACCATGCTCGGGTGCTCAGTACTGGTAACTAGTGATGAGCGGGCACTACCATGCTTGGGTGCTCGGTACTGGTAACTAGTGATGATTGGGCACTACCATGCTCGGTACTGGTAACTAGTGATAAGCGGACACTACCATGCTCGGGTGCTCGGTACTGGTAACTAGTAATGAGCGGGCAGTACCATGCTCGGGTGCTCAGTACTGGTAACTAGTGATGAGCGGGCACTACCATGCTCAGGTGCTCAGTACTGGTAACTAGTGATGAGCGGGCACTACCATGCTCGGGTGCTCCGTACTGGTAACTAGTGATGAGCGGGCACTACCATGCTCGGGTGTTCAGTACTGGTAACTAGTGATGAGCGGGCACTACCATGCTCGGGTGCTCAGTACTGGTAACTAGTAATGAGTGGGCACTACCATGCTCGGGTGCTCAGTACTGGTAACTAGTGATGAGCGGGCACTACCATGCTTGGGTGCTCGGTACTGGTAACTAGTGATGATTGGGCACTACCATGCTCGGTACTGGTAACTAGTGATGAGCGGACACTACCATGCTCGGGTGCTCGGTACTGGTAACTAGTGATGAGCGGGCACTACCATGCTCAGGTGCTCAGTACTGGTAACTAGTGATGAGCGGGCACTACCATGCTCGGGTGCTCAGTACTGGTAACTAGTGATGAGCGGACACTACCATGCTCGGGTGCTCTGTACTGGTAACTAGTGATGAGCAGGCACTACCATGCTCAGGTGCTCAGTACTGGTAACTAGTGAGGAGCGGGCACTACCATGCTCAGGTGCTCAGTACTCGTAACTAGTGATGAGCGGGCACTACCATGCTCGGGTGCTCGGTACTGGTAACTAGTGATGAGCGGGCACTACCATGCTCAGGTGCTCAGTACTGGTAACTAGTGATGAGTGGGCACTACCATGCTCGGGTGCTCAGTACTGGTAACTAGTGATGAGTGGGCATTACCATGCTCGGGTGCTCAGTACTGGTAACTAGTGATGAGCGGGCACTACCATGCTCGGGTGCTCTGTACTCGTAACTAGTGATGAGCGGGCACTACCATGCTCAGGTGCTCAGTACTGATAACTAGTGATGAGTGGGCACTACCATGCTCAGGTGCTCAGTACTGGTAACTAGTGATGAGTGGGCACTACCATGCTCGGGGGCTCAGTACTGGTAACTAGTGATGAGCGGGCACTACCATGCTCGGGTGCTCAGTACTGGTAACTAGTGATGAGCGGGCACTACCATGCTCGGGTGCTCAGTACTGGTAACTAGTGATGAGCGGGCACTACCATGCTCGGGTGCTCAGACCTCGTAACTAGTGATGAGCGGGCACTACCATGCTCGGGTGCTCGGTACTGGTAACTAGTGATGAGCGGGCACTACCATGCTCGGGTGCTCGGTACTGGTAACTAGTGATGAGCGGGCACTACCATGCTCGGGTGCTCGGTACTGGTAACTAGTGATGAGCGGGCACTACCATGCTCGGGTGCTCAGTACTGGTAACTAGTGATGAGCGGGCACTACCATGCTCGGGTGCTCAGTACTGGTAACTAGTGATGAGCGGGCACTACCATGCTCAGGTGCTCAGTACTGGTAACTAGTGATGAGCGGGCACTACCATGCTCGGGTGTTCAGTACTGGTAACTAGTGATGAGCGGGCACTACCATGCTCGGGTGCTCAGACCTCGTAACTAGTGATGAGCGGGCACTACCATGCTCGGGTGCTCAGTACTGGTAACTAGTGATGAGCGGGCACTACCATGCTCGGGTGCTCAGACCTCGTAACTAGTGATGAGCGGGCACTACCATGCTCGGGTGCTCAGTACTGGTAACTAGTGATGAGCGGGCACTACCATGCTCAGGTGCTCAGTACTGGTAACTAGTGATGAGCGGGCACTACCATGCTCGGGTGTTCAGTACTGGTAACTAGTGATGAGCGGGCACTACCATGCTCGGGTGCTCAGACCTCGTAACTACCATGCTCGGGTGCTCAGTACTGGTAACTAGTGATGAGTGGGCACTACCATGCTCGGGTGCTCAGTACTGGTAACTAGTGATGAGCGGGCACTACCATGCTCGGGTGCTCAGTACTGGTAACTAGTGATGAGCGGGCACTACCATGCTCGGGTGCTCAGTACTGGTAACTAGTGATGAGCGGGCACTACCATGCTCGGGTGCTCAGTACTGGTGGTAACTAGTGATGAGCGGGCACTACCATGCTCGGGTGCTCAGTACTGGTAACTAGTGATGAGCGGGCACTACCATGCTCGGGTGCTCAGTACTGGTGGTAACTAGTGATGAGCGGGCACTACCATGCTCGGGTGCTCGGTACTGGTGGTAACTAGTGATGAGCGGGCACTACCATTTACTGTTTTGGGGTGAATTACGATCCTTTCCCTCTAGCCCCCCCTGACTATCCCCTGCCCCCCCCCTGACTATCCCCTGCCCCCCCCCTGACTATCCCCTGCCCCCCCCCCTGACTATCCCCTGCCCCCCCCCTGACTATCCCATGCCCCCCCTGACTATCCCCTGCCCCCCCCCCCTGACTATCCCCTGCCCCCCCCTGACTATCCCATGCCCCCCCCCCTGACTATCCCCTGCCCCCCCCTGACTATCCCCTGCCCCCCCCCTGACTATCCCCTGCCCCCCCCTGACTATCCCATGCCCCCCCCCTGACTATCCCCTGCCCCCCCCCTGACTATCCCCTGCCCCCCCCCCTGACTATCCCCTGCCCCCCCCTGACTATCCCCTGCCCCCCCTGACTATCCCCTGCCCCCCCCCCTGACTAACCCCTGCCCCCCCCTGACTAACCCCTGCCCCCCCTGACTATCCCCTGCCCCAGCATAGACAGTGCACAGTAATGGAGGAGCCTTCCTAAGATTCACCTGGAATGATCACATAATCTACTATAGGCTACGGCGTTTTTTCCGGAAACAGAGAATAGAAACTGAAACTAACACCACGTTCTATTGCTCTGCGCGATCTCCTCCTGGATGAGCTCGGTTATGGCCAGAAGTCTGTGATTGGCTGCACCGGGTGTAAGCAAGGGTCTGGTGACCCACCCAGAAGCCTCAATGGTGAAGGGTTAGATGATGTAGTCGTGGAAACGGTGATCCTAAACAGTGATGGTGCAGTCTCTGCGGGTAACTATGGCAACCTAAACTATCTACAGGTCCTGACGCAGTCTCAAATGGTCTGGTGCCAAACTGCTGTGAGGTGTGTGAACGGTGACTGACTGCGATGGCGCCCGGGGCCTCAGTTATCAACCCGGGTCTGCTGTGGACAATATGACTTAAGTACAAAGTCAGATGAGAGGCCTCTCCAACAGGTGAGCGGTACTGCCGGTAACTGCGGCCTGACTCCTCTCCAACAGGTGAGCGGTACTGCCGGTAACTGCGGCCTGACTCCTCTCCAACAGATGAGCGGTACTGCCGGTAACTGCGGCCTGACTCCTCTCCAACAGGTGAGCGGTACTGCCGGTAACTGCGGCCTGACTCCTCTCCAACAGATTAGCAGTACTGCCGGTAACTGCGGCCTGACTCCTCTCCAACAGATGAGCGGTACTGCGGGTAACTGCGGCCTGATTCCTCTCCAACAGATGAGCGGTACTGCCGATAACTGCGGCCTGACTCCTCTCCAACAGATGAGCGGTACTGCCGATAACTGCGGCCTGATTCCTCTCCAACAGATGAGCGGTACTGCCGATAACTGCGGCCTGACTCCTCTCCAACAGATGAGCGGTACTGCCGATAACTGCGGCCTGACTCCTCTCCAACAGATGAGCGGTACTGCCGATAACTGCGGCCTGACTCCTCTCCAACAGATGAGCGGTACTGCCGATAACTGCGGCCTGACTCCTCTCCAACAGATGAGCGGTACTGCCGATAACTGCGGCCTGATTCCTCTCCAACAGATGAGCGGTACTGCCGATAACTGCGGCCTGACTCCTCTCCAACAGATGAGCGGTACTGCCGATAACTGCGGCCTGACTCCTCTCCAACAGATGAGCGGTACTGCCGATAACTGCGGCCTGACTCCTCTCCAACAGATGAGCAGTACTGCCGGTAACTGCGGCCTGACTCCTCTCCAACAGATGAGCGGTACTGCCGATAACTGCGGCCTGACTCCTCTCCAACAGATGAGCGGTACTGCCGGTAACTGCGGCCTGACTCCTCGGCAACAGATGAGCGGTACTGCCGGTAACTGCGGCCTGACTCCTCTCCAACAGATGAGCGGTACTGCGGGTAACTGCGGCCTGATTCCTCTCCAACAGATGAGCAGTACTGCCGGTAACTGCGGCCTGACTCCTCTCCAACAGATGAGCGGTACTGCCGGTAACTGCGGCCTGACTCCTCGGCAACAGATGAGCGTTACTGCCGGTAACTGCGGCCTGACTCCTCTCCAACAGATGAGCGTTACTGCCGGTAACTGCGGCCTGACTCCTCGGCAACAGATGAGCGTTACTGCCGGTAACTGCGGCCTGACTCCTCTCCAACAGATGAGCGGTACTGCCGGTAACTGCGGCCTGACTCCTCGGCAACAGATGAGCGGTACTACCGGTAACTGTGGCCTGACTCCTCGGCAACAGATATGCAGTACTGCCGATAACTGCGGCCTGACTCCTCGGCGACAGATGAGCGGTACTGCTGGTAACTGTGGCCTGGCTTCTTTCCAACAGATGAGCAGTACTACCGGTAACTGCGGCCTGACTCCTCGGCAACAGATGAGCGGTACTGCCGGTAACTGTGGCCTGACTCCTCGGCAACAGATGAGCGGTACTGCTGGTAACTGTGGCCTGGCTTCTTTCCAACAGATGAGCAGTACTACCGGTAACTGCGGCCTGACTCCTCGGCAACAGGTGAGTGGTACTGCCGGTAACTGTGGCCTGACTCCTCTCCAACAGATGAGTGGTACTGCCGGTAACTGTGGCCTGACTCCTCGGCAACAGATGAGCGGTACTGCTGGTAACTGTGGCCTGGCTTCTTTCCAACAGATGAGCAGTACTGCCGGTAACTGTGGCCTGACTCCTCGGCAATAGATGAGTGGTACTGCTGGTAACTGTGGCCTGGCTTCTTTCCAACAGATGAGCAGTATTACCGGTAACTATGGCCTGACTCCTCGGCAACAGGTGACCGGTACTGCCAGTAATTGCGGCCTGACTCTTCTCCAACAGATGAGCGGTACTGATAGCAACTGTGGCCTGACTCCTCGGTAACAGGTCAGCGGTACTGCCAGTAACTGTGGCCTGACTCCTCGGCAACAGTTGAGCAGTACTGCCGGTAATTGCGGCCTGACTCCTCTCCAACAGATCAGCGGTACTGCCAGTAACTGTGGCCTGACTCCTCGGCAACAGTTGAGCAGTACTGCCGGTAATTGCGGCCTGACTCCTCTCCAACAGATCAGCGGTACTGCCAGTAACTGTGGCCTGACTCCTCGGCAACAGTTGAGCAGTACTGCCGGCAACTGCAGCCTGACTCCTCTCCAACAGATCAGCGGTACTGCCAGTAACTGTGGCCTGACTCCTCGGCAACAGGTGAGCGGTACTGCCGGTAACTGTGGCCTGACTCCTCGGCAACAGGTGAGCGGTACTGCCGGTAACTGTGGCCTGACTCCTCGGCAACAGATGAGCGGTACTGCCGGTAACTGCGGCCTGACTCCTCGGCAACAGATGAGCGGTACTGCCGGTAACTGCGGCCTGACTCCTCTCCAACAGATGAGCGGTATTGCCGATAACTGCGGCCTGACTCCTCTCCAACAGATGAGCGGTACTGCCGGTAACTGCGGCCTGACTCCTCGGCAACAGATGAGCGGTACTGCCGGTAACTGCGGCCTGACTCCTCTCCAACAGATGAGCGGTATTGCCGATAACTGTGGCCTGACTCCTCTCCAACAGATGAGCGGTATTGCCGATAACTGCGGCCTGACTCCTCTCCAACAGATGAGCGGTACTGCCGGTAACTGCGGCCTGACTCCTCTCCAACAGGTGAGTGGTACTGCCGGTAACTGCGGCCTGACTCCTCTCCAACAGATGAGCGGTACTGCCGACAACTGCGGCCTGACTCCTCTCCAGCAGATGAGCGGTACTGCCGGTAACTGCGGCCTGACTCCTCTCCAACAGATGAGCGGTATTGCCGATAACTGCGGCCTGACTCCTCTCCAACAGATGAGCGGTATTGCCGATAACTGCGGCCTGACTCCTCTCCAACAGATGAGCGGCATTGCAGATAACTGCGGCCTGACTCCTCTCCAACAGATGAGCGGTACTGCCGGTAACTGCGGCCTGACTCCTCTCCAACAGATGAGCGGTACTGCCGGTAACTGCGGCCTGACTCCTCGGCAACAGATGAGCGGTACTACCGGTAACTGTGGCCTGACTCCTCGGCAACAGATATGCAGTACTGCCGGTAACTGTGGCCTGACTCCTCGGCAACAAATGAGCGGTACTGCTGGTAACTGTGGCCTGGCTTCTTTCCAACAGATGAGCAGTACTACCGGTAACTGCGGCCTGACTCCTCGGCAACAGATGAGCGGTACTGCCGGTAACTGCGGCCTGACTCCTCGGCAACAGGTGAGTGGTACTGCCGGTAACTGTGGCCTGACTCCTCTCCAACAGATGAGTGGTACTGCCGGTAACTGTGGCCTGACTCCTCGGCAATAGATGAGTGGTACTGCTGGTAACTGTGGCCTGGCTTCTTTCCAACAGATGAGCAGTACTACCGGTAACTATGGCCTGACTCCTCGGCAACAGGTGACCGGTACTGCCGGTAATTGCGGCCTGACTCTTCTCCAACAGATGAGCGGTACTGATAGCAACTGTGGCCTGACTCCTCGGTAACAGATCAGCGGTACTGCCAGTAACTGTGGCCTGACTCCTCGGCAACAGTTGAGCAGTACTGCCGGTAACTGCGGCCTGACTCCTCGGCAACAGGTGAGCGGTACTGCCGGTAATTGCGGCCTGACTCCTCTCCAACAGATCAGCGGTACTGCCAGTAACTGTGGCCTGACTCCTCAGCAACAGTTGAGCAGTACTGCCGGTAATTGCGGCCTGACTCCTCTCCAACAGATCAGCGGTACTGCCAGTAACTGTGGCCTGACTCCTCGGCAACAGTTGAGCAGTACTGCCGGCAACTGCAGCCTGACTCCTCTCCAACAGGTGAGCGGTACTGCCGGTAACTGTGGCCTGACTCTTCGGCAACAGATGAGCGGTACTGCCGGTAACTGTGGCCTGACTCCTCGGCAATAGATGGGCGATATTGCTGGTAACTGTGGCCTGACTCCTCTCCCAACAGATGAGCGGTACTGCCGGTAACTTCGGCCTGACTCCTCGGCAACAGATGAGCGGTACTGCCGGTAACTGTGGCCTGACTCCTTGGTAACAGATGAGCGGTACTGCCAGTGATTGCGGCCTGACTCCTCAGTAACAGATGAGCGGTACTGCCGGTAACTTCGGCCTGACTCCTCGGCAACAGATGAGCGGTACTGCCGGTAACTGTGGCCTGACTCCTCAGTAACAGATGAGCGGTACTGCCAGTGATTGCGGCCTGACTCCTCAGTAACAGATGAGCGGTATTGCTGGTAACTGCGGCTTGTCTCCTTGGCGGCATTCTATCTACAATCTTCTCCCATCTGGTAAGGATTTAGTTATGGACAGGGTCCGCTCCGCTCTGTCACGGCTCTGGTCAAGGTGAGAAACTTCTATGTCTCGATATTATTGACACTCTCTCCTCTCTATAACGGTCAACTCCACCCAAGATGGCCGCCGTCTTCCTTCCCATGATGTCCATTTTATATCCACTGGTAGCTCCGCCCCGTCTATTGCAGTGTTTCATCTGTGCTGTGCGCCCTCTTGTGGCTGAATAACGACACTTTAATCCCTTGTATAGTATTATCACGTTACTACAGGCAGCAGCAGATGATAAACTACAGACAATATACACAACGCTCACAGTTATACCACACAAATATATACATCTAAACTGTGCGGGTGAGGTGGTACAGGGGCATCTAAACCACGCTGGTAAGGTGGTACAGGGGCATCTAAACCAAGCTGGAGAGGGGGTACAGGGGCATCTAAACCACGAAGGTGAGGTGGTACAGGGGCATCTAAACCACGCTGGTGAGGTGGTACAGGGGCATCTAAACCACGCTGGAGAGGTGGTACAGGGGCATCTAAACCACGCTGGTAAGGTGGTACAGGGGCATCTAAACCACGCTGGTGAGGTGGTACAGGGGCATCTAAACCACGCTGATGAGGTGGTACAGGGGCATCTAAACCACGCTGGTGAGGTGGTACAGGGGCATCTAAACCACGCTGGTGAGGTGGTACAGGGGCATCTAAACCACGCTGGAGAGGTGGTACAGGGGCATCTAAACCACGCTGGTAAGGTGGTACAGGGGCATCTAAACCACGCTGGAGAGGGGGTACAGGGGCATCTAAACCACGCTGGAGAGGGGGTACAGGGGCATCTAAACCACGCTGGTAAGGTGGTACAGGGGCATCTAAACCACGCTGGAGAGGGGGTACAGGGGCATCTAAACCATGCTGGATAAGGGGGTACAGGGGCATCTAAGCCATGCGGGTGAGGGGGTACAGGGGCATCTAAACCATGAAGGTGAGGTGGTACAGGGGCATCTAAACCACGCTGGTAAGGTGGTACAGGGGCATCTAAACCACGCTGATGAGGTGGTACAGGGGCATCTAAACCACGCTGATGAGGTGGTACAGGGGCACCTAAACCACAAAGGTGAGGTGGTACAGGGGAATCTAAACCACGAAAGTGAGGTGGTACAGGGGAATCTAAACCACGAAAGTGAGGTGGTACAGGGGCATCTAAACCACGCTGATGAGGTGGTACAGGGGCATCTAAACCACAAAGGTGAGGTGGTACAGGGGCACCTAAACCACAAAGGTGAGGTGGTACAGGGGAATCTAAACCACGAAAGTGAGGTGGTACAGGGGCATCTAAACCACGCTGATGAGGTGGTACAGGGGCATCTAAACCACAAAGGTGAGGTGGTACAGGGGCACCTAAACCACAAAGGTGAGGTGGTACAGGGGAATCTAAACCACGAAAGTGAGGTGGTACAGGGGCATCTAAACCACGCCGATGAGGTCGTACAGGGGCATCTAAACCACAAAGGTGAGGTGGTACAGGGGCATCTAAACCACGCTGATGAGGTGGTACAGGGGCATCTAAACCACAAAGGTGAGGTGGTACAGGGGCACCTAAACCACAAAGGTGAGGTGGTACAGGGGCATCTAAACCATGCTGATGAGGTGGTACAGGGGCATCTAAACCACAAAGGTGAGGTGGTACAGGGGCACCTAAACCACAAAGGTGAGGTGGTACAGGGGCACCTAAACCACAAAGGTGAGGTGGTACAGGGGCACCTAAACCACAAAGGTGAGGTGGTACAGGGGCATCTAAACCACGCTGATGAGGTGGTACAGGGGCATCTAAACTACGCTGATGAGGTGGTACAGGGGCATCTAAACCACAAAGGTGAGGTGGTACAGGGGCACCTAAACCACAAAGGTGAGGTGGTACAGGGGCATCTAAACCATGCTGATGAGGTGGTACAGGGGCATCTAAACCACAAAGGTGAGGTGGTACAGGGGCATCTAAACCACGCTGATGAGGTGGTACAGGGGCACCTAAACCACAAAGGTGAGGTGGTACAGGGGCACCTAAACCACAAAGGTGAGGTGGTACAGGGGCATCTAAACCACGCTGATGAGGTGGTACAGGGGCATCTAAACCACGCTGATGAGGTGGTACAGGGGCATCTAAACCACAAAGGTGAGGTGGTACAGGGGCACCTAAACCACAAAGGTGAGGTGGTACAGGGGCATCTAAACCATGCTGATGAGGTGGTACAGGGGCATCTAAACCACAAAGGTGAGGTGGTACAGGGGCATCTAAACCACGCTGGTGAGGTGGTACAGTGGCTAGTGTGGCGCCCCTGAGGCTTCCGTCACCACAGAGATATTGCACCTCAGCCAGAGGTGTGATATCCCATCCTGGGTAAGAATGGGGTCATATGCCGGTCCACAGACTAAAGGGGGCTTTACACGCTACGATATCGTTAATGTTTGGTCGCCAGGGTCAAGTTGTTAGTGACGCACATCCGGCGTCATTAACGATATCGCAGCGTGTGACACTGACCAGCGACCTTAGGCGACTCAAGAATGGTGAAAATCGTTCACCATGGAGAGGTCGTCCCAAAGCCAAAAATCGGTAAGGGTTGTTTAGCGTTGTGGTTCATCGCTCCTGCGGCAGCATACATCGCTATGTGTGACACCGCAGGAGCGAGGAACGTCTCCTTACCTGCCGCCGGCCACAATGAGGAAGGAAGGAGGTGGGGCGGGATGTTACGTCCCGCTCATCTCTGCCCCTCTGCTTTGATTGGCCGCCGCTTAGTGACGTTGCGTTGACGTCGCTGTGATGCCGAACGTTCCTCCCCCTTGAAGGAGGGATTGTTCGGCAGTCACAGCGCCGCCGCCGACCAGGTAAGTAAGTGTGACGCTGCGTAGCGATAATGTTCGCTACGGCAGCGATCACAAACAATCGCATGCGCGACGGGGGCGGGTACTTACATGGTCGCTATCGCTAGAAATTGCTAGCGATATCGCTACCGTGTAAAGCCCCCTTAAAACTTGCACACACCAATTGGTAGGCATACACCGGGTCAGGGATGGTGGCAGCCACCCCCATAGATGTATGCATGGGGCCATAAGTCCCATTCCTGGTCCCAATAGTGTGGGTGGGGCCTAGTCAGTGGATGTGTGGGAGGAGTCAGAAAGAGAGAGCAGACGAGGGAACCAGGAAGTTGAAGTTCAGTCAGTCAGTCAGTCAGTCAGTCAGTCAGTCAGTCAGTCAGTAAGTAGGCGTGAGGAGGTAGTTACCTCAGGAGAAAGTGACAGAAGGAGGTTCCTGGTGGAGATCCTGGGGTCTAGTTAGGCCCAGGTGGACACCTAAAGAAAGAAGGATTCCAGGGGCCACGGAAGGGCATATTGGCTCGTGGCCTGCGCCACAGGAAGATCGGGTGGAGGGATCTGGCTGCATTCGGGGACGGTCCCCAGACAGAGGGAAGAAAGACAATTCCTCATAAAGTAACACCGAAGGCCTGGGGTGGTTGGAAGCGCCCAGGGCCACAACCCACCACAGATCCCGGTGAAGGGGGCAAGATACAACTGCGGTTAGCCCCCTTTGTACAGGCCCTGTGGTGGAGGCCGAGACCAGTTCAGCTAATAGAGTCGAGGCTAAGAAGTCAGTCAGGAAAGAGACACAGGAGGGGTGCACCGGTACTGACCTCTGAACTACCCGGGATTGGCGGCAGCCCCTGACAGTGGATCCTGGCACGCCGCGGGCAACCGGTTCCACGGCCAAATTGAACTGAACAGTGAGTAAAACATCTGAACTGCAAGCCCTGTGGTCGTCTGCTTTATCCTGCACTGCATCCACAAACACCATAGACTTTACCAAGCACCAAAGGTTGCCCCGGAGTGTCCGCTCTACCTGTGGAGAGCAAGATACACCTCAGCTGCCATAATATCAGACCCGGAGGTCCCTTCCAGCAGCCGCGGCTCCATAGCTGCAAATTACCACAGGTGGCGTCACGAATCTTATATAAACTTTAACACTATCATCACCCCCAATACCGCCACATTAACTGACTTCACCAGGGCCACGGAATCGGGCCCAGCCACCGCAGACTACCCCGGACTAGTCCGGCCCGACACCGAGTCACCTAAGGCCCTGGGGTGGGCGAGTCATTGCCATACCCATCTTTAAACCAGGTACATGCAGTTTATCTGGCCATGAAAATGGGGGCTATTTCACCATCTCACAATCCCCCTCCAAAGTAGGACCATTTCCCTTATCTCTGAAGTCCTCCCCAGTAGGGCCCTTTCCCTAATTTCCTAGGTCCCCTCAGTAGGATTTTCTCCCTGACCCCCTAGGTCTCCCCCCGGAGTAGGACCCCCTCGCTGACCCCTGGAGTCTCTCTTCCCTACCCCCAGTAGTCGGAATTTCTCCCTAATCTTCGAGGTCTACCCCCCCCCCCACACACACACAGTAGCACCCCCTCCCTGACCTCCTTAATCCCCTACCCCCCAACCCCCCCCCCCCCCCCCCGCGCAGTAGAGTAGGACCCCCTCGCTGACCCCCGGAGTCCCCCTCCGCTCGCTGTGTTTCCGCCATCTTCCACCTTCTCGGATGTGTTCAGATCCGGACGTGTTTGGAATATTAATGATTTTTCTTTCCTCTCATCTGTTACCGGCGGCCGCTGATCACCACAAAACCTCGCCAAGAAGCCGCAGCCGGAGCCGAGCACTACCTGCGCTGATACATTGTAACGCCGCCTTCATCTGCTGATCAACACAAGGACGGATGATACACTGTGACAAGTGCTGCGGCTGACACACTGTGACGAGTGCTGCGGCTGACACACTGTGACGAGAGCTGCGGCTGACACACTGTGACGAGTGCTGCGGCTGACACACTGTGGCGAGGGCTGCGGCTGACACACTGTGACGAGTGCTGCGGCTGACACACTGTGACGAGTGCTGCGGCTGACACTGTGACGAGTGCTGCGGCTGACACACTGTGACGAGTGCTGCGGCTGACACACTGTGACGAGTGCTGCGGCTGACACACTGTGACGAGAGCTGCGGCTGACACTGTGACGAGTGCTGCGGCTGATACACTGTGACGAGTGCTGCGGCTGACACACTGTGACGAGTGCTGCGGCTGATACACTGTGACGAGTGCTGCGGCTGATACACTGTGACGAGTGCTGCGGCTGATACACTGTGACGAGTGCTGCGGCTGACACACTGTGACGAGTGCTGCGGCTGACACACTGTGACGAGAGCTGCGGCTGACACTGTGACGAGTGCTGCGGCTGATACACTGTGACGAGAGCTGCGGCTGATACACTGTGACGAGGGCTGCGGCTGATACACTGTGACGAGGGCTGCGGCTGATACACTGTGACGAGTGCTGCGGCTGATACACTGTGACGAGTGCTGCGGCTGACACACTGTGACGAGTGCTGCGGCTGACACACTGTGACGAGAGCTGCGGCTGACACTGACGAGTGCTGCGGCTGATACACTGTGACGAGAGCTGCGGCTGACACACTGTGACGAGAGCTGCGGCTGACACTGTGACGAGTGCTGCGGCTGACACACTGTGACGAGAGCTGCGGCTGACACTGTGACGAGTGCTGCGGCTGATACACTGTGACGAGAGCTGCGGCTGACACACTGTGACGAGTGCTGCGGCTGACACACTGTGACGAGTGCTGCGGCTGACACACTGTGACGAGTGCTGCGGGTGACACACTGTGACGAGTGCTGCGGCTGACACACTGTGACGAGAGCTGCACCTACACGGCTGACACACTGTGACGAGAGCTGCACCTACGCGGCTGACACACTGTGACGAGAGCTGCACCTACACGGCTGACACACTTCGACGAGGCCTGCACCTACACGGCTGACACACTGTGACGAGAGCTGCACCTACACGGCTGACACACTGTGACGAGAGCTGCAGCTACACGGCTGACACACTGTGACGAGAGCTGCAGCTACACGGCTGACACACTGTGACGAGAGCTGCAGCTACACGGCTGACACACTGTGACGAGAGCTGCACCTACACGGCTGACACACTGTGACGAGAGCTGCGGCTGATACACTGTGACGAGGGCTGCACCTACACGGCTGACACACTGTGACGAGGGCTGCACCTACACGGCTGACACACTGTGACGAGAGCTGCACCTACACGGCTGACACACTGTGACGAGAGCTGCGGCTGATACACTGTGACGAGAGCTGCAGCTACGCGGCTGACAAACTGTGACGAGAGCTGCACCTACGCGGCTGACACACTGTGACGAGAGCTGCAGCTACACGGCTGACACACTGTGACGAGAGCTGCACCTACACGGCTGACACACTGTGACGAGAGCTGCACCTACACGGCTGACACACTGTGACGAGGGCTGCGGCTGACACACTGTGACGAGGGCTGCGGCTGACGGCTGACACACTGTGGCGAGGGCTGCGGCTGACACACTGTGACGAGGGCTGCGGCTGACACACTGTGACGAGAGCTGCGGCTGACACACTGTGACGAGGGCTGCGGCTGACACTGTGACGAGGGCTGCGGCTGACACACTGTGACGAGGGCTGCGGCTGACGGCTGACACACTGTGGCGAGGGCTGCGGCTGACACACTGTGACGAGGGCTGCGGCTGACACACTGTGACGAGAGCTGCGGCTGACACACTGTGACGAGGGCTGCGGCTGACACTGTGACGAGGGCTGCGGCTGACACACTGTGACGAGGGCTGCGGCTGACACACTGTGACGAGGGCTGCGGCTGACACACTGTGACGAGGGCTGCGGCTGACACACTGTGACGAGGGCTGCGGCTGACACACTGTGACGAGGGCTGCGGCTGACACACTGTGGCGAGGGCTGCGGCTGACACACTGTGACGAGTGCTGCGGCTGACACACTGTGACGAGTGCTGCGGCTGACACTGTGACGAGTGCTGCGGCTGACACACTGTGACGAGGGCTGCGGCTGACACACTGTGACGAGGGGCTGCGGCTGACACACTGTGACGAGGGCTGCGGCTGACACACTGTGGCGAGGGCTGCGGCTGACACACTGTGACGAGGGCTGCGGCTGACACACTGTGACGAGGGCTGCGGCTGACACACTGTGACGAGGGCTGCGGCTGACACACTGTGACGAGAGCTGCGGCTTCGGGATGTAATAATGAGTTTCCATTCAGTGACAGGAGCGGAGTTGTGGCAAAAGGCGGTGTTCACATTCTCCGCAGCTCATTAATATTTCAGGCTTAGCCGACAACGGTAACATCATCCAACCGTATAATGAAACCTCAGCCGGGGGAGGGGGGAGAGGTGGGGGGGAAGGGGGGAGGGGGGTGCCCGCCATCTGACCCCCGAATGTACGGAGAACAGGACACGAGGCGACAAATACCAGATCTCCTGTCACAAAACCGCAGCGACCGAACTAACCGGGGTCACATGATCATAACCGGCGACTAACACAGCCCCCGATATTAGAAAAGGGCGGGGCAAAACGGACCCCCCACAAGACCCTCCATATACCGGGAACACCCCACAAGACCCTCCGTATACCGGGGAACACCCCGCAAGACCCTCCGTATACCGGGAACACCCCCACAAGACCCTCCGTATACTGGGAACACCCCACAAGACCCTCCGTATACCGAGAACACTCCACAAGACCCTCCGTATACCGGGAACACCCCACAAGACCCTCCGTATACCGGGGACACCCCACAAGACCCTCCGTATACCGAGAACACTCCACAAGACCCTCCGTATACCGGGAACACCCCTCAAGAGCCTCCGTATACCGGGGACACCCCACAAGACCCTCCGTATACCGGGAACACCCCACAAGACCCTCCGTATACCGGGGAACACCCCCTCAAGAGCCTCCGTATACCAGGAACACCCCACAAGACCCTCCGTATACCGGGAACACCCCACAAGACCCTCCGTATACCGGGAACACCCCACAAGATCCTCCATATACAGGGAACACCCCACAAGACCCTCCGTATACCGGGAACACCCCTCAAGACCCTCCGTATACCGGGAAACACCCCTCAAGACCCTCCGTATACCGGGAACACCCCACAAGACCCTCCGTATACCGGGAACGCCCCACAAGATCCTCCGTATACCGGGAACACCCCACAAGACCCTCCGTATACCGGGAACACCCCACAAGACCCTCCGTATACCGAGAACACTCCACAAGACCCTCCGTATACCGGGAACACTCCACAAGACCCTCCGTATACCGGGAACACCCCACAAGACCCTCCGTATACCGGGAACACTCCACAAGACCCTCCGTATACCGGGAACACCCCACAAGACCCTCCATATACCGAGAACACTCCACAAGACCCTCCGTATACCGGGAACACTCCACAAGACCCTCCGTATACCGGGAACACCCCACAAGACCCTCCGTATACCGGGAACACCCGACAAGACCCTCCGTATACCGAGAACACTCCACAAGACCCTCCGTATACTGAGAACACCCCACAAGACCCTCCGTATACCGGGAACACCCCACAAGACCCTCCGTATACCGGGAACACCCCGCAAGACCCTCCGTATACCGGGAACACCCCGCAAGACCCTCCGTATACCGGGAACATCCTGCAAGACCCTCCGTATACCGGGAACACTCCACAAGACCCTCTGTATACCGGGACCACTCCACAAGACCCTCTGTATACCGGGACCACCCTACAAGACCCTCCGTATACAGGGAATACCCCACAAGACCCCTCTGTATACCGGGAACACCCCACAAGACCCTCCGTATACCGGGACCACCCTACAAGACCCTCTGTATACCGGGACCACCCTACAAGACCCTCCGTATACAGGGAATACCCCACAAGACCCTCTGTATACCGGGAACACCCCACAAGACCCTCCGTATACCGGGAACATCCTGCAAGACCCTCCGTATACCGGGAACACCCCACAAGACCCTCCGTATACCGGGAACATCCTGCAAGACCCTCCGTATACTGGGAACACTCCACAAGACCCTCCGTATACTGAGAACACCCCACAAGACCCTCCGTATACCGGGAACACCCCACAAGACCCTCCGTATACCGGGAACACCCCACAAGACCCTCTGTACACCGGGACCACCCTACAAGACCCTCTGTATATCGGGACCACCCTACAAGACCCTCCGTATACCGGGACTACCCCACAAGACCCTCCAAATACCGGGAACACCCCATAAGACCCTCCGTATACCGGGAACACCCCACAAGACCCTCCGTATACAGGGAACACCCCACAAGACCCTCCGTATACTGAGAACACCCCACAAGACCCTCCATATACCGGGAACACCCCACAAGACCCTCCGTATACCGGAAACACTCCACAAGACCCTCCGTATACCGGGACCACCCCACAAGACCCTCCGTATACCGGGGACACGTCACAAGACCCTCCGTATACCGGGAACACCCCACAAGACCCTCCGTATACCGAGAACACCCCACAACACCCGCTGTATACCGGGAACACCCCACAAGACCCTCCGTATACCGGGACCACCCTACAAGACCCTCCGTATACCGGGACCACCCCAGAAGACCCTCCGTATACCGGGAACACCTCAAAAGACCCTCCGTATACCGGGAACACCTCACAAGACCCTCCGTATACAGGGAACACCCCCACAAGACCCTCCGTATACCGGGACCACCCCACAAGACCCTCCGTATACCGGGACCACCCCACAAGACCCTCCGTATACCGGGACCACCCCACAAGACCCTCCGTATACCGGGACCACCCCACAAGACCCTCCGTATACCGGGAACACCCCAAAAGACCCTCCGTATACCGGTACCACCCCACAAGACCCTCCGTATACCGGGACCACCCCACAAGACCCTCCGTATACCGGGAACACTCCACAAGACCCTCCGTAAACCGGGACCACCCCACAAGACCCTCTGTATACCGGGAACACTCCACAAGACCCTCTGTATACCGGGACCACCCCACAAGACCCTCCGTATACCGGGAACACTCCACAAGACCCTCTGTATACCGGGAACATCCTGCAAGACCCTCCGTATACCGGGAACACCCCACAAGACCCTCCGTATACCGGGAACACCCCTCAAGACCCTCCGTATACAGGGAACACCCCAAAAGACCCTCCGTATACCGGGAACACCCCACAAGACCCTCCGTATACCGGGAACACCCCACAAGACCCTCCAAATACCGGGAACACCCCATAAGACCCTCCGTATACCGGGAACATCCTGCAAGACCCTCCGTATACCGGGAACACCCCACAAGACCCTCCGTATACCGGGAACATCCTGCAAGACCCTCCGTATACTGGGAACACTCCACAAGACCCTCCGTATACTGAGAACACCCCACAAGACCCTCCGTATACCGGGAACACCCCACAAGACCCTCCGTATACCGGGAACACCCCACAAGACCATCCGTATACCGGGAACACCCCACAAGACCCTCCGTATACCGGGGACACCCCACAAGACCCTCCGTATACCGAGACCACCCTACAAGACCCTCCGTATACCGGGAACACCCCACAAGACCCTCCGTATACCGGGAACACCCCACAAGACCCTCCGTATACCGGGAACACCCCACAAGACCCTCCGTATACCGAGACCACCCTACAAGACCCTCCGTATACCGGGAACACCCTACAAGACCCTTCGTATACCGGGAACACTCAACAAGACCCTCCGTATACCGGGAACACCCCACAAGACCCTCCGTATACCGGGAACACCCCACAAGACCCTCCGTATACCGGGAACACCCGACAAGACCCTGCGTATACAGGGAACACCCCACAAGACCGTCCGTATACAGGGAACACCCCACAAGATCCTCCGTATACCGAGACCACCCTACAAGACCCTCCGTATACCGAGACCACCCTACAAGACCCTCCGTATACCGAGACCACCCTACAAGACCCTCCGTATACCGGGAACACCTCACAAGACCCTCCGTATACCGGGAACACCCCACAAGACCATCCGTATACAGGGAACACCCCCACAAGGCCCTCCGTATACCGGGGACACCCCACAAGACCTTCCGTATACCGGGGACACCCCACAAGACCCTCCGTATACCGGGACTACCCCACAAGACCCTCCAAATACCGGGAACACCCCATAAGACCCTCCGTATACCGGGACCACCCTACAAGACCCTCCGTATACCGGGAACACCCCACAAGACCCTCCGTATACCGGGAACACCCCACAAGACCTTCCGTATACCGGGAACACCCCACAAGACCTTCCGTATACCGGGAACACCCCACAAGACCTTCCGTATACCGGGAACACCCCACAAGACCTTCCATATACAGGGAACACTCCACAAGACCCTCCGTATACAGGGAACACCCCACAAGACCCTCCATATACAGGGAACACCCCACAAGACCTTCCATATACAGGGAACACTCCACAAGACCCTCCGTATACAGGGAACACCCCACAAGACCCTCCGTATACTGAGAACACCCCACAAGACCCTCCATATACCGGGAACACCCCACAAGACCCTCCGTATACCGGAAACACTCCACAAGACCCTCCGTATACCGGGACCACCCCACAAGACCCTCCGTATACCGGGGACACGTCACAAGACCCTCCGTATACCGGGACCACCCTACAAGACCCTCCGTATACCGGGAACACCCCACAAGACCCTCCGTATACCGGGACCACCCTACAAGACCCTCCGTATACCGGGACCACCCCAGAAGACCCTCCGTATACCGGGAACACCTCAAAAGACCCTCCGTATACCGGGAACACCTCACAAGACCCTCCGTATACAGGGAACACTCCCACAAGACCCTCCGTATACCGGGACCACCCCACAAGACCCTCCGTATACCGGGACCACCCCACAAGACCCTCCGTATACCGGGACCACCCCACAAGACCCTCCGTATACCGGGAACACCCCAAAAGACCCTCCGTATACCGGTACCACCCCACAAGACCCTCCGTATACCGGGACCACCCCACAAGACCCTCCGTATACCGGGAACACTCCACAAGACCCTCCGTATACCGGGACCACCCCACAAGACCCTCTGTATACCGGGAACACTCCACAAGACCCTCTGTATACCGGGACCACCCCACAAGACCCTCCGTATACCGGGAACACTCCACAAGACCCTCTGTATACCGGGAACACCCCCACAAGACCCTCCGTATACCGGGAACACCCCACAAGACCCTCCGTATACCGGGAACATCCTGCAAGACCCTCCGTATACCGGGAACACCCCACAAGACCCTCCGTATACCGGGAACACCCCTCAAGACCCTCCGTATACTAAGAACACCTCACAAGACCCTCCGTATACAGGGAACACCCCAAAAGACCCTCCGTATACCGGGAACACCCCACAAGACCCTCCGTATACCGGGAACACCCCACAAGACCCTCCAAATACCGGGAACACCCCATAAGACCCTCCGTATACCGGGAACACCCCACAAGACCCTCCATATACAGGGAACACCCCACAAGACCATCCGTATACCGGGAACACCCCACAAGACCCTCCGTATACCGGGAACACCCCACAAGACCCTCCGTATACCGGGAACACCCCACAAGACCCTCCGTATACAGGGAACACCCCACAAGACCCTCCGTATACCGAGAACACCCCACAACACCCGCTGTATACCGGGACCACCCCACAAGACCCTCTGTATACCGGGACCACCCCACAAGACCCTCTGTATACCGAGAACACCCCACAAGACCCTCCGTATACCGAGAACACCCCACAAGACCCTCCGTATAGCAGGAACACTCCACAAGACCCTCCGTATACCGGGAACACCCCACAAGACCCTCCGTATACCGAGAACACCCCACAAGACCCTCCGTATACCGGGAACACCCCACAAGACCCTCCGTATACAGGGAACGCCCCACAAGACCCTCCGTATACCGGGAACACCCCACAAGACCCTCTGTATACCGAGAACACCCCACAACACCCGCTGAATACCGAGAACACCCCACAAGACCCTCCGTATACCGAGAACACCCCACAAGACCCTCCGTATACCGAAAACACCCCACAACACCCTCCGTATACCGAGAACACCCCACAACACCCGCTGTATACCGGGAACACCCCACAACACCCGCTGTATACCGGGAACACCCCACAACACCCGCTGTATACCGGGAACACCCCACAAGACCCTCCGTATACCGAGAACACCCCACAACACCCGCTGTATACCGGGAACACCCCACAAGACCCTCCGTATACCGGGAACACCCCACAAGACCCTCCGTATACCGGGAACACCCCACAGGACCCTCCGTATACAGGGAACGCCCCACAAGACCCTCCGTATACCGGGAACACCCCACAAGACCCTCCGTATACCGAGAACACCCCACAACACCCGCTGTATACCGGGACCACCCCACAAGACCCTCTGTATACCGGGACCACCCCACAAGACCCTCTGTTTACCGAGAACACCCCACAAGACCCTCCGTATACCGGGAACATCCTGCAAGACCCTCCGTATACCGGGAACACCTCACAAGACCCTCCGTATACCGAGAACACCCCACAAGTCCCTCCGTATACCGGGAACACCCCACAAGACCCTCCGTATACCGAGAACACCCCACAAGACCCTCCGTATACCGGGAACATCCTGCAAGACCCTCCGTATACCGGGAACACCTCACAAGACCCTCCGTATACCGAGAACACCCCACAAGTCCCTCCGTATACCGAGAACACCCCACAACACCCGCTGTATACCGGGACCACCCCACAAGGCCCTCCGTATACCGGGAACACCTTACAAGACCCTCCGTATTGCGAGAACATCCCACAAGACCCTCCGTATACCGGGAACACCCCACAAGACCCTCCGTATACCGGGAACACCCCACAAGACCCTCCGTATACCGGGAACCCCCCACAAGGCCCTCCGTATACCGGGAACACCCCACAAGACCCTCCGTATGCCGAGAACATCCCACAAGACCCTCCGTATACCGGGAACACCCCACAAGACCCTCCGTATACCGGGAACACCCCACAAGACCCTCCGTATGCCGGGAACACCCCACAAGACCCTCCTTATGCCGAGAACATCCCACAAGACCCTCCGTATACCGGGAACACCCCACAAGACCCTCCGTATACCGGGAACACCCCACAAGACCCTCCGTATACCGGGAACACCCCACAAGACCCTCCGTATGCCGAGAACATCCCACAAGACCCTCCGTATACCGCGAGCACCCCACAAGACCCTCCGTATACAGGGAACACCCCACAAGACCCTCCGTATACCGGGAACCCCCCACAAGGCCCTCCGTATACCGGGAACACCCCACAAGACCCTCCGTATACCGGGAACACCCCACAAGACCCTCCGTATACCGAGAACACCCCACAAGACCCTCCGTATACCGGGAACACCCCACAAGACCCTCCGTATACCGGGAACACCCCACAAGACCCTCCGTATACCGGGAACACCCCACAAGACCCTCCGTATACTGGGAACACTCCACAAGACCCTCCGTATACAGGTAACACCCCACAAGAGCCTCCGTATACCGGGAACACCCCACAAGACCCTCCGTATACCGGGAACACCCCACAAGACCCTCCGTATACCGGGAACACTCCACAAGACCCTCCGTATACCAGGAACACTCCACAAGACCCTCCGTATACCGGGAACACCCCACAAGACCCTCCGTATACCGGGAACATCCCACAAGACCCTCCGTATACCGGGAACACCCCACAAGACCCTCCGTATACCGGAAACACCCCACAAGACCCTCCGTATACCAGGAACACTCCACAAGACCCTCCGTATACCGGGAACACCCCACAAGACCCTCCGTATACCGGGAACACCCCACAAGACCCTCCGTATACAGGGAACACCCCACAAGACCCTCCGTATACCGGGAACACCCCACAAGACCTTCCGTATACCGGGAACACCCCACAAGACCCTCCGTATACCGGGAACACCCCACAAGACCCTCCGTATACCGGGAACCCCCCACAAGACCCTCCGTATACCGGGAACACCCCACAAGACCCTCCGTATACCGGGAACACCCCACAAGACCCTCCGTATACCGGGAACACGCCACAAGACCTTCCGTATACCGGGAACACCCCACAAGACCCTCCGTATACCGGGAACACCCCACAAGACCCTCCGTATATCGGGAACACCCCACAAGACCCTCCGTATACCGGGAACACCCCACAAGACCCTGCGTATACCGGGAACACTCCACAAGATCCTCCGTATACCGGGAACACCCCACAAGACCCTCCGTATACCGGGAACACCCCATAAGACCCTCCGTATACCGGGAACACTCCACAAGATCCTCCGTATACCGGGAACACTCCACAAAACCCTCCGTATACCGGGACCACCCCACAAGACCCTCCGTATACCGGGAACACTCCACAAGATCCTCCGTATACAGGGAACACCCCACAAGACCCTCCGTATACCGGGCACACCCCACAAGACCCTCCGTATACCGGGCACACCCCACAAGACCCTCCGTATACCGGGAACACTCCACAAGATCCTCCGTATACAGGGAACACCCCACAAGACCCTCCGTATACCAGGAACACCCCCACAAGACCCTTCGTATACCGGGAACACCCCCACAAGACCCTCCGTATACCGGGAACACCCCACAAGACCCTCCGTATACCGGGAACACCCCACAAGACCCTCCGTATACCAGGAACACCCCCACAAGACCCTTCGTATACCGGGAACACCCGATAAGACCCTCCGTATACCAGGAACACCCCCACAAGACCCTTCGTATACCGGGAACACCCCACAAGACCCTCCGTATACCAGGAACACCCCCACAAGACCCTTCGTATACCGGGAACACCCCCACAAGACCCTCCGTATACCGGGAACACCCCACAAGACCCTCCGTATACCGGGAACACCCCCACAAGACCCTCCGTATACCGAGAACACCCCACAAGACCCTCCGTATACCGGGAACACCCCACAAGACCCTCCGTATACCGGGAACACCCCACAAGACCCTCCGTATACAGGGAACACCCCACAAGACCCTCCGTATACCGGGAACACCCCACAAGACCCTCCGTATACCGGGAACACCCCATAAGACCCTCCGTATACCGGGAACACCCCACAAGACCCTCCGTATACAGGGAACACCCCACAAGACCCTCCGTATACCGGGAACACCCCACAAGACCCTTCGTATACCGGGAACACCCCCACAAGACCCTCCGTATACCGGGAACACCCCACAAGACCCTCCGTATACCGGGAACACCCCACAAGACCCTCCGTATACCGGGAACACCCCCACAAGACCCTCCGTATACAGGGAACACTCCACAAGACCCTCCATATACCGGGAACACCCCACAAGACCCTCCGTATACAGGGAACACCCCACAAGACCCTCCGTATACCGGGAACACCCCACAAGACCCTCCGTATACCGGGAACACCCCACAAGACCCTCCGTATACTGGGAACACTCCACAAGACCCTCCGTATACAGGGAACACCCCACAAGACCCTCCGTATACCGGGAACACCCCACAAGACCCTCCGTATACCGGGAACACCCCACAAGACCCTCCGTATACCGGGAACACTCCACAAGACCCTCCGTATACCAGGAACACTCCACAAGACCCTCCGTATACAGGGGACACCCCACAAGACCCTCCGTATACCGAGAACACCCCACAAGACCCTCCGTATACCAGGAACACCCCACAAGTCCCTCCGTATACCAGGAACACTCCACAAGACCCTCCGTATACCGGGAACACTCTACAAGACCCTCCGTAGACCGGGAACACCCCACAAGACCCTTCGTATACCGGGAACACCCCCACAAGACCCTCCGTATACCGGGAACACCCCACAAGACCCTCCGTATACCGGGAACACCCCACAAGACCCTCCGTATACCGGGAACACCCCCACAAGACCCTCCGTATACAGGGAACACTCCACAAGACCCTCCATATACCGGGAACACCCCACAAGACCCTCCGTATACAGGGAACACCCCACAAGACCCTCCGTATACCAGGAACACTCCACAAGACCCTCCGTATACCGGGAACATCCCACAAGACCCTCCGTATACCGGGAACACCCCACAAGACCCTCCGTATACCGGAAACACCCAACAAGACCCTCCGTATACCAGGAACACTCCACAAGACCCTCCGTATACCGGGAACACCCCACAAGACCCTCCGTATACCGGGAACACCCCACAAGACCCTCCGTATACAGGGAACACCCCACAAGACCCTCCGTATACCGGGAACACCCCACAAGACCCTCCGTATACCGGGAACACCCCACAAGACCCTCCGTATACCGGGAACACCCCACAAGACCCTCCGTATACCGGGAACACTCCACAAGACCCTCCATATACCGGGAACACCCCACAAGACCCTCCGTATACCGGGAACACCCCACAAGACCTTCCGTATACCGGGAACACCCCACAAGACCCTCCGTATACCGGGAACACCCCACAAGACCCTCCGTATACCGGGAACCCCCCACAAGACCCTCCGTATACCGGGAACACCCCACAAGACCCTCCGTATACCGGGAACACCCCACAAGACCCTCCGTATACCGGGAACACCCCACAAGACCTTCCGTATACCGGGAACACCCCACAAGACCCTCCGTATACCGGGAACACCCCACAAGACCCTCCGTATATCGGGAACACCCCACAAGACCCTCCGTATACCGGGAACACTCCACAAGACCCTCCGTATACCGGGAACACCCCACAAGACCCTCCGTATACCGGGAACACTCCACAAGACCCTCCGTATACCGGAAACACCCCACAAGACCCTCCGTATACCGGGAACACTCCACAAGATCCTCCGTATACAGGGAACACCCCACAAGACCCTCCGTATACCAGGAACACCCCCACAAGACCCTTCGTATACCGGGAACACCCCCACAAGACCCTCCGTATACCGGGAACACCCCACAAGACCCTCCGTATACCGGGAACACCCCACAAGACCCTCCGTATACCAGGAACACCCCCACAAGACCCTTCGTATACCGGGAACACCCCACAAGACCCTCCGTATACCAGGAACACCCCCACAAGACCCTTCGTATACCGGGAACACCCCCACAAGACCCTCCGTATACCGGGAACACCCCACAAGACCCTCCGTATACCGGGAACACCCCCACAAGACCCTCCGTATACCGAGAACACCCCACAAGACCCTCCGTATACCGGGAACACCCCACAAGACCCTCCGTATACCGGGAACACCCCACAAGACCCTCCGTATACAGGGAACACCCCACAAGACCCTCCGTATACCGGGAACACCCCACAAGACCTTCCGTATACCGGGAACACCCCACAAGACCCTCCGTATACCGGGAACACCCCACAAGACCCTCCGTATACCGGGAACCCCCCACAAGACCCTCCGTATACCGGGAACACCCCACAAGACCCTCCGTATACCGGGAACACCCCACAAGACCCTCCGTATACCGGGAACACCCCACAAGACCTTCCGTATACCGGGAACACCCCACAAGACCCTCCGTATACCGGGAACACCCCACAAGACCCTCCGTATATCGGGAACACCCCACAAGACCCTCCGTATACCGGGAACACTCCACAAGACCCTCCGTATACCGGGAACACCCCACAAGACCCTCCGTATACCGAGACCACCCCACAAGACCCTCCGTATACCGGGAACACTCCACAAGATCCTCCGTATACCGGGACCACCCCACAAGACCCTCCGTATACCGGGAACACTCCACAAGACCCTCCGTATACCGGAAACACCCCACAAGACCCTCCGTATACCGGGAACACTCCACAAGACCCTCCGTATACCAGGAACACCCCAACAAGACCCTTCGTATACCGGGAACACCCCCACAAGACCCTCCGTATACCGGGAACACCCCACAAGACCCTCCGTATACCGGGAACACCCCACAAGACCCTCCGTATACCAGGAACACCCCCACAAGACCCTTCGTATACCGGGAACACCCCACAAGACCCTCCGTATACCAGGAACACCCCCACAAGACCCTTCGTATACCGGGAACACCCCCACAAGACCGTCCGTATACCGGGAACACCCCACAAGACCCTCCGTATACCGGGAACACCCCCACAAGACCCTCCGTATACCGGGAACACCCCACAAGACCCTCCGTATACCGGGAACACCCCACAAGACCCTCCGTATACCGGGAACACCCCACAAGACCCTCCGTATACCGGGAACACCCCACAAGACCCTCCGTATACAGGGAACACCCCACAAGACCCTCCGTATACCGGGAACACCCCACAAGACCCTCCGTATACCGGGAACACCCCAGAAGACCCTCCGTATACCGGGAACACCCCACAAGACCCTCCGTATACAGGGAACACCCCACAAGACCCTCCGTATACCGGGAACACCCCACAAGACCCTCCGTATACCGGGAACACCCCACAAGACCCTCCGTATACCAGGAACACCCCCACAAGACCCTTCGTATACCGGGAACACCCGACAAGACCCTCCGTATACCAGGAACACCCCCACAAGACCCTTCGTATACCGGGAACACCCCACAAGACCCTCCGTATACCAGGAACACCCCCACAAGACCCTTCGTATACCGGGAACACCCCCACAAGACCCTCCGTATACCGGGAACACCCCACAAGACCCTCCGTATACCGGGAACACCCCCACAAGACCCTCCGTATACCGGGAACACCCCACAAGACCCTCCGTATACCGGGAACACCCCACAAGACCCTCCGTATACAGGGAACACCCCACAAGACCCTCTGTATACCGGGAACACCCCACAAGACCCTCCGTATACCGGGAACACCCCACAAGACCCTCCGTATACAGGGAACACCCCACAAGACCCTCCGTATACCGGGAACACCCCACAAGACCCTCCGTATACCGGGAACACCCCAGAAGACCCTCCGTATACCGGGAACACCCCACAAGACCCTCCGTATACAGGGAACACCCCACAAGACCCTCCGTATACCGGGAACACCCCACAAGACCCTCCGTATACCGGGAACACCCCACAAGACCCTCCGTATACCGGGAACACCCCACAAGACCCTCCGTATACCGGGAACACCCCACAAGACCCTCCGTATACCGGGAACACCCCCACAAGACCCTCCGTATATAGGGAACACTCCACAAGACCCTCCATATACCGGGAACACCCCACAAGACCCTCCGTATACCGGGAACACCCCACAAGACCCTCCGTATACCGGGAACACCCCACAAGACCGTCCGTATACAGGGAACACCCCACAAGACCCTCCGTATACCGGGAACACCCCACAAGACCCTCCGTATACCGGGAACTCCCCACAAGGCCCTCCGTATACCGGGAACACCCCACAAGACCCTCCGTATACCGAGAACACCCCACAAGACCCTCCGTATACCGGGAACACCCCACAAGACCCTCCGTATACCGGGAACACCCCACAAGACCCTCCGTATACCGGGAACATCCCACAAGACCCTCCGTATACCGGGAACACCCCACAAGACCCTCCGTATACCGAGAACACCCCACAAGACCCTCCGTATACTGGGAACACTCCACAAGACCCTCCGTATACAGGGAACACCCCACAAGACCCTCCGTATACCGGGAACACCCCACAAGACCCTCCGTATACCGGGAACACCCCACAAGACCCTCCGTATACCGGGAACACCCCACAAGACCCTCCGTATACCGGGAACACTCCACAAGACCCTCCGTATACCGGGAACACCCCACAAGACCCTCCGTATACCGGGAACACCCCACAAGACCCTCCGTATACCGGGACCACCCCACAAGACCCTCCGTATACCGGGAACACCCCACAAGAGCCTCCGTATAGAGGGAACACCCCACAAGACCCTCCGTATACCGGGAACACCCCACAAGAGCCTCCGTATACCGGGAACACCCCACAAGACCCTCCGTATACCGGGAACACCCCACAAGACCCTCCGTATACCGGGACCACCCCACAAGACCCTCCGTATACCGGGAACACCCCACAAGACCCTCCGTATACAGGGAACACCCCACAAGACCCTCCGTATACCGGGAACACCCCACAAGACCCTCCGTATACCGGGAACACCCCACAAGACCCTCCGTATACAGGGAACACCCCACAAGACCCTCCGTATACCGGGAACACCCCACAAGACCCTCCGTATACCAGGAACACCCCCACAAGACCCTCCGTATACCGAGAACACCCCACAACACCCGCTGTATACCGGGACCACCCCACAAGACCCTCTGTATACCGGGACCACCCCACAAGACCCTCTGTATACCGAGAACACCCCACAAGACCCTCCGTATACCGAGAACACCCCACAAGACCCTCCGTATACCGGGAACACTCCACAAGACCCTCCGTATACCGGGAACACCCCACAAGACCCTCCGTATACCGAGAACACCCCACAAGACCCTCCGTATACCGGGAACACCCCACAAGACCCTCCGTATACAGGGAACGCCCCACAAGACCCTCCGTATACCGGGAACACCCCACAAGACCCTCTGTATACCGAGAACACCCCACAACACCCGCTGAATACCGAGAACACCCCACAAGACCCTCCGTATACCGAGAACACCCCACAACACCCTCCGTATACCGAGAACACCCCACAACACCCGCTGTATACCGGGAACACCCCACAAGACCCTCCGTATACCGGGAACACCCCACAAGACCCTCCGTATACCGGGAACACCCCACAGGACGCTCCGTATACAGGGAACGCCCCACAAGACCCTCCGTATACCGGGAACACCCCACAAGACCCTCCGTATACCGAGAACACCCCACAACACCCGCTGTATACCGGGACCACCCCACAAGACCCTCTGTATACCGGGACCACCCCACAAGACCCTCTGTTTACCGAGAACACCCCACAAGACCCTCCGTATACCGGGAACATCCTGCAAGACCCTCCGTATACCGGAACCACCCCACAAGACCCTCCGTATACCGAGAACACCCCACAAGACCCTCCGTATACCGGGAACATCCTGCAAGACCCTCCGTATACCGGGAACACCTCACAAGACCCTCCGTATACCGAGAACACCCCACAAGTCCCTCCGTATACCGAGAACACCCCACAACACCCGCTGTATACCGGGACCACCCCACAAGGCCCTCCGTATACCGGGAACACCTTACAAGACCCTCCGTATTGCGAGAACATCCCACAAGACCCTCCGTATACCGGGAACACCCCACAAGACCCTCCGTATACCGGGAACACCCCACAAGACCCTCCGTATACCGGGAACCCCCCACAAGGCCCTCCGTATACCGGGAACACCCCACAAGACCCTCCGTATGCCGAGAACATCCCACAAGACCCTCCGTATACCGGGAACACCCCACAAGACCCTCCGTATACCGGGAACACCCCACAAGACCCTCCGTATGCCGGGAACACCCCACAAGACCCTCCGTATGCCGAGAACATCCCACAAGACCCTCCGTATACCGGGAACACCCCACAAGACCCTCCGTATACCGGGAACACCCCACAAGACCCTCCGTATACCGGGAACACCCCACAAGACCCTCCGTATGCCGAGAACATCCCACAAGACCCTCCGTATACCGGGAGCACCCCACAAGACCCTCCGTATACAGGGAACACCCCACAAGACCCTCCGTATACCGGGAACCCCCCACAAGGCCCTCCGTATACCGGGAACACCCCACAAGACCCTCCGTATACCGGGAACACCCCACAAGACCCTCCGTATACCGAGAACACCCCACAAGACCCTCCGTATACCGGGAACACCCCACAAGACCCTCCGTATACCGGGAACACCCCACAAGACCCTCCGTATACCGGGAACACCCCACAAGACCCTCCGTATACTGGGAACACTCCACAAGACCCTCCGTATACAGGTAACACCCCACAAGAGCCTCCGTATACCGGGAACACCCCACAAGACCCTCCGTATACCGGGAACACCCCACAAGACCCTCCGTATACCGGGAACACTCCACAAGACCCTCCGTATACCAGGAACACTCCACAAGACCCTCCGTATACCGGGAACACCCCACAAGACCCTCCGTATACCGGGAACATCCCACAAGACCCTCCGTATACCGGGAACACCCCACAAGACCCTCCGTATACCGGAAACACCCCACAAGACCCTCCGTATACCAGGAACACTCCACAAGACCCTCCGTATACCGGGAACACCCCACAAGACCCTCCGTATACCGGGAACACCCCACAAGACCCTCCGTATACAGGGAACACCCCACAAGACCCTCCTTATACCGGGAACACCCCACAAGACCTTCCGTATACCGGGAACACCCCACAAGACCCTCCGTATACCGGGAACACCCCACAAGACCCTCCGTATACCGGGAACCCCCCACAAGACCCTCCGTATACCGGGAACACCCCACAAGACCCTCCGTATACCGGGAACACCCCACAAGACCCTCCGTATACCGGGAACACGCCACAAGACCCTCCGTATACCGGGAACACTCCACAAGACCCTCCGTATACCAGGAACACTCCACAAGACCCTCCGTATACAGGGGACACCCCACAAGACCCTCCGTATGCCGAGAACACCCCACAAGACCCTCCGTATACCAGGAACACCCCACAAGTCCCTCCGTATACCAGGAACACTCCACAAGACCCTCCGTATACCGGGAACACTCTACAAGACCCTCCGTAGACCGGGAACACCCCACAAGACCCTCCGTATACAGGGAACACCCCACAAGACCCTCCGTATACCAGGAACACTCCACAAGACCCTCCGTATACCGGGAACATCCCACAAGACCCTCCGTATACCGGGAACACCCCACAAGACCCTCCGTATACCGGAAACACCCAACAAGACCCTCCGTATACCAGGAACACTCCACAAGACCCTCCGTATACCGGGAACACCCCACAAGACCCTCCGTATACCGGGAACACCCCACAAGACCCTCCGTATACAGGGAACACCCCACAAGACCCTCCGTATACCGGGAACACCCCACAAGACCCTCCGTATACCGGGAACACCCCACAAGACCCTCCGTATACCGGGAACACCCCACAAGACCCTCCGTATACCGGGAACACTCCACAAGACCCTCCATATACCGGGAACACCCCACAAGACCCTCCGTATACCGGGAACACCCCACAAGACCTTCCGTATACCGGGAACACCCCACAAGACCCTCCGTATACCGGGAACACCCCACAAGACCCTCCGTATACCGGGAACCCCCCACAAGACCCTCCGTATACCGGGAACACCCCACAAGACCCTCCGTATACCGGGAACACCCCACAAGACCCTCCGTATACCGGGAACACCCCACAAGACCTTCCGTATACCGGGAACACCCCACAAGACCCTCCGTATACCGGGAACACCCCACAAGACCCTCCGTATATCGGGAACACCCCACAAGACCCTCCGTATACCGGGAACACTCCACAAGATCCTCCGTATACCGGGAACACCCCACAAGACCCTCCGTATACCGAGACCACCCCACAAGACCCTCCGTATACCGGGAACACTCCACAAGATCCTCCGTATACCGGGACCACCCCACAAGACCCTCCGTATACCGGGAACACTCCACAAGACCCTCCGTATACCGGAAACACCCCACAAGACCCTCCGTATACCGGGAACACTCCACAAGATCCTCCGTATACAGGGAACACCCCACAAGACCCTCCGTATACCAGGAACACCCCCACAAGACCCTTCGTATACCGGGAACACCCCCACAAGACCCTCCGTATACCGGGAACACCCCACAAGACCCTCCGTATACCGGGAACACCCCACAAGACCCTCCGTATACCAGGAACACCCCCACAAGACCCTTCGTATACCGGGAACACCCCACAAGACCCTCCGTATACCAGGAACACCCCCACAAGACCCTTCGTATACCGGGAACACCCCCACAAGACCCTCCGTATACCGGGAACACCCCACAAGACCCTCCGTATACCGGGAACACTCCACAAGACCCTCAGTATACCGGGAACACCCCACAAGACCCTCCGTATACCGGGAACACCCCACAAGACCCTCCGTATACCGGGAACACCCCACAAGACCCTCCGTATACCGGGAACACCCCACAAGACCCTCCGTATACAGGGAACACCCCACAAGACCCTCCGTATACCGGGAACACCCCACAAGACCCTCCGTATACCGGGAACACCCCAGAAGACCCTCCGTATACCGGGAACACCCCACAAGACCCTCCGTATACAGGGAACACCCCACAAGACCCTCCGTATACCGGGAACACCCCACAAGACCCTCCGTATACCGGGAACACCCCACAAGACCCTCCGTATACCAGGAACACCCCCACAAGACCCTTCGTATACCGGGAACACCCGACAAGACCCTCCGTATACCAGGAACACCCCACAAGACCCTTCGTATACCGGGAACACCCCACAAGACCCTCCGTATACCAGGAACACCCCCACAAGACCCTTCGTATACCGGGAACACCCCCACAAGACCCTCCGTATACCGGGAACACCCCACAAGACCCTCCGTATACCGGGAACACCCCCACAAGACCCTCCGTATACCGGGAACACCCCACAAGACCCTCCGTATACCGGGAACACCCCACAAGACCCTCCGTATACAGGGAACACCCCACAAGACCCTCCGTATACCGGGAACACCCCACAAGACCCTCCGTATACCGGGAACACCCCCACAAGACCCTCCGTATACAGGGAACACTCCACAAGACCCTCCATATACCGGGAACACCCCACAAGACCCTCCGTATACCGGGAACACCCCACAAGACCCTCCGTATACCGGGAACACCCCACAAGACCGTCCGTATACAGGGAACACCCCACAAGACCCTCCGTATACCGGGAACACCCCACAAGACCCTCCGTATACCGGGAACTCCCCACAAGGCCCTCCGTATACCGGGAACACCCCACAAGACCCTCCGTATACCGAGAACACCCCACAAGACCCTCCGTATACCGGGAACACCCCACAAGACCCTCCGTATACCGGGAACACCCCACAAGACCCTCCGTATACCGGGAACATCCCACAAGACCCTCCGTATACCGGGAACACCCCACAAGACCCTCCGTATACCGAGAACACCCCACAAGACCCTCCGTATACTGGGAACACTCCACAAGACCCTCCGTATACAGGGAACACCCCACAAGACCCTCCGTATACCGGGAACACCCCACAAGACCCTCCATATACCGGGAACACCCCACAAGACCCTCCGTATACCGGGAACACCCCACAAGACCCTCCGTATACCGGGAACACTCCACAAGACCCTCCGTATACCGGGAACACCCCACAAGACCCTCCGTATACCGGGAACACCCCACAAGACCCTCCGTATACCGGGACCACCCCACAAGACCCTCCGTATACCGGGAACACCCCACAAGAGCCTCCGTATACAGGGAACACCCCACAAGACCCTCCGTATACCGGGAACACCCCACAAGAGCCTCCGTATACCGGGAACACCCCACAAGACCCTCCGTATACCGGGAACACCCCACAAGACCCTCCGTATACCGGGACCACCCCACAAGACCCTCCGTATACCGGGAACACCCCACAAGACCCTCCGTATACAGGGAACACCCCACAAGACCCTCCGTATACCGGGAACCCCCCACAAGGCCCTCCGTATACCGGGAACACCCCACAAGACCCTCCGTATTGCGAGAACATCCCACAAGACCCTCCGTATACCGGGAACACCCCACAAGACCCTCCGTATACCGGGAACACCCCACAAGACCCTCCGTATACCGGGAACACCCCACAAGACCCTCCGTATACCGGGAACCCCCCACAAGACCCTCCGTATACCGGGAACCCCCCACAAGGCCCTCCGTATACCGGGAACACCCCACAAGGCCCTCCGTATACCGGGAACCCCCCACAAGGCCCTCCGTATACCGGGAACCCCCCACAAGGCCCTCCGTATACCGGGAACACCCCACAAGACCCTCCGTATACCGGGAACCCCCCACAAGGCCCTCCGTATACCGGGAACACCCCACAAGACCCTCCGTATGCCGAGAACATCCCACAAGACCCTCCGTATACCGGGAACACCCCACAAGACCCTCCGTATACAGGGAACACCCCACAAGACCCTCCGTATGCCGAGAACATCCCACAAGACCCTCCGTATACCGGGAACACCCCACAAGACCCTCCGTATACCGGGAACACCCCACAAGACCCTCCGTATACCGGGAACACCCCACAAGACCCTCCGTATACAGGGAACACCCCACAAGACCCTCCGTATGCCGAGAACATCCCACAAGACCCTCCGTATACCGGGAACACCCCACAAGACCCTCCGTATACCGGGAACACCCCACAAGACCCTCCGTATACCGGGAACACCCCACAAGACCCTCCGTATGCCGAGAACATCCCACAAGACCCTCCGTATACCGGGAACACCCCACAAGACCCTCCGTATACCGGGAACACCCCACAAGACCCTCCGTATGCCGGGAACACCCCACAAGACCCTCCGTATGCCGAGAACATCCCACAAGACCCTCCGTATACCGGGAACACACCACAAGACCCTCCGTATACCGGGAACACCCCACAAGACCCTCCGTATGCCGAGAACATCCCACAAGACCCTCCGTATACCGGGAACACCCCACAAGACCCTCCGTATACCGGGAACACCCCACAAGACCCTCTGTATGCCGAGAACATCCCACAAGACCCTCCGTATACCGGGAACACCCCACAAGACCCTCCGTATACCGGGAACACCCCACAAGACCCTCCGTATACCGGGAACACCCCACAAGACCCTCCGTATACAGGGAACGCCCCACAAGACCCTCCGTATACCGGCAACATCCTGCAAGACCCTCCGTATACCGGGAACACCCCACAAGACCCTCCGTATACCGGGAACACCCCACAAGACCCTCCGTATGCCGAGAACATCCCACAAGACCCTCCGTATACCGGGAACACCCCACAAGACCCTCCGTATACCGGGAACACCCCACAAGACCCTCCGTATGCCGAGAACATCCCACAAGACCCTCCGTATACCGGGAACACCCCACAAGACCCTCCGTATACCGGGAACACCCCACAAGACCCTCCGTATGCCGAGAACATCCCACAAGACCCTCCGTATACCGGGAACACCCCACAAGACCCTCCGTATGCCGGGAACACCCCACAAGACCCTCCGTATGCCGAGAACATCCCACAAGACCCTCCGTATACCGGGAACACCCCACAAGACCCTCCGTATACCGGGAACACCCCACAAGACCCTCCGTATACCGGGAACACCCCACAAGACCCTCCGTATACCGGGAACACCCCACAAGACCCTCCGTATACAGGGAACACCCCACAAGACCCTCCGTATACCGGGAACACTCCACAAGACCCTCCGTATACCGGGAACACTCCACAAGACCCTCCGTATACCGGGAACACCCCACAAGACCCTCCGTATACCGGGAACACCCCCACAAGACCCTCCGTATACCGGGAACACCCCACAAGACCCTCCGTATACCGGGAACACCCCACAAGACCCTCCGTATACCGGGAACACCCCACAAGACCCTCCGTATACCAGGAACACCCCGCAAGACCCTCCGTATACCGGGACCACCCTACAAGACCCTCCGTATACCGGGACCACCCAACAGGACACTCATTATACCGGGAACACTCCACAAAACCCTCCGTATACCGGGAACACCCCACAAGACCCTCCGTATACCGGGAACACCCTATAAGACCCTCCGTATACAGGGAACACCCCGCAAGAGCTGGGGAACCTCTCCTTGCAGATGTAGTTCTGTCCTTGGCCGCTGGGTGTCTCCCGCTCTCAGTCCGCGGATGTAATTCTCGGTCTGGCCACACGGTGTCGCCCGCTCTCCTCATTTGGGTGCAGTTGCTGTCTCGGCCGCTAGGTGTCTCCTGTGGCCTCTGCTCGCGGCTTTGTCTCCTCCCGCTGCTGCAGTGCCGCTGCTGGCCGCCAGGTGTCGCCCTCTCACCCCGGGGACCGAGCAGCGAATAGAGGGGACGCGGCTGCGGTCGGTGTGCGGGGCCGACCCCGGGATGATGCCGCGCGCTCCTCCCCGGTAACTGCAGGACGGGGACATGGACCGGGAGCTGCGAGCAGCCGCGGCCGCCTGCACCATCCTCCTCCTGGGGATCGGGCTCCAGCTGCACCGGGGGGCTGCGGAAGGTAGGTGCGGGGTCCTGCGGCGGGGGATGGGGATGTGCGGCCCGGGGGTCCCCGCCTCTGCCTGCAGGTGACACTGATACCAAAGGGGTCCCCAAGACTTCCCCTGATGCCGGGGGTCTCTGCATCTTCCCCTGATGCCGGGGGTCTCTGCGTCTTCCCCTGATGCCGGGGGTCTCTGCGTCTTCCCCTGATGTCGGGGGGTCTCTGCGTCGTCCCCTGATGCCGGGGGTCTCTGCATCTTCCCCTGATGTCGGGGGGTCTCTGCGTCGTCCCCTGATGCCGGGGGTCTCTGCATCTTCCCCTGATGCCGGGGGTCTCTGCATCTTCCCCTGATGCCGGGGGTCTCTGCGTCTTCCCCTGATGCCGGGGGTCTCTGCGTCTTCCCCTGATGCCGGGGGTCTCTGCGTCTTCCCCTGATGTCGGGGGGTCTCTGCGTCGTCCCCTGATGCCGGGGGTCTCTGCATCTTCCCCTGATGCCGGGGGTCTCTGCATCTTCCCCTGATGCCGGGGGTCTCTGCGTCTTCCCCTGATGCCGGGGGTCTCTGCGTCTTCCCCTGATGCCGGGGGTCTCTGCATCTTCCCCTGATGTCGGGGGGTCTCTGCATCTTCCCCTGATGTCGGGGGGTCTCTGCGTCGTCCCCTGATGCCGGGGGTCTCTGCGTCTTCCCCTGATGCCGGGGGTCTCTGCATCTTCCCCTGATGCCGGGGGTCTCTGCGTCTTCCCCTGATGCCGGGGGTCTCTGCGTCTTCCCCTGATGCCGGGGGTCTCTGCGTCTTCCCCTGATGCCGGGGGTCTCTGCGTCTTCCCCTGATGCCGGGGGTCTCTGCGTCTTCCCCTGATGCCGGGGGTCTCTGCGTCTTCCCCTGATGCCGGGGGTCTCTGCGTCTTCCCCTGATGCCGGGGGTCTCTGCGTCTTCCCCTGATGCCGGGGGTCTCTGCGTCTTTCCCTGATGCCGGGGGTCTCTGCGTCTTCCCCTGATGCCGGGGGTCTCTGCGTCTTCCCCTGATGCCGGGGGTCTCTGCGTCTTCCCCTGATGCCGGGGGTCTCTGCGTCTTCCCCTGATGCCGGGGGTCTCTGCGTCTTCCCCTGATGTCGGGGGGTCTCTGCGTCTTCCCCTGATGCCGGGGGTCTCTGCGTCATCCCCTGATGTCGGGGGGTCTCTGCGTCGTCCCCTGATGTCGGGGGGTCTCTGCGTCGTCCCCTGATGTCGGGGGGTCTCTGCGTCGTCCCCTGATGTCGGGGGGTCTCTGCGTCGTCCCCTGATGTCGGGGGGGGGTCTCTGCGTCGTCCCCTGATGTGGGGGGGGTCTCTGCGTCGTCCCCTGATGTCGGGGAGGTCTCTGCGTCGTCCCCTGATGTCGGGGGGTCTCTGCGTCGTCCCCTGATGTCGGGGGGTCTCTGCGTCGTCCCCTGATGTCGGGGGGTCTCTGCGTCGTCCCCTGATGTCGGGGGGTCTCTGCGTCTTCCCCTGATGTCGGGGGGTCTCTGCGTCTTCCCCTGATGCCGGGGGGTCTCTGCGTCTTCCCCTGATGCCGGGGGGTCTCTGCGTCGTCCCCTGATGCCGGGGGTCTCTGCGTCGTCCCCTGATGCCAGCGGTCTCTGCGGCGTCCCAATTTGGTGGGGGACTCGGCGGCATCCCCCGATGCCGGGGGTCTTGGCGTCACCTGATGCTGGGGGTCTCGGCGGCGTCACCTGACAGGTAGACCCCCACACCCCTATAACCTCTGCAGCAATGCTGGCAGCACTCATACATCTATTCTGTGCAGGCGACCGCTGTATACGACGCTCGTGCTCTCCGCTTCTGTGGTCGGCCATAGCTCGGCCTGATCTGAGTGGATCCTGTCTGGTTATACCTCTGTATGGTCTTGGCCGCTGTGCTGCAGATCAGGGTCAGGGGGTGACATCTTCTTATAGCCTCGGCCATCTTTATGTAGAGCAATGATTCTTATTTTCAGATCTTCAGTATTCAGTGACCGCCCGTCTCCTCCGTATTCAGTGACCGCCCGTCTCCTCCGTATTCAGTGATCGCCCGTCTCCTCCGTATTCAGTGACCGCCCGTCTCCTCCGTCCTCAGTATTCGGTGATCGCCCGTCTCCTCGGTCCTCAGTATTCGGTGATCGCCCGTCTCCTCCGTCCTCAGTATTCAGTGATCTCCTGTCTCCTCCGTCCTCAGTATTCAGTGACCGCCCGTCTCCTCGGTCCTCAGTATTCGGTGATCGCCCGTCTCCTCCGTCCTCAGTATTCGGTGACCGCCCGTCTCCTCCGTCCTCAGTATTCAGTGACCGCCCGTCTCCTCCGTCCTCAGTATTCAGTGATCGCCCGTCTCCTCGGTCCTCAGTATTCGGTGACCGCCCGTCTCCTCCGTCCTCAGTATGCGGTGATCGCCCGTCTCCTCCATCCTCAGTATTCGGTGACCGCCCGTCTCCTCTATCCTCAGTATTCGGTGACCGCCCGTCTCCTCGGTCCTCAGTATTCGGTGACCGCCCGTCTCCTCGGTCCTCAGTATTCGGTGACCGCCCGTCTCCTCGGTCCTCAGTATTCGGTGACCGCCCGTCTCCTCGGTCCTCAGTATTCGGTGACCGCCCGTCTCCTCGGTCCTCAGTATTCGGTGACCGCCCGTCTCCTCGGTCCTCAGTATTCGGTGACCGCCCGTCTCCTCGGTCCTCAGTATTCGGTGACCGCCCGTCTCCTCGGTCCTCAGTATTCGGTGACCGCCCGTCTCCTCGGTCCTCAGTATTCGGTGACCGCCCGTCTCCTCGGTCCTCAGTATTCGGTGACCGCCCGTCTCCTCGGTCCTCAGTATTCGGTGACCGCCCGTCTCCTCGGTCCTCAGTATTCGGTGACCGCCCGTCTCCTCGGTCCTCAGTATTCGGTGACCGCCCGTCTCCTCGGTCCTCAGTATTCGGTGACCGCCCGTCTCCTCGGTCCTCAGTATTCGGTGACCGCCCGTCTCCTCGGTCCTCAGTATTCGGTGACCGCCCGTCTCCTCGGTCCTCAGTATTCGGTGACCGCCCGTCTCCTCGGTCCTCAGTATTCGGTGACCGCCCGTCTCCTCGGTCCTCAGTATTCGGTGACCGCCCGTCTCCTCGGTCCTCAGTATTCGGTGACCGCCCGTCTCCTCGGTCCTCAGTATTCGGTGACCGCCCGTCTCTTCCGTCATCAGTATTCGGTGACCGCCCGTCTCCTCCGTCCTCAGTATTCGGTGATCGCCCGTCTCTTCCGTCCTCAGTATTCGGTGACCGCCGTCTCCTTCGTCCTCAGTATTCAGTGACCGCCCGTCTCCTCCGTCCTCAGTATTCGGTGATCGCCCGTCTCCTCTGTCCTCAGTATTCGGTGATCGCCCATCTCTTCCGTCATCAGTATTCGGTGATCGCCCGTCTCCTCCGTCCTCAGTATTCGGTGATCGCCCGTCTCCTCTGTCCTCAGTATTCGGTGATCGCCCATCTCTTCCGTCATCAGTATTCGGTGATCGCCCGTCTCTTCCGTCCTCAGTATTCAGTGACCGCCGTCTCCTTCGTCCTCAGTATTCAGTGACCGCCCGTCTCCTCCGTCCTCAGTATTCGGTGATCGCCTGTCTCCTCAGTATTCGGTGATCGCCCGTCTCTTCCGTCCTCAGTATTCGGTGACCGCCCGTCTCCTCGGTCCTCAGTATTCGGTGATCGCCCGTCTCCTCCGTCCTCAGTATTCGGTGACCGCCCGTCTCCTCCGTCCTCAGTATTCGGTGATCGCCCGTCTCCTCGGTCCTCAGTATTCGGTGATCGCCCGTCTCCTCCGTCCTCAGTATTCGGTGACCGCCCGTCTCCTCCGTCCTCAGAATTCGGTGACCGCCCGTCTCCTCCGTCCTCCATATTCGGTGACCGCCTGTTACGTCTCCCCCACCACCCCCAGATCTGGGCTCTTCCCTGGGTGCGATGCTCTGCAGGTGGTCCTCGCTGCAGAGCGTTGCTCCCGTTGCTGCGCTCCTCTGTGGTCCCGGGGGGAGAGGTTGTTGTTGTCTATTTACCATGATGTTGCCTGACAAAGCTGTGTAATTAGTGTTCTCTGTGCTGCGCCGGGCGACGAACTGCTGCGCTGAGGATCCTCATCCTCCGGACTGCTGACAACCTGCCCAGATACATCGCAAAGGTTGTCAGCCCCGCCCCCTGGTGATCATATAGGAGACCACACCCCTTATATTTGGCCCCGCCCCTGCTGACGTCCCCCCTGTATACTCCGCTGCTGCACTCCTCTCCCGTCTCCTCGTTATTTAATATTATCCCTGTAATATGAGGCGCACATTACATGGAGCAGCCGGAGCCGAGAACCGCGCCATATTTATCCAGAACAGCTGAAAACCACCGCGTGCCATCTACAGAGAGGAGGGGAGCCGGCTGATAACACCGAGAAATAACCCACACACGTACAAACACCTGTGCAACACTCCAGAGCTGCACTCACTATTCTGCTGGTGCAGTCACTGTGTACATACATTTCTGATCCTGAGTTACCTCCTGTATTATACTCCAGAGCTGCATTCACTATTCTGCTGGTGCAGTCACTGTGTACATACATTACTCCGGAGCTGCACTCACTATTCTGCTGGTGCAGTCACTGTGTACATACATTACTGATCCTGAGTTACCTCCTGTATTATACTCCAGAGCTGCACTCACTATTCTGCTGGTGCAGTCACTGTGTACATACATTACATTACTGATCCTTATACTCCAGAGCTGCACTCACTATTCTGCTGCTGCAGTCACTGTGTACATACATTACATTACTGATCCTGAGTTACCTCCTGTATTATACTCCAGAGCTGCACTCACTATTCTGCTGGTGCAGTCACTGTGTACATACATTACTGATCCTGAGTTACCTCCTGTATTATACTCCAGAGCTGCACTCACTATTCTGCTGGTGCAGTCACTGTGTACATACATTACTGATCCTGAGTTACCTCCTTTATTATACTCCAGAGCTGCACTCACTATTCTGCTGGTGCAGTCACTGTGTACATACATTACATTACTGATCCTGAGTTACCTCCTGTATTATACTCCAGAGCTGCACTCACTATTCTGCTGGTGCAGTCACTGTGTACATACATTACTGATCCTGAGTTACCTCCTGTATTATACTGCAGAGCTGCACTCACTATTCTACTGGTGCAGTCACTGTGTACATACATTACTGATCCTGAGTTACCTCCTGTATTATACTCCAGAGCTGCACTCAGTATTCTGCTGGTGCAGTCACTGTGTACATACATTACATTACTGATCCTGAGTTACCTCCTGTATTATACTCCAGAGCTGCACTCACTATTCTGCTGGTGCAGTCACTGTGTACATACATTACATTACTGATCCTGAGTTACCTCCTGTATTATACTCCAGAGCTGCACTCACTATTCTGCTGGTGCAGTCACTGTGTACATACATTACATTACTGATCCTGAGTTACCTCCTGTATTATACTCCAGAGCTGCGCTCACTATTCTGCTGGTGCAGTCACTGTGTACATACATTACTGATCCTGAGTTACCTCCTGAACGTCCACCGCCATTAACTTGAGAGCGGCGGCAGCTATAGCCATAGAAGTGGTGTCTAGGTATAGTAAAGTACCATGCGCTACGCAATGAAACCACCTTTAGCGCCACCTGGTGGAAAACAACGGAATTAGCATTTTTAATTCGAAAACGGAACGAGAGAGAAAAAAAGTGAAATACAAAGTTGTAGGTTTAACAGTGTGTCCCTCCCCCACCTGTGCTCATGGTGTAATAGTCTGTCTCTCCTTGACTGTCCTGTGTGTACTACTGCTGGGGGATTTTGTTCTTCTCAGCATGGGACTTCTCCAATCCACAACTTGGTAAACAAGAAATAGCCAGGAGTCTAAAGTCCATTCATGTATCAGATGTCTAGGGGGAGGTGTGCCCACCTAAGGGGCTGATCCCAGGAGAAAAGAACAATGAGACCCATGTTAGGTCAGTTAGTTGGATCTCGGCTGGAGAAGGAGTAGGATCTATAGCTGAGGCTGGATCCTAGAGCCTGTGTATGGACTGTTACAGACTGGAGATCAGTGGCCACTTGGGATTGTGTTTTATTGTTCCCCCTGTTGGACTCAAGGAACTCATATAAGGACCATTGCCCTATTTTCCCTGGCATCGGAATACCAGGCGGTGCCCCTGGATCTTTTGTTTTGTTGTGGACTCCTTGCAGACTTTAAGGATCTATATTTGTTTGGTGCTTTATCTTTGTGGTTCCAATAAAGCCCTTTGGATTGTTCCTTGGCCTGGCGTCCCTCACTGCTCTGCCACATACCCCGTCACAAACTGGTGGCAGCGGCGGGATCAGAGCAGAAAGAATGGAGGACAATGGCCCATCAACGTCTGAAACGAGAACCTCAGGATACAGGAACTGGACTGTGGTGAGCCTACAAACAAAGGCCCCGGAATTAGGAGTCGGCTACAAAGGACTCTCTAAGGAGCAACTAATTGAGGCATTGGAAAACGCTTGTCTGCAAGATGGCACCAAGGAACAATTTCCACAGCAAGGGGAGGAAAGACGGGAGCTGGAGGTAAATACCCAATAAATTCAATGGGTTGTGTGGTATGAGGAGGAGATGGCACTGCTTGGAGATGAGGCCACCATAGAAGATAAGAGGGAGGCCATTTGCAGAGCTCAAGAGAGGGCAGCATTGCTGGAGAGGAGGCTTGCTGTGGAAGCAGCTAGAGGCTCCAGACAGACTGTAACCACAGCACCAACTATGAGGGAATTCTCCAGAGTGTCCCGCAAGGACTTTAAGCCATTTAATGAAGCTGCAGGTGACATTGAGGGCTTCTTCCAGGACTTTGAGCATCAGTGCCGATTAATGGAAGTCCCAGAAAGAGAGCGAGTCAGATACCTGGTGGGCCTCTTGGAGGGTGGAGCTGCCGACGCCTATAGAGCTATGGACCCTGAGTGGAATTGTGAGTATGGGGAGATAAAACAGACCATTCTAGAACATTATGCCGTGACCCCAGATACTTATAGGACTCAGTTCCGTACGTTAGCCTGTGATGGAGAAGTGTCTTTCAAGATGTATGCCCACAGACTGAAACAAGTATGCCATCGCTGGCTGGAGGGAGAGGGGGCCTTAACTTGGGAGACCTTCCTCCAGGTCATCCCGAAAGAGCAATTCTATGCCAGGTGCCCTGCGGAAATCAGAGAATGGGTGCGTAAGAGAAAGCCGTCAACTGTGGAACAAGCTGCCGCTCTAGCTGATGAGCTTCTCACCATCAAGCCTCAATGGAAAAGGCTACTAGCCAGTGACAAAAAAAACTACCAGCTCCCCAACACCAGTGGTCCCTTGTCCTTTGGCCCCCAATGTTCAACGTCCCACTAGACTACCAACACATGGCGGACCCCGTGTGAATGTGCCTCCTACTACTCCTGCCTCCTCTTTGGGAGTACGACGTGGAGAAAGACTCATAGAACATAGATGTTATGGATGTGGGCAGCTGGGTCATCTGCAAGCTCACTGTCCAGGTGTTCGGAGGCAGAACAGCTGCAGACCCCCTTTGCCTGTTCATTATCTACAGACACCCTCAACAGGAGAAGAGCTGGATTCATTCCCTGATGATTCGACAAAAGTCTCTGATATGTTGACTTCGCTACCAGGAGTCTATGGGGTGCGAGCCACAGCCACCCGTTCTTCTGATCTTCAGCATAAACATCTACAGGAGGTTGTGCTGGATGGCCAAAGAGTTGTTGGCTTTCGTGACACTGGGGCTTTTCTCACCATCGCAGATCCCCGAGTAATTCAACCAGAAGCAATGCAAAAGGGACCAGGAATTGCCATTGAACTGGCAGGAGGTACCCAGAGATATATTCCAAGAGCGAGTGTGACCCTGGATTATGGCTTTGGAGCAAAACAATGTGTGGTCGGTGTGATGAGCGGCCTTCCTGCAGACATTCTTCTAGGGAATGATGTGGGGAATCTTCATTGCCACTTTGTCGGTGCGGTAACCAGAAGTCAAGCCAAGAGAGCAGCCCATGTAGACGTGTTCAACCCATCAATGGAAATGAGGCCACCAGAACTGCCGTCACAGCCGGTGAGTGATTCTTCTTGTGGGTCTCATATGAATGTCACTTGGGATAAAGTTCAGTTTAGACAAGAGGTAGAGACTGACCCCACCCTGGCTAGCTTTAGAGCTCGGGCTGAAGTAGGGCAGTTAGGAGAAAATGGGGAAAACATTATCAGAGAAAATGGACTTCTGTATCGGGTTACCAATGCCGACTCCCTAGATAAGCCCTGGACTTATAGCAAACAGCTGATTGTTCCTCAGAAGTACAGAATTCCCCTATTACACCTTGCTCATGACATTCCTACGGCCGGCCATCAAGGGAAAACCCGCACCGAGAGACGATTGACTCAAATTTTCTATCGGCCGGGGATTTCTCAAGCAGTGGCGCATTTCTGCCGAACTTGTGACATATGTCAGCGTAGAGGGCGACCCGGAGATCACCCAAAGGCACCCCTGCAACCGCTCCCTATAATAGAAGAACCCTTTCAAAGAGTAGCTGTCGAAATCATTGGACCACTGGCTAAACCAAGTAAATCTGGAAAGCAGTACATTCTCACCGTTGTGGACTATGCCACCCGATATCCAGAAGCCGTGGCCTTGTCAAGTATTTCTGCAGCCAAGGTGGCCGAGGCCCTTGTTACCATTTTCACCCGAGTAGGATTCCCCAGTGAAATCTTATCGGACCAAGGCTCCCAGTTCATGTCAGAGTTGATGCAGTGTCTGTGGCGCACCTGTGGAGTACGGGCAATTCGAACTACAGCATACCATCCTCAAACCAATGGACTTTGTGAACGGTTTAACCCCTTAACGACCGCGGGCCGTAAAATTACGTCCTAAATGACATAATCTTACTGCCCGCGGTCCTCCGGCGGCAGCATGCCGCGATCGGCACACATCTCAGCTGATTTTCACAGCTGAGATGTGTGCCTGCTAGGCACGAGCAGAATCGTTATCTGCTCGTGCCGATTAACCCCTTATAATGGCGCTGTCAATACATGACAGCGCCGTTATAAGCGCAATCGCGGTAAAGTTTTACTTACCGCCGAAACCGGAAGTCACGTGACGCGATCACGTGACTCCCGATAGTTGCCATGGTAGTACAGGGTCATGTGATGACTCCTGTACTACACATGAATTGGTTTCACTTTCGCTGTGCCCGGAGCACAGCAAAAGAGAAAGACAGCGTATCTGCTGTTTACAGCCTTCCAGCTGTGATCAGCAGATACTGCAGAGCGATCGGAATGCTGATCGCAATAGCCCCCTAGGGGGACTAGTAAAATAAAAAAAAAAAGTAAAAAAATAAGTTTTAAAAAATTAAAAAAAAACAAAAAAACCTAAAAGTTCAAATCACCCCCCATTCGCCCCATTAAAAATTAAAGGGTTAAAAAAATAAAAAATATACACACATTTGGTATCGCCGCGTTCAGAAACGCCCGATCTATCAAAATATAAAATCAATTAATCTGATCAGTAAACGGCGTAGCGGCAAAAAAATTCCAAACGCCAAAACGACGTTTTTTTGTCGCCACAACTTTTGCGCAAAATGCAATAAGAGGCGATCAAAACGTAGCATCTGCGCAAAAATGGTACCGTTAAAAACGTCAGCTCGAGACGGAAAAAATAAGCCGTCATTGAGCCTAAGATCCCGAAAAATGAGAACGCTACGGGTCACGGAATATGGCGTAAAACGTGCGCCACTTTTTTCGGACAAACTTCCGATTTTTTTTTAACCCCTTATATAAAAGTAAACCTATACATGTTTGGTGTCTACGAACTCGCACTGACCTGAGGCATCACACCCACACATCAGTTTTACCATATAGTGAACACAGTGAATAAAATATCTCAAAAACCATAGTGCTATCGCACTTTTTTTGCAATTTTTCAGCATTTGGAATTTTTTTGCCATTTTCTAGTACATAATATGGTAAAACTGATGGTTTCATTTAAAAGTACAGCTTGTTCCGCAAAAAATGAGCCCTCACATGACCATATTGACTGAAAAATAAAAAAGTTACGTCTCTCAGAAAAAGAATGGCGAAAAAAAAAAACGGAAAGCGAAAAATCGGCCGGTCGTGAAAGGGTTAATCAAACACTGAAAAATATGCTAAGGGCCTTCACTGACAGGGATTCCGACTGGGAGAAGTACCTACCACATCTCCTGTTCGCCTACCGGGAAGTTCCCCAGGAGTCCACTGGGTTTTCCCCCTTTGAACTACTCTATGGAAGAAAGGTCAGAGGACCCTTAACTCTGCTAAAGGAATATTGGGAGAGGCAAGTTGAAGATACAGGAACCCCTGTTGTTCCATATGTCCTCAAGCTTCGGGAAACCCTGGCTCAACTTGCTAGTTTGGCTCAGGATCATGTACGGATGGCTCAAACCAGACAGAAGACATGGTATGACCGCAAAGCACGCTATCGAGAATTTGTAGAGGGACAACAAGTCTTAATGATTGTTCCCCATCGGCAAAATAAACTCCAGACCACATGGGAGGGTCCCTTCCGGGTTCTCAGAAGACTAAACGACACCAATTACCTTCTTGCTCTAGATGATCAGGGTCTAAAACAAAGGACTGTCCATGTGAATATGATTAAGGAGTACCATGACCGGACATTACCTATGATAGCAAGCTGTCGGTTGGCTTCAGAAGATGGTCAGGAGGATGAGGACCCATTACCTGATCTTGTTGAAGCAGCCAGAGCCCCATCCACTGTGGAACATGTTCCTCTGAGAGATCACTTAGATTCCTTTCAGAAAAAACAAATGCTGGGAGTGCTCCATCAGAGACAGGCTGCTTTCTCATCCTGACCAGGTCGATCCACAGTAACCCAACATCATGTGGACACTCAGGGCATCCGTCCCATACAACAGGCTCCCTACCGGGTACCAGAATCAGTTAGAAACAGCATGAGCTGGAGGAGATGTTACAGCTCGGGGTGATTCAGGCCTCCCATAGTCCTTGGGCCTCTCCTGTTGTGTTAGTACCCAAGAAAGATGGGAGTACTCGATTTTGTGTGGACTACAGACGATGACCATACCATCAATGATGCTTACCCAATGCCCCACATTGATGAACTTCTGGACCGGCTGGCTGGGGCACGATACGTCACCACCTTGGATCTCAGTAAGGGATACTGGCAAATTCCCCTGACGGATGAAGGTAGAGAAAGGTCGGCTTTTATAACCCCCTTTGGTCTGTATGAATTTCTAAACATGCCTTTCGGAATGAAAAATGCCCCGGCCACCTTCCAGAGAATGGTGGACCAGATCCTCCGGGGATGTGGCGACTTCGCTTGTGCCTACCTGGATGATATCGCCATCTTCAGCCACACATGGGAGGAACATCTGAATCACGTAGCTGTTGTTCTTGACCGTATTCTCGCAGCCGGCCTAACCATTCTACCCAATAAATGCCAATTGGGGATGGGTGAAGTCCAATATCTAGGGCATCGAGTAGGAGGAGGGAAGTTACGTCCTGAACCTGCCAAAATCCAGGCTATTAGAGACTGGCCTGTACCCCAAACCAAGAAACAAGTTATGGCTTTTCTGGGCACTGCCAGTTATTACCGAAAATTTGTTTCTCATTTCAGCAGTGTGGCCAAGCCCCTTACAGACCTCATGAAGAAGACAATGCCCCGGCTGGTGATCTGGACTCCAGCCTGTGATGAGGCTTTTAACCGGCTGAAGGACGCTCTGGTCTGCGATCCTGTCCTGGCTGCTCCAGACTACAAGCGGAGATTCATTGTGCAGACGGACGCCTCTTCTTATGGACTGGGAGCTGTCCTCAGCCAGGTGAATGCAGCCGGGGAGGAGCACCCCATCGCCTACCTCAGCAGGAAACTGCTGGACCGAGAAGTGGCCTATGCAACTCTTGAGAAGGAATGTCTGGCTGTAGTGTGGGCCCTTAAGAAACTACGGCCGTATCTGTATGGACGGGAATTCACTGTGGTTACTGATCACAATCCCCTCACCTGGCTGAACAGAGTCTCTGGGGACAATGGACGCTTATTACGTGGAGCCTGGCTCTGCAGCCCTATAACTTTACAATACAGTATAGAAGGGGCAGCCAACACCAAAATGCAGACGGATTGTCCAGGCAAGAGGAGCCCTGAGTCAGGTCCGCCATGTTTACGTGTACTTGACAAGTGACCTGTTGAGGTCACTAGTCCTTACACAATTTGAGAGGGGAAGGGATTGTAACAGCGTGTCCCTCCCCCGCCTGTGCTCATGGTGTAATAGTCTGTCCCTCCTTTGTGCTGCTTCTGGTGGGGGATGGTTTGTTCTTTTCAGCATGGGACTTCTCCAACCACAATTTGGTAAACAAGAAATAGCCAGGAGTCTAAAGTCCATTCATGTATCAGATGTCTAGGGGGAGGTGTGCCCACCTAAGGGGCTGATCCCATGAGAGAAGAACAATGAGACCCATGTTAGGTCAGTTGGATCTCGGCTGGAGAAGCACAGGATCTATAGCTGAGGCTGGATCCTAGAGCCTGTGTATGGACTGTCACAGACTGGAGATCAGTGGCCACGGGGGATGGTGTTTTGTTGTTCACCCTGTTGGACTCAAGGAACTCATATAAGGACCATTGCCCTATTTTCCCTGGCATCGGAATACCAGGCGGTGCCCCTGGATCTTTTGTTTTGTTGTGGACTCCTTGCAGACTTTAAGGATTTATATTTGTTTGGTGCTTTATCTTTGTGGTTCTAATAAAGCCCTTTGGATTGTTCCTTGTCCTGGCGTCCATTACTGCTCTGCCGCATACCCCGTCACAGTAGGGCATCATCAATTCAATACGAATCCACACCTTGCACAGAAATGCTGTGATTAGAAGGTGTAAACCTCACAAGGCTGCGGACGTGGAGCGATTCCTCATGGAGACTGTGAGGCAAATCCTGGGATATGAAGAGGAATTATGACTGGGAGTCATAATCGCTCTCATCACTCCCTGGCAGTGCCCCCCCCCCCCCTTCTTGTCCTCAGATGTCCAGCATCTGTGAAGGCCCCAGGGCCATGTCCTGTGATATGGAAATTAGGTGATGTGAGGACAATGGACACAGGATGACTCCCTGCCGTGACCCTGTAGTGGGGGCTGCTAGCTAGTTAGCAAGGCTATGGAAGTAGCCAGACAGAACGACTCCAGTAAAAAATGGTTCATATCTCGCAAGCCATATTTCCGATAAATATGGCAACCATAAAAATGGTGTCTCCGCATGAGGACGATGCTGGCACACCCTTTTTATGGGAGCAGGACATTGGGAAATGCCCCAGGCGTGATATCAGCCAATGGGGAACTGGCAGACAGGTCATGAGTCCCCTCGTTCTGTAGCTAAATTCATAACTGTCACAATGAGAGCATTGGCGTCCGCCTACGACGCTCCCAGGCAAAGTTATGGCCGAAATCCCCTTTTCTGGATAATTCTGATCCATGCAGGGGGAGTGGCAGTGCTTCCCCGTGAGGTCACTAAGGTAGGAGGGGACCTGGATTTGCCCAGGTTGATAACCCTACTTCAGCCATTTTCCAGGGTTCTTCTCGCTGGGGGCACGTGTAGGAAACATCTGTGGGAGTTCCTAGAAACCTGGTCTACAGCGCCCCCCTGTGGCCAGACGCACAAGGTAACTGATTGAATTGCATACCTGTTTGTAAATCATGCTTTATCTGTAACTGTACTCTGACATAACTGTATATTCTGTAGATTCCCTATTGTATATATTGTAGTTTCTAGTGTGCTTTAGGCGATTAAATTATATAATTAATCTTGGGCTGTTCTGTTATCTCGATCTTGAATCCCACGTCTGTGTGTTCGGCTAATAGTTACCGTGAAGCGGTTGGTGGCAGCGAGTTGTGCCAAGGATTATTGTGGGGAGGCCAGTGAGATTCGGGGAGATTTTATATATTCCGCCCGCGGAGGTCGGGGGAATATATACCTTACTCTCACCGGGGACCCTTCAATAATCGGCATAAGTAGTATAGCGGCCTCCTTGCTTATTGTCGGGCAATTCCATAATTGGCCTGACTATAAGAGGGGCGCTAGAGAGCGCGTCACGTGCTCTGTCTGTCGGTCGGGAGGTATAAAGGAGGGGTGACCCCCACTTGTTACCCCCCGATTGTGACGTACTGGTAGCCAGCGCGGGGGATTTCTGAGTGACCCCCCCGGTGGTTTGTGACAGAGACCTCCTACAAGTCATTGGGTATGGAGGCTGTGTGGCCTCCGCTCTCCTGACCTGACCCCATTGGACTTCTTTCTGTGAGGTCACATCACACAGCAGGTGCATGCGACCCCTCCACCAACATTGCAGGACCTACCACCACGTATCACAGATGCTTGTGCAAATCTGTCATCTACCATATTGCACAGCGTGCAGCAAGATACAGTATGATGTGCAGAGCCCAGATGTGCATTGCAGCAAGATACAGTATGCTGTGCAGAGTCCAGATGTGCATTACACCAAGATACAGTATGCTGTGCAGAGTCCAGATGTGCATTGCAGCAAGATACAGTATGCTGTGCAGAGTCCAGATGTGCATTGCAGCAAGATACAGTATGATGTGCAGAGCCCAGATGTGCATTACACCAAGATACAGTATGCTGTGCAGAGCCCAGATGTGCATTACACCAAGATACAGTATGCTGTGCAGAGGCCAGATGTGCATTACACCAAGATACAGTATGCTGTGCAGAGCCCAGATGTGCATTGCAGCCAGATACAGTATGCTGTGCAGAGGCCAGATGTGCATTGCAGCCAGATACAGTATGCTGTGCAGAGCCCAGATGTGCATTGCAGCCAGATACAGTATGCTGTGCAGAGTGCAGATGTGCATTGCAGCCAGATACAGTATGCTGTGCAGAGGCCAGATGTGCATTGCAGCCAGATACAGTATGCTGTGCAGAGGCCAGATGTGCATTGCAGCCAGATACAGTATGCTGTGCAGAGCCCAGATGTGCATTGCAGCCAGATACAGTATGCTGTGCAGAGCCCAGATGTGCATTGCAGCCAGATACAGTATGCTGTGCACAGGCCAGATGTGCATTGCAGCCAGATACAGTATGCTGTGCAGAGGCCAGACGTGCACTGCAGCCAGATACAGTATGCTGTGCAGAGCCCAGATGTGCATTGCAGCCAGATACAGTATGCTGTGCACAGGCCAGATGTGCATTGCAGCAAGATACAGTATGCTGTGCAGAGCCCAGATGTGCATTGCAGCAAGATACAGTATGCTGTGCAGAGGCCAGATGTGCATTGCAGCAAGATACAGTATGCTGTGCAGAGGCCAGATGTGCATTGCACCAAGATACAGTATGCTGTGCAGAGGCCAGATGTGCAGTGCAGCCAGATACAGTATGCTGTGCAGAGCCCAGATGTGCATTACAGCTGACGGGGGCCACTAATGAGCGCCATATGCGTGACCAGCATTCAATGTGGGGGGTCATGGGTTTCATATCATAGCATTTCTGTGCAAGGTGTGGATTCCAATTGAATTGATGATGCCCAAAACTTTTGTCATTCGCTTTTTTTCTCTATCTCGTTCCGTTTTCAAGATAAAAATGCTAACTCCGTTGTTTTCCACCAGGTGGCGCTATAGGTGGTTTCATTGCGAAGTGCATGACTACTTTACTATACCTAGACACCACTTCTATGCCTATAGCTGCTGCCGCTCTCAAGATAATGGCGGTGGACAGGATATGGGTGGACACACTGTATCCAGACTAATACAGATACTGTGCAGTGTATATATACAGACTAATACAGATACTGAGGATTACACCCAGTATACAGGACAGGAGGAGTGGTACTGTGCAGTGTATATATACAGACTAATACAGATACTGAGGATTACACCCAGTATACAGGACAGGAGGAGTGGTACTGTGCAGTGTATATACAGAATAATACAGGTACTGAGGATTACACCCAGTATACAGGACAGGAGAAGTGGTACTGTGCAGTGTATATATACAGAATAATACAGACACTGAGGATTACACCCAGTATACAGGACAGGAGAAGTGGTACTGTGCAGTGTATATATACAGAATAATACAGATACTGAGGATTACACCCAGTATACAGGACAGGAGGCGCGGTACTGTGCAGTGTATATATACAGAATAATACAGATACTGAGGATTACACCCAGTATACAGGACAGGAGAAGTGGTACTGTGCAGTGTATATATACAGAATAATACAGATACTGAGGACTACACCCAGTATACAGGACAGGAGAAGTGGCACTGTGCAGTGTATATATACAGAATAATACAGATACTGAGGATTACACCCAGTATACAGGACAGGAGGAGTGGTACTGTGCAGTGTATATATACAGAGTAATACAGATACTGAGGATTACACCCAGTATACAGGACAGGATAAGTGGTACTGTGCAGTGTATATATACAGAATAATACAGATACTGAGGATTACACCCAGTATACAGGACAGGAGAAGTGGTACTGTGCAGTGTATATATACAAAATAATACAGATACTGAGGATTACACCCAGTATACAGGACAGGAGAAGTGGTACTGTGCAGTGTATATATACAGAATAATACAGATACTGAGGATTACACCCAGTATACAGGACAGGAGAAGTGGTACTGTGCAGTGTATATATACAGAATAATACAGATACTGAGGATTACACCCAGAATACAGGACAGGAGAAGTGGTACTGTGCAGTGTATATATACAGAATAATACAGATACTGAGGATTATACCCAGTATACAGGACAGGAGAAGTGGTACTATGCAGTGTATATACAGAATAATACAGGTACTGAGGATTACACCCAGTATACAGGACAGGAGAAGTGGTACTGTGCAGTGTATATATACAGAACAATACAGGTACTGAGGATTACACCCAGTATACAGGACAGGAGAAGTGGTACTATGCAGTGTATATACAGAATAATACAGGTACTGAGGATTACACCCAGTATACAGGACAGGAGAAGTGGTACTGTGCAGTGTATATATACAGAATAATACAGATACTGAGGATTACACCCAGTATACAGGACAGGAGAAGTGGTACTGTGCAGTGTATATATACAGAATAATACAGATACTGAGGATTACACCCAGAATACAGGACAGGAGAAGTGGTACTGTGCAGTGTATATATACAGAATAATACAGATACTGAGGATTATACCCAGTATACAGGACAGGATAAGTGGTACTGTGCAGTGTATATATACAGGATAATACAGGTACTGAGGATTACATCCAGTATACAGGACAGGAGAAGTGGTACTGTGCAGTGTATATATACAGAATAATACAGATACTGAGGATAACACCCAATATACAGGACAGGAGAAGTGGTACTGTGCAGTGTATATATACAGAATAATACAGATACTGAGGATTACACCCAGTATACAGGACAGGAGGAGTGGTACTGTGCAGTGTATATACACAGAATAATACAGATACTGAGGATTACACCCAGTATACAGGACAGGAGAAGTGGTACTGTGCAGTGTATATATACAGAATAATACAGATACTGAGGAATACACCCAGTATACAGGACAGGAGAAGCGGTGCTGTGCAGTGTATATATACAGAATAATACAGGTACTGAGGATTACACCCAGTATACAGGACAGGAGAAGTGGTACTGTGCAGTGTATATATACAGAATAATACAGATACTGAGGATTACACCCAGTATACAGGACAGGAGAAGCGGTGCTGTGCAGTGTATATATACAGAATAATACAGGTACTGAGGATTACACCCAGTATACAGGACAGGAGAAGTGGTACTGTGCAGTGTATATATACAGAATAATACAGGTACTGTGCAGTGTATATATACAGAATAATACAGATACTGAGGATTATACCCAGTATACAGGACAGGAGAAGTGGTACTGTGCAGTGTATATATACAGAATAATACAGATACTGAGGATTATACCCAGTATACAGGACAGGAGAAGTGGTACTGTGCAGTGTATATATACAGAATAATACAGGTACTGAGGATTACACCCAGTATACAGGACAGGAGAAGTGGTACTGTGCAGTGTATATATACAGAATAATACAGGTACTGTGCAGTGTATATATACAGAATAATACAGATACTGAGGATTATACCCAGTATACAGGACAGGAGAAGTTGTACTGTGCAGTGTATATATACAGAATAATACAGATACTGAGGATTAGACCCAGTATACAGGACAGGAGGAGTGGTACTGTGCAGTGTATATATACAGAATAATACAGATACTGAGGATTACACCCAGTATACAGGACAGGAGAAGTGGTACTGTGCAGTGTATATATACAGAATAATACAGATACTGAGGATTACACCCAGTATACAGGACAGGAGAAGTGGTACTGTGCAGTGTATATATACAGAATAATACAGATACTGAGGATTACACCCAGTATACAGGACAGGAGGAGTGGTACTGTGCAGTGTATATATACAGAATAATACAGATACTGAGGATTACACCCAGTATACAGGACAGGAGAAGTGGTACTGTGCAGTGTATATATACAGAATAATACAGATACTGAGGATTACACCCAGTATACAGGACAGGAGAAGTGGTACTGTGCAGTGTATATATACAGAATAATACAGGTACTGAGGATTACACCCAGTATACAGGACAGGAGAAGTGGTACTGTGCAGTGTATATATACAGAATAATACAGATACTGAGGATTACACCCAGTATACAGGACAGGAGAAGTGGTACTGTGCAGTGTATATATACAGAATAATACAGATACTGAGGATTACACCCAGTATACAGGACAGGAGAAGTGGTACTGTGCAGTGTATATATGCAGAATAATACAGATACTGAGGATTACACCCAGTATACAGGACAGGAGGAGTGGTACTGTGCAGTGTATATATACAGAATAATACAGATACTGAGGATTACACCCAGTATACAGGACAGGAGAAGTGGTACTGTGCAGTGTATATATATAGAATAATACAGATACTGAGGATTACACCCAGTATACAGGACAGGAGGAGTGGTACTGTGCAGTGTATATACAGAATAATACAGATACTGAGGATTACACCCAGTATACAGGACAGGAGGAGTGGTACTGTGCAGTGTATATATACAGAATAATACAGATACTGAGGATTACACCCAGTATACAGGACAGGAGAAGTGGTACTGTGCAGTGTATATATACAGAATAATACAGATACTGAGGATTACACCCAGTATACAGGACAGGATAAGTGGTGCTGTACAGTGTATATACAGGATAATACTGAAACTGAGGATTACACCCAGTATACAGGACAGGAGAAGTGGTACTGTGCAGTGTATATATACAGAATAATACAGGTACTGAGGATTACACCCAGTATACAGGACAGGAGAAGTGGTACTGTGCAGTGTATATATACAGAATAATACAGGTACTGAGGATTACACCCAGTATACAGGACAGGAGAAGTGGTACTGTGCAGTGTGTATATACAGAATAATACAGATACTAAGGATTACACCCAGTATACAGGACAGGAGAAGTGGTACTGTGCAGTGTATATATACAGAATAATACAGATACTGAGGATTACACCCAGTGTACAGGACAGGAGAAGTGGTACTGTGCAGTGTATATATACAGAATAATACAGATACTGAGGATTACACCCAGTATACAGGACAGGAGAAGTGGTACTGTGCAGTGTATATATACAGAATAATACAGGTACTGAGGATTACACCCAGTATACAGGACAGGAGGAGTGGTACTGTGCAGTGTATATATACAGAGTAATACAGATACTGAGGATTACACCCAGTATACAGGACAGGATAAGTGGTACTGTGCAGTGTATATATACAGAATAATACAGATACTGAGGATTACACCCAGTATACAGGACAGGAGAAGTGGTACTGTGCAGTGTATATATACAAAATAATACAGATACTGAGGATTACACCCAGTATACAGGACAGGAGAAGTGGTACTGTGCAGTGTATATATACAGAATAATACAGATACTGAGGATTACACCCAGTATACAGGACAGGAGAAGTGGTACTGTGCAGTGTATATATACAGAATAATACAGATACTGAGGATTACACCCAGAATACAGGACAGGAGAAGTGGTACTGTGCAGTGTATATATACAGAATAATACAGATACTGAGGATTATACCCAGTATACAGGACAGGAGAAGTGGTACTGTGCAGTGTATATATACAGAACAATACAGGTACTGAGGATTACACCCAGTATACAGGACAGGAGAAGTGGTACTATGCAGTGTATATACAGAATAATACAGGTACTGAGGATTACACCCAGTATACAGGACAGGAGAAGTGGTACTGTGCAGTGTATATATACAGAACAATACAGGTACTGAGGATTACACCCAGTATACAGGACAGGAGAAGTGGTACTGTGCAGTGTATATATACAGAATAATACAGATACTGAGGATTACACCCAGTATACAGGACAGGGGAAGTGGTACTGTACAGTGTATATATACAGAATAATACAGATACTGAGGATTACACCCAGTATACAGGACAGAAGAAGTGGTACTGTGCAGTGTATATATACAGAATAATACAGACACTGAGGATTACACCCAGTATACAGGACAGGAGAAGTGGTACTATGCAGTGTATATACAGAATAATACAGGTACTGAGGATTACACCCAGTATACAGGACAGGAGAAGTGGTACTGTGCAGTGTATATATACAGAATAATACAGATACTGAGGATTACACCCAGTATACAGGACAGGAGAAGTGGTACTGTGCAGTGTATATATACAGAATAATACAGATACTGAGGATTACACCCAGAATACAGGACAGGAGAAGTGGTACTGTGCAGTGTATATATACAGAATAATACAGATACTGAGGATTATACCCAGTATACAGGACAGGATAAGTGGTACTGTGCAGTGTATATATACAGGATAATACAGGTACTGAGGATTACATCCAGTATACAGGACAGGAGAAGTGGTACTGTGCAGTGTATATATACAGAATAATACAGATACTGAGGATAACACCCAATATACAGGACAGGAGAAGTGGTACTGTGCAGTGTATATATACAGAATAATACAGATACTGAGGATTACACCCAGTATACAGGACAGGAGAAGTGGTACTGTGCAGTGTATATACACAGAATAATACAGATACTGAGGATTACACCCAGTATACAGGACAGGAGAAGTGGTACTGTGCAGTGTATATATACAGAATAATACAGATACTGAGGAATACACCCAGTATACAGGACAGGAGAAGTGGTACTGTGCAGTGTATATATACAGAATAATACAGGTACTGAGGATTACACCCAGTATACAGGACAGGAGAAGTGGTACTGTGCAGTGTATATATACAGAATAATACAGATACTGAGGATTACACCCAGTATACAGGACAGGAGAAGCGGTGCTGTGCAGTGTATATATACAGAATAATACAGGTACTGAGGATTACACCCAGTATACAGGACAGGAGAAGTGGTACTGTGCAGTGTATATATACAGAATAATACAGGTACTGTGCAGTGTATATATACAGAATAATACAGATACTGAGGATTATACCCAGTATACAGGACAGGAGAAGTTGTACTGTGCAGTGTATATATACAGAATAATACAGATACTGAGGATTAGACCCAGTATACAGGACAGGAGAAGTGGTACTGTGCAGTGTATATATACAGAATAATACAGATACTGAGGATTACACCCAGTATACAGGACAGGAGGAGTGGTACTGTGCAGTGTATATATACAGAATAATACAGATACTGAGGATTACACCCAGTATACAGGACAGGAGAAGTGGTACTGTGCAGTGTATATATACAGAATAATACAGGTACTGAGGATTACACCCAGTATACAGGACAGGAGGAGTGGTACTGTGCAGTGTATATATACAGAATAATACAGATACTGAGGATTACACCCAGTATACAGGACAGGAGAAGTGGTACTGTGCAGTGTATATATACAGAATAATACAGATACTGAGGATTACACCCAGTATACAGGACAGGAGAAGTGGTACTGTGCAGTGTATATATACAGAATAATACAGATACTGAGGATTACACCCAGTATACAGGACAGGAGAAGTGGTACTGTGCAGTGTATATATACAGAATAATACAGATACTGAGGATTACACCCAGTATACAGGACAGGAGGAGTGGTACTGTGCAGTGTATATATACAGAATAATACAGATACTGAGGATTACACCCAGTATACAGGACAGGAGAAGTGGTACTGTGCAGTGTATATATACAGAATAATACAGATACTGAGGATTACACCCAGTATACAGGACAGGAGAAGTGGTACTGTGCAGTGTATATATACAGAATAATACAGGTACTGAGGATTACACCCAGTATACAGGACAGGAGAAGTGGTACTGTGCAGTGTATATATACAGAATAATACAGATACTGAGGATTACACCCAGTATACAGGACAGGAGAAGTGGTACTGTGCAGTGTATATATACAGAATAATACAGATACTGAGGATTACACCCAGTATACAGGACAGGAGAAGTGGTACTGTGCAGTGTATATATGCAGAATAATACAGATACTGAGGATTACACCCAGTATACAGGACAGGAGGAGTGGTACTGTGCAGTGTATATATACAGAATAATACAGATACTGAGGATTACACCCAGTATACAGGACAGGAGAAGTGGTACTGTGCAGTGTATATATATAGAATAATACAGATACTGAGGATTACACCCAGTATACAGGACAGGAGGAGTGGTACTGTGCAGTGTATATACAGAATAATACAGATACTGAGGATTACACCCAGTATACAGGACAGGAGAAGTGGTACTGTGCAGTGTATATATATAGAATAATACAGATACTGAGGATTACACCCAGTATACAGGACAGGAGGAGTGGTACTGTGCAGTGTATATACAGAATAATACAGATACTGAGGATTACACCCAGTATACAGGACAGGAGGAGTGGTACTGTGCAGTGTATATATACAGAATAATACAGATACTGAGGATCACACCCAGTATACAGGACAGGAGAAGTGGTACTGTGCAGTGTATATATACAGAATAATACAGATACTGAGGATTACACCCAGTATACAGGACAGGAGAAGTGGTACTGTGCAGTGTATATATACAGAATAATACAGATACTGAGGATTACACCCAGTATACAGGACAGGATAAGTGGTGCTGTGCAGTGTATATATACAGAATAATACAGATACTGAGGATTACACCCAGTATACAGGACAGGAGAAGTGGTACTGTGCAGTGTATATATACAGAATAATACAGGTACTGAGGATTACACCCAGTATACAGGACAGGAGAAGTGGTACTGTGCAGTGTATATATACAGAATAATACAGGTACTGAGGATTACACCCAGTATACAGGACAGGAGAAGTGGTACTGTGCAGTGTGTATATACAGAATAATACAGATACTAAGGATTACACCCAGTATACAGGACAGGAGAAGTGGTACTGTGCAGTGTATATATACAGAATAATACAGATACTGAGGATTACACCCAGTGTACAGGACAGGAGAAGTGGTACTGTGCAGTGTATATATACAGAATAATACAGATACTGAGGATTACACCCAGTATACAGGACAGGAGAAGTGGTACTGTGCAGTGTATATATACAGAATAATACAGATACTGAGGATTACACCCAGTATACAGGACAGGAGGAGTGGTACTGTGCAGTGTATATATACAGAATAACACAGATACTGAGGATTACACCCAGTATACAGGACAGGAGGAGTGGTACTGTGCAGTGTATATATACAGAATAATACAGATACTGAGGATTACACCCAGTATACAGGACAGGAGAAGTGGTACTGTGCAGTGTATATATACAGAATAATACAGATACTGAGGATTACACCCAGTATACAGGACAGGAGAAGTGGTACTGTGCAGTGTATATATACAGAATAATACAGATACTGAGGATTACACCCAGTATACAGGACAGGAGAAGTGGTACTGTGCAGTGTATATATACAGAATATTACAGATACTGAGGATTACACCCAGTATACAGGACAGGAGGAGTGGTACTGTGCAGTGTATATATACAGAATAATACAGGTACTGAGGATTACACCCAGTATACAGGACAGGAGAAGTGGTACTGTGCAGTGTATATATACAGAATAATACAGGAACTGAGGATTACACCCAGTATACAGGACAGGAGAAGTGGTACTGTGCAGTGTATATATACAGAATAATACAGGTACTGAGGATTACACCCAGTATACAGGACAGGAGGAGTGGTACTGTGCAGTGTATATATACAGAATAACACAGATACTGAGGATTACACCCAGTATACAGGACAGGAGGAGTGGTACTGTGCAGTGTATATATACAGAATAATACAGATACTGAGGATTACACCCAGTATACAGGACAGGAGAAGTGGTACTGCGCAGTGTATATATACAGAATAATACAGATACTGAGGATTACACCCAGTATACAGGACAGGAGAAGTGGTACTGTGCAGTGTATATATACAGAATAATACAGATACTGAGGATAACACCCAGTATACAGGACAGGAGAAGTGGTACTGTGCAGTGTATATATACAGAATAATACAGGTACTGAGGATTACACCCAGTATACAGGACAGGAGAAGTGGTACTGTGCAGTGTATATATACAGAATAATACAGGAACTGAGGATTACACCCAGTATACAGGACAGGAGAAGTGGTACTGTGCAGTGTATATATACAGAATAATACAGGTACTGAGGATTACACCCAGTATACAGGACAGGAGGAGTGGTACTGTGCAGTGTATATATACAGAATAACACAGATACTGAGGATTACACCCAGTATACAGGACAGGAGGAGTGGTACTGTGCAGTGTATATATACAGAATAATACAGATACTGAGGATTACACCCAGTATACAGGACAGGAGAAGTGGTACTGCGCAGTGTATATATACAGAATAATACAGATACTGAGGATTACACCCAGTATACAGGACAGGAGAAGTGGTACTGTGCAGTGTATATATACAGAATAATACAGATACTGAGGATAACACCCAGTATACAGGACAGGAGGAGTGGTACTGTGTAGTGTATATATACAGAATAATACAGATACTGAGGATTACACCCAGTATACAGGACAGGAGAAGTGGTACTGTGCAGTGTATATATACAGAATAATACAGATACTGAGGATTACACCCAGTATACAGGACAGGAGGAGTGGTACTGTGCAGTGTATATACAGAATAATACAGACACTGAGGATTACACCCAGTATACAGGACAGGAGAAGTGGTACTGTGCAGTGTATATATACAGAATAATACAGGTACTGAGGATTACACCCAGTATACAGGACAGGAGAAGTGGTACTGTGCAGTGTATATATACAGAATAATACAGGAACTGAGGATTACACCCAGTATACAGGACAGGAGAAGTGGTACTGTGTATATACTGATGTTAGGTGTGCGGGATATATTAGGGGGGGGGGGGTGGTCGGTGTTTTCTGTCTGTGCTGCACTCTGTGGCGGTATATTTCTCAGGTTTTGGTGCTTTCGGTGCACGTGTGGATCTTCTCCGTGTACACGAGCTCCTCGGTGGCTCCAGGGAATCTTCCGACCTAGTGCCGGACGCCGCTGTTCTCTCCGCTTTGTGACTCTTCTTACAAACCGGATGAGACATTGTGATGAGCTGCGGGGTCTCCGCTCCCTCGCTCTGTGGATTGCGGGCAGGGGGGGGGGGGGTCTTGTTCTGGGGAATTCAGGCGCAAATTCTGATGAAAAGTCTTATTTTTCTTTTCAAATATAAAGAGAGAATAATGCAACAAAATGTGTCTATCTGGCGGCTGTAGCATGGGGAATGCATCACCGGCCCTGACGGAGACGTTATGATGGAGGGGGGCGGGGGGGGGGGGTTACTTCAGGAAGTATTATTATTATCTGATGTAGTAGAAGTATCTGACCCCCCCCAATCATTGTAGCGAGGGGCTGCCGGATTTTAAAGTGTCTGCTTTTAGAATTGTGCCTGCAGCTCTGATGTGAATGCAGAATTATGAGTGCTGCTGTGGAGGTGGCTGGAGTACGGGGTTTGATGTGAATGCAGAATTCTGAGTGCTGCTCTGGAGATGTCTGATGTGAATGCAGAATTGTGAGTGTTGCTCTGGAGGTGGCTGATGCGAATGCAGAATTGTGAGTGCTGCTCTGGAGGTGGCTAATGTGAATGCAGAATTGTGAGTGCTGCTCTGGAGGTGTCTGATGTGAATGCAGAATTCTGAGTGCTGCTGTGGAGTTGGCTGATGTGAATGCAGAATTGTGAGTGCTGCTCTGGAGGTGTCTGATGTGAATGCAGAATTGTGAGTGTTCTGGAGGTGGCTGATGTGAATGCCGAATTCTGAGTGCTGCTCTGGAGGTGGCTGATGTGAATGCAGAATTCTGAGTGCTGCTCTGGAGGTGTCTGATGTGAATGCAGAATTGTGAGTGCTGCTCTGGAGGTGGCTGATGTGAATGCAGAATTGTGAGTGCTGCTCTGGAGGTGGCTGATGTGAATGCAGAATTGTGAGTGCTGCTCTGGAGGTGGCTGATGTGAATGCAGAATTGTGAGTGCTGCTCTGGAGGTGGCTGATGTGAATGCAGAATTGTGAGTGCTGCTGTGGAGGTGTCTGATGTGAATGCAGAATTGTGAGTGCTGCTGTGGAGGTGTCTGGTGTGAATGCAGAATTGTGAGTGCTGCTGTGGAGGTGTCTGGTGTGAATGCAGAATTGTGAGTGCTGCTGTGGAGGTGTCTGGTGTGAATGCAGAATTGTGAGTGCTGCTGTGGAGGTGTCTGATGTGAATGCAGAATTGTGAGTGCTGCTGTGGAGGTGTCTGATGTGAATGCAGAATTGTGTGTGCTGCTGTGGAGGTGTCTGATGTGAATGCAGAATTGTGTGTGCTGCTGTGGAGGTGTCTGATGTGAATGCAGAATTGTGAGTGCTGCTGTGGAGGTGGCTGATGTGAATGCAGAATTGTGAGTGCTGCTGTGGAGGTGTCTGATGTGAATGCAGAATTGTGAGTGCTGCTGTGGAGGTGTCTGATGTGAATGCAGCATTGTGAGTGCTGCTGTGGAGGTGTCTGATGTGAATGCAGAATTGTGAGTGCTGCTGTGGAGGTGTCTGATGTGAATGCAGAATTGTGAGTGCTGCTGTGGAGGTGTCTGATGTGAATGCAGCATTGTGAGTGCTGCTGTGGAGGTGTCTGATGTGAATGGAGAATTGTGAGTGCTGCTGTGGAGGTGTCTGATGTGAATGCAGCATTGTGAGTGCTGCTGTGGAGGTGTCTGATGTGAATGGAGAATTGTGAGTGCTGCTGTGGAGGTGTCTGATGTGAATGCAGCATTGTGAGTGCTGCTGTGGAGGTGTCTGATGTGAATGCAGAATTGTGAGTGCTGCTGTGGAGATGTCTGATGTGAATGGAGAATTGTGAGTGCTGCTGTGGAGGTGTCTGATGTGAATGCAGCATTGTGAGTGCTGCTGTGGAGGTGTCTGATGTGAATGCAGCATTGTGAGTGCTGCTGTGGAGGTGTCTGATGTGAATGCAGCATTGTGAGTGCTGCTGTGGAGGTGTCTGATGTGAATGCAGCATTGTGAGTGCTGCTGTGGAGGTGTCTGATGTGAATGCAGAATTCTGAGTGCTGCTGTGGAGGTGTCTGATGTGAATGCAGAATTGTGAGTGCTGCTGTGGAGGTGTCTGATGTGAATGGAGAATTGTGAGTGCTGCTGTGGAGGTGTCTGATGTGAATGCAGCATTGTGAGTGCTGCTGTGGAGGTGTCTGATGTGAATGCAGCATTGTGAGTGCTGCTGTGGAGGTGTCTGATGTGAATGCAGCATTGTGAGTGCTGCTGTGGAGGTGTCTGGTGTGAATGCAGCATTGTGAGTGCTGCTGTGGAGGTGTCTGATGTGAATGCAGAATTCTGAGTGCTGCTCTGCCTCTAATGTTGCGTCCGATGTTTTGTAGAGATCTGTGGCGCTATGTTGGGGCCTGAAATCTTCGTCTTTATTTTCCCCGTATTTTAATATTATGAGGTTGTGCCATTCATGGTCGTTCTCGTCTTTTCCCCGTACCCGGTGTACGTCCCATAAATCCGGGCGGTGGCGTCTCCACATGGTGCTGCCTCCGTCACCTCGGATATAATCAGTCGTTCTCCGCTGTGAAGCGCGACCGTTGTCCGCTAGACCGGCGCCGGCGAGACACATTAATATCAGGAGAGCGGCGGCCATCGTGTAAAATGACGACTTCACTATGTACAGTCGGGTTGTGAGGACGACGCAGCGAATCTCATCCCCCGCAGATGGCGGACATCGTGTGCGTAAAATAGAAGCTTAAAGGGCCGGTAACCCTCCGTGTCCTGGAGCAGTGTGTAGCGTGTGTGGCCCTTTAACACTACCCCCGGATAGTATTTCGCTGTCGCTCCCCGCTCCTCAGGGTCTTTGTTATGGGGACAATGCTGCGCGCCCCTCCGGAGAATTGGAGCCTTTTCTCCGGCCACCTGTCGCTATGAGGAAAGTAATATCTGCAGCCTACACCAGCAGCACAGGGGTTAACCGTTTACTATGTGGCCGCCATTACTGCTGTTATATTACATTTCAATGCTCGGTATCCACGGTAACATTTAGATAAGAGAAGACAGCCAATCAGAGCCCGGGTTTCATTTTTTCAGGGAAGTGTAATAAATGAAAGCTGAATTCTCACTGGTTACTATGGCCACCTGTTCACTGTAGCAACCAATCAATATTTAGCTTTCATTTTCTGGCAAAATGGACGCCGCTGACCCGTTACTATGAGCAACAGCGCCCCTAGCTGGGTTTATAGGCTGTGTTCAGACTGTGCATGTGACTCCGCTGCCGGGAAGATGGAATAGTCCCTCGCAGGCCGCAGTGTGGCGTCTCGCCTTTCTTCTCCCCTCCTGACATCTTCCGCAGTTCAGCGTGAGGGGGCGCGGCGCTCGCTGAGGAGGCCTCGGGGGAGCGCGGTTTCCAGGAGACCCTCAGAATATGAATATTAATGAGCCCCCGGCTCCTCGCGTAATTTATCTCTCTCATCTCTCAGAGCAGATCGATTTCCAAAAATAAAATGTCACCCGGTGAGAATCCCAAATGCTCACACGTCGTAGAGCAAACGGCGAAAAATGGCGGCGACGACGCAGCTGGCGGAAAGAAATATGATAAACCCCAGGAATGTGTCGTTATAAATCCGGGATTATAGACGGCGGGCGCGTCTGCGACCAGTGCCCCCCGGCTGAAGGGGACTACAGGGCCAGAAATAGACGCGGCAGGACGCAGCCGTGGGTGGGAGAAACGCGCCGGGTGGGAGTCAGGGCAAGACAAAATGGGTGCATGAAACGTGCTGACGTATGAATCGGCGGTTACGTGAAACGCGCTGGGGTATGAAACTGACGGGATAAAGCGGCGATTGCATGAAACGCGCTGGAGTATAAATCTGTATGAAGCAGTGGTTGTGTGAAACGCGCTGGCGTATGAAACTGACGGGATGAAGCGGCGGTTTCATGAAACGCGCAGGCATCTGACGGAGTGAAGCGGCGATTGCATGAAACGCGCTGGCGTATGAAAAGGATAAGATGAAGCAGTGGTTGCATGAAACGCGCTGGCGTATGAATCTGACGGGATGAAGCGGCAGTTGAATTAAACGCGCTGTAGTATGAATCTGATGTGATGAAGCGGCGGTTGCATGAAACGCACTGGCGTATGAATCTGGGATTGCGTGAAACGCGCTGGCGTATGAATCTGACGGGATGAAGCTGCGGTTGCATGAAACGCACTGCCGTATGAATCTGGGATTGCGTGAAACGCGCTGACGTATGAATCTGGGATTGCGTGAAACGCGCTGGCGTATGAATCTGACGGGATGAAGCGGCGGTTGCATGAAACGCACTGGCGTATGAATCTGGGATTGCGTGAAACGCGCTGACGTATGAATCTGACGGGATGAAGCGGCGGTTGCATGAAACGCACTGCCGTATGAATCTGGGATTGCGTGAAACGCGCTGGCGTATGAATCTGGGATGAACCTGCGATTGCGTGAAACGCACTGCCGTATGAATCTGGGATTGCGTGAAACGCGCTGACGTATGAATCTGGGATTGCGTGAAACGCACTGCCGTATGAATCTGACGGGATGAAGCGGCGGTTGCATGAAACGCACTGGCGTATGAATCTGGGATTGCGTGAAACGCGCTGACGTATGAATCTGGGATTGCGTGAAACACGCTGGCGTATGAATCTGACGGGATGAAGCGGCGGTTGCATGAAACGCACTGGCCTATGAATCTGTGATTGCGTGAAACCCGCTGACGTATGAATCTGGGATGAACCTGCGATTGCGTGAAACGCACTGCCGTATGAATCTGACGGGATGAAGCGGCGGTTGCATGAAACACACTGGCGTATGAATCTGGGATTGCGTGAAACGCGCTGGCGTATGAATCTGACGGGATGAAGCGGCGGTTGCATGAAACACACTGGCGTATGAATCTGGGATTGCGTGAAACGCGCTGGAATATGAATCTGACGGGATGAAGCGGCGGTTGCATGAAACGCACTGTCGTATGAATCTGGGATTGCGTGAAACGCGCTGACATATGAATCTGGGATTGCGTGAAACGCGCTGGCGTATGAATCTGACGGGATGAAGCGGCGGTTGCATGAAACGCACTGGCGTATGAATCTGGGATTGCGTGAAACGCGCTGACGTATGAATCTGACGGGATGAAGCGGCGGTTGCATGAAACGCACTGCCGTATGAATCTGGGATTGCGTGAAACGCGCTGGCGTATGAATCTGGGATGAACCTGCGATTGCGTGAAACGCACTGCCGTATGAATCTGGGATTGCGTGAAACGCGCTGACGTATGAATCTGGGATTGCGTGAAACGCACTGCCGTATGAATCTGACGGGATGAAGCGGCGGTTGCATGAAACACACTGGCGTATGAATCTGGGATTGCGTGAAACGCGCTGGCGTATGAATCTGACGGGATGAAGCGGCGGTTGCATGAAACACACTGGCGTATGAATCTGGGATTGCGTGAAACGCGCTGGCATATGAATCTGACGGGATGAAGCGGCGGTTGCATGAAACGCACTGGCGTATGAATCTGGGATTGCGTGAAACGCGCTGACGTATGAATCTGGGATTGCGTGAAACGCGCTGGCGTATGAATCTGACGGGATGAAGCGGCGGTTGCATGAAACGCACTGGCGTATGAATCTGGGATTGCGTGAAACGCGCTGACGTATGAATCTGGGATTGCGTGAAACGCGCTGGCGTATGAATCTGGGATTGCGTGAAACGCGCTGGCGTATGAATCTGGGATTGCGTGAAACGCACTGCCGTATGAATCTGGGATTGCGTGAAATGCGCTGGAATATGAATCTGGGATGAACCTGCGATTGCGTGAAACGCACTGCCGTATGAATCTGGGATTGCGTGAAACGCGCTGACGTATGAATCTGGGATTGCGTGAAACGCACTGCCGTATGAATCTGACGGGATGAAGCGGCGGTTGCATGAAACACACTGGCGTATGAATCTGGGATTGTGTGAAACGCGCTGACGTATGAATCTGACGGGATGAAGCGGCGATTGCGTGAAACGCGATACCACTTCTTATTTTTACGATTTGTTACATTTTTCCTCACTGTCTTTTTGTGTTTCTCGCAGTCGTCCACTTTGGTCCCCTTCTCCTGAAAGTGGATGAAGACTCCACCGTGACCAAGACTCCTTCAGTCTCGGAAGACATACTGCAGGATGTTTTTCCTATAACCATTTCCTCAAATGAAGCGGCTCCGTCAGAAACCATCTCCCATCAGCTCCCGGATTCAGAACCCACCACCGAGCAGCCCGCCTGGACCTCGTGGCCTTTGCCCAATGACGTCATCTTAAGTCCAAGCCTTTCCACGTCCCCAGTGTTGTTCATCTCTCCGGTTCTTGGAGACTCCGTGACTACCCAGCTCCTTGATATAGAAGACATCCGCTCTGATGCAATGGAGTCATCTGATGTTTACGCCACAACGTCTCCTGTTGCCCTGGAAACAAGTGTAAATATGGCGTCCCGCGGTACTATAGAAGACTATTTGACGGTTCAACCGTCAGAGACTTTCTACCAAACTCCATGGGCCACAAAAACTCTTCCAATATCCAGTGATGATGGAAAAATTGTCACCTCGAGCGTCGCTGTGGAAAGCACCAAATCTGCACCACTGCCTACTGATTCCTCCTTTAGCTCCTCGATAGAAGGGTCTGTGGTTGCCCACAGTACACCAGCCACCTCTCATGCTTTTTGGCCGGCTACCCCTGGGGAGAGTTTAATGCCAAGTATGACCGATACCCAAGAAGTTACCAGGTCTGCTACCAAATATCCTTTGTATAGTATCTTCTCAGATTTAGGGTTGGCTACTGTGCCAAAATCCACCATCGACCCCATCAAGGCTTTACCCTTCACATCTCTATCGTATGAAGCCTCCTACGCTGAAGTCCCAGAAAGCTCTTCTAGGTTCTTCCAAAGTTCAGTGCCTACTACTGTTCCCGAGACGTGGTCCACCACGGCTACTGACATTACCTACACTCAGTGGTGGTCAGAGGATTATGTGGAAACGAGCATTCAAACCTCAAGGTTTCCTGGAGATCTTCCTGTGACGAGCATTGTCACAAGTCAGGAGACCTCTTCATTTGAAGTTCTGGACACTGTTAGGTCTTCTCTCCCGACCCCCCTCATGTCGTTACCATATACAGATTTTATGGACTCCCCTGTGGATCTCACCAACATCATTGATGCTACTGAAGTCCTGGTAACTGTGGTGTCTCTGTCCCAGAGCTCAGAGATGCAGACTCCTTGGGTTTCTTCAGTAGAGTCTTCTCTAATGCCTTCATTGCTTGTCTCACCCATGACCTCTGTCGATCTGGAGACTTTTTCTACTACAGCAATATCTGCCCCTTACCTTCTAGAAAGTTCCACGTATGAACCTGTGAACACAGCTGAAGCTCCGGCGTTTGTGCTGACCGAGTCCGGCATGTACTTCCCACCCACTGTATCCCCTTCTGTGGAGTCTACTGTGTTGGAGTCCAGCTACTTTACCTTAGTCTCCAGCCTGGAGCCTGATGGCCTCATCTCCTCTTTGGTGGAAGAAGTGGCCGTGTCCTCCTCACCATCGTTGGCATCCAGTCACGTTTTGTCTTATGAACCTCAGGATTCTTCGACTCTACTTGCAATATCGGAATCCATGTTTAGTACTCCCTCGTCGGAATTTTACTCTACAACCATACGTGAAACCATAAGCATGGAGGTCATTCCCGTGAATTCCACTTCCTTCCCATCTCCATCAAGCATTGACTGGACTGAGAACTTTTCGTCTGAGTTTTCTGAGATGTGGGAGTCCACCATCATGACGTTGAGTGTCCTCTATACCTCTAGTACCGGTGCTACCTCTCTGCTGCCTTTACCGTCGCCATCTGCACTGACTGCCACCACATCTGCCTTGCCCGCCTCTTCCTTTGGTTTTGATCATACCAGTAGTGCTTTGGTTGAAGAAGTTCTTCCGACCTCTTCACTTACCTTGGTTCCAATCATGACGGTACCTCCGGAGTTAGATTTCTCGGGGGTCTTTACTTCACTGTTTTCAGTTACTACTTTGATGCCCCTCGGTGTTACCGATGCCCTGAGCATACCACACACATCCACCACCAGTCTGGAATCTACCATTGATTATGCGGCCACAATCGGCCAACCGTCCACAAACCCAACGTCGATAGTAAGCGTGCCATGGAGCTCACAGCCAACCGCGAGTCTGGTGTTCCCTCCGACTACTCCACAAACTCCATACATCGAACCTTCTCCATCACCAACCCAATCTGTCACCACTATAAGTGCCACCACCACACCAAGTGTCCACCCTTCCCAAACCCAACCAGTCGCTACTATAGACACCACCACACCAAGTGTCCACCCTTCCCAAACTCAACCAGTCACTGCAGCAGGCACCACCGCCACACCGAGTGCACCCCCGTCCCCAGTCCAACCTGTCACCAGCATAGGCACCACCACCACACCAAGTACTCCACCATCCCCAGTTCACCCCTTCACCACAACCCCACCAAGTTCTTCCACTCCTGCAGCTGTGAGCCATAACACACTGAGCACAACCACTCCACCGGCAACTACAAGCACCACCATCATCACTTCTGGAGCCACGATAGTGACATCCACGCTGCCTCCACCAGTGACTCCTCCGTCTGGACTCACAGCTGCAACCACTGTGACCACCACAAGGCCAAGCTTCTTATGTGACGTGTCCAATCCAGGATCTTATCTGGTGACTGTCGGTGAGTAGCCCGTTGTGTCAGAATTATACCAGTCCTCCAGAGCTGCGTTCTCAATTCTGCATCTCTCCTGTCCTCTGCAGCATTAACCATCCTGTGTATTTCTATTTCAGTTTTATCACGGGGATCAAATATCGAAAGCGTCACCCAATCCATCAAGGAAACATTAACCACGAAATTCAACCGATCTGTGGAGCTGGAGGTGAGTAACGAAATATGACGGAGCCGCGCGACCACCAGAGTATAGAGTATGTACACAGTGACTGCACCAGCAGAATAGTGAGTGCAGCTCTGGAGTATAATACAGGAGGTAACTCAGGATCAGTAATGTAATGTATGTACACAGTGACTGCACCAGCAGAATAGTGAGTGCAGCTCTGGAGTATAATACAGGAGGTAACGCAGGATCAGTAATGTAATGTATGTACACAGTGACTGCACCTGCAGAATAGTGAGTGCAGCTCTGGAGTATAATACAGGAGGTAACTCAGGATAAGTAATGTAATGTATGTACACAGTGACTGCACCAGCAGAATAGTGAGTGCAGCTCTGGGGTATAGTACAGGAGGTAACTCAGGATCAGTAATGTATGTACACAGTGACTGCACCAGCAGAATAGTGAGTGCAGCTCTGAAGTATAATACAGGAGGTAACTCAGGATCAGTAATGTAATGTATGTACACAGTGACTGCACCAGCAGAATAGTGAGTGCAGCTCTGGAGTATAATACAGGAGGTAACTCAGTATCAGTAATGTAATGTATGTACACAGTGACTGCACCAGCAGAATAGTGAGTGCAGCTCTGGAGTATAATACAGGAGGTAACTCAGGATCAGTAATGTATGTACACAGTGACTGCACCAGCAGAATAGTGAGTGCAGCTCTGGAGTATAATACAGGAGGTAACTGAGGATCAGTAATGTATGTACACAGTGACTGCACCAGCAGAATAGTGAGTACAGCTCTGGAGTATAATACAGGAGGTAACTGAGGATCAGTAATGTAATGTATGTACACAGCAGAATAGTGAGTGCAGCTCTGGAGTATAATACAGGAGGTAACTCAGGATCAGTAATGTATGTACACAGCGACTGCACCAGCAGAATAGTGAGAGCAGCTCTGGGGTGGGTCTATACTGCTGGGGGGTTTTTATCCGGTTTCTGGGGTTCTATTGCCTCTGTTCCTCGCAGTATCGGTTATGACGTGTTGCAGAGTGACAGCGCAGGGAAGTATACGGGGGAGAAGGGACAGATATGATCACCGCAGCTGAGGGTTTGTTACCCTGTATCCAGCTGTCAGGGCAGGAGAGAGATTTGGGCAGTTGCAGAGAGTTTTACGAGTGAAGGTTTTCAGCGAGCGGAGATCTTGACAATAGTGATGACTGATAGAGAGTGACGGCTGCTCTCTTCTCGGTGATATGGCGGCTGTACTCAGTGATATGGCGGCTGTTCTCGGTGATATGGCGGCTGTACTCAGTGATATGGCGGCTGTTCTCGGTGATGGCGGCTGTACTCAGTGATATGGCGGCTGTTCTCGGGGATGGCGGCTGTTCTCGGTGATGGCGGCTGGTCTCGGTGATGGCGGCTGTTCTCGGGGATGGCGGCTGGTCTCGGTGATGGCGGCTGTTCTCGGGGATGGCGGCTGTTTTCTGTGATGGCGGCTGTTTTCTGTGATGGCGGCTGTTTTCTGTGATGGCGGCTGTTTTCTGTGATGGCGGCTGTTTTCTGTGATGGCGGCTGTTTTCTGTGATGGCGGCTGTTCTCTTCTCGCTGATGGCGGCTGTTCTCGCTGATGGCTGCTGTTCTCTTCTCGCTGATGGTGGCTGTTCTCGCTGATGGTGGCTGTTCTCGCTGATGGTGGCTGTTCTCGCTGATGGCTGCTGTTCTCTTCCCGGTGATGGCGGCTGTTCTCGCTGATGGATGCTGTTCTTTTCTCGCTGATGGCGGCTGTTCTCTTCTCGGTGATGGCGGCTGTTCTCGCTGATGGCGGTTCTAGGTGATGGCGGCTGTTCTAGGTGATGGCGGCTGTTCTAGGTGATGGCGGCTGTTCTAGGTGATGGCTGTTCTCTTCTCGGTGATGGCGGCGGTTCTCTTCTCTGTGATGGCGGCTGTTCTCTTCTCTGTGATGGCGGTTCTGTTATTGGTCATGGCGGTTCTGTTCTTGCTGATGGCGGCTGTTCTCTTCTCGCTGATGGTGGCTGTTCTCGCTGATGGCGGCTGTTCTCTTCTCTGTGATGGCGGTTCTCTTCCCGGTGATGGCGGCTGTTCTCGCTGATGGATGCTGTTCTCTTCTCGGTGATGGCGGCTGTTCTCGCTGATGGATGCTGTTCTCTTCTCGGTGATTGCAGCTGTTCTCGCTGATGGCGGTTCTAGGTGATGGCGGCTGTTCTAGGTGATGGCTGTTCTCTTCTCGGTGATGGCGGCTATTCTCGCTGATGGCGGCTATTCTCGCTGATGGCGGCTGTTCTCGCTGATGGCGGCTGTTCTAGGTGATGGCTGTTCTCGCTGATGGCGGCTGTTCTAGTTGATGGCGGCGGTTCTCTTCTCTGTGATGGCGGCTGTTCTCTTCTCTGTGATGGCGGTTCTGTTATCGGTCATGGCGGTTCTGTTCTTGCTGATGGCGGCTGTTCTCTTCTCGCTGATGGTGGCTGTTCTCGCTGATGGCGGCTGTTCTCTTCTCTGTGATGGCGGTTCTCTTCCCGGTGATGGCGGCTGTTCTCGCTGATGGATGCTGTTCTCTTCTCGGTGATTGCGGCTGTTCTCGCTGATGGCGGTTCTAGGTGATGGCGGCTGTTCTAGGTGATGGCTGTTCTCTTCTCGGTGATGGTGGCTATTCTCGCTGATGGCGGCTGTTCACGCTGATGGCGGCTGTTCTAGGTGATGGCGGCTGTTCACGCTGATGGCGGCTGTTCTAGGTGATGGCGGCTGTTCTAGTTGATGGCGGCTGTTCTCTTCTCTGTGATGGCGGCTGTTCTGTTCTCTGTGATGGCGGTTCTGTTCTTGCTGATGGCGGCTGTTCTCTTCTCGCTGATGGTGGCTGTTCTCGCTGATGGCGGCTGTTCTCTTCTCTGTGATGGCGGTTCTCTTCCCAGTGATGGCGGCTGTTCTCTTCTCGGTGATGGCGGCTGTTCTCGCTGATGGATGCTGTTCTCTTCTCGGTGATTGCAGCTGTTCTCGCTGATGGTGGTTCTAGGTGATGGCGGCTGTTCTAGGTGATGGCTGTTCTCTTCTCGGTGATGGCGGCTATTCTCGCTGATGGCGGCTGTTCTCGCTGATGGCGGCTGTTCTCGCTGATGGCGGCTGTTCTCGCTGATGGCGGCTGTTCTAGGTGATGGCGGCTGTTCTCGCTGATGGCGGCTGTTCTAGTTGATGGCGGCTGTTCTCTTCTCTGTGACGGCAGCTGTTCTGTTCTCTGTGATGGCGGTTCTGTTCTTGCTGATGGCGGCTGTTCTCTTCTCGCTGATGGTGGCTGTTCTCGCTGATGGCGGCTGTTCTCGCTGATGGCAGCTGTTCTAGGTGATGGCGGCTGTTCTCTTCTCGGTGATGACGGCTTTTCTCTTCTTGGTCATGCCGGCTGTTCTCGCTGATGCCGGCTGTTCTCGCTGATGCCGGCTGTTCTCGCTGATGCCGGCTGTTCTCGCTGATGCCGGCTGTTCTCGCTGATGCCGGCTGTTCTCGCTGATGCCGGCTGTTCTCGCTGATGCCGGCTGTTCTCGCTGATGCCGGCTGTTCTCTTCTCGGTGATGGCGGCTGTTCTCTTCTCGGTGATGGCGGCTGTTCTCTTCTCGGTGATGGCGGCTGTTTTCTTCTCGGTGATGGCGGCTGTTTTCTTCTCGGTGATGGCGGCTGTTTTCTTCTCGGTGATGGCGGCTGTTCTCTTCTCGGTCATGGCGGCTGTTATCTTCTCGGTCATGGCGGCTGTTCGGTTATGACGTGTTGCAGAGTGACAGCGCAGGGAAGTATACGAGGGAGAAGGGACAGATATGATCACCGCAGCTGAGGGTTTGTTACCCTGTATCCAGCTGTCAGGGCAGGAGAGAGATTTGGGCAGTTGCAGAGAGTTTTACGAGTGAAGGTTTTCAGCGAGCGGAGATCTTGACAATAGTGATGACTGATAGAGAGTGACGGCTGCTCTCTTCTCGGGGATGGCGGCTGTTCTCGGTGATATGGCGGCTGTTCTCGGGGATGGCGGCTGTTCTCTGTGATATGGCGGCTGTTCTCGGGGATGGCGGCTGTTCTCGGTGATATGGCGGCTGTTCTCGGGGATGGCGGCTGTTCTCGGGGATGGCGGCTGTTCTCGGTGATATGGCGGCTGTTCTCGGTGATATGGCGGCTGTTCTCGGGGATGGCGGCTGTACTCAGTGATATGGCGGCTTTTCTCGGGGATGGCGGTTCTCTGGGATGGTGGCTTTTCTCGGTGATATGGCGGCTGTTCTCGGTGATATGGCGGCTGTACTCAGTGATATGGCGGCTGTTCTCGGTGATATGGCGGCTGTTCTCGGGGATGGCGGCTTTTCTCTTCTCGGTGATTGCAGCTGTTCTCTGTGATGACGGCTGTTCTCTTCTCGGTGATATGGCGGCTGTTCTCGGGGATGGCGGCTGTTCTCGGGGATGGCGGCTGTTCTCGGGGATGGCGGCTGTTCTCGGGGATGCCGGCTGTTCTCGGGGATGCCGGCTGTTCTCGGGGATGCCGGCTTTTCTCTTCTCGGTTATTGCAGCTGTTCTCTCTGATGGCGGCTGTTCTCTTCTCCGTGATGGCGGCTGTTCTCTTCTCGGTGATGGCGGCTGTTCTCTTCTCGGTGATGGCGGCTGTTCTCTTCTCGGTGATGGCGACTGTTCTCTGTGATGGCGGCTGTTCTCTTCTCGGTGATGGCGGCTTTTCTCGGTGATGGCGGCTGTTCTCTTCTCGGTGATGGCGGCTGTTCTCTTCTCGGTGATGGCGGCTGTTCTCTTCTCGGTGATGGCGGCTGTTCTCTTCTCGGTGATGGCGGCTGTTCTCTTCTCTGTGATGGCGGCTGTTCTCTTCTCTGTGATGGCGGCTGTTCTCTTCTCGGTGATGGCGGCTGTTCTCTTCTCGGTGATGGCGGCTGTTCTCTTCTCGGTGATGGCGGCTGTTCTCTTCTCGGTGATGGCGGCTGTTCTCTTCTCGGTGATGGCGACTGTTCTCTGTGATGGCGGCTGTTCTCTTCTCGGTGATGGCGGCTGTTCTCTTCTCGGTGATGGCGGCTGTTCTCTTCTCGGTGATGGCGGCTGTTCTCTTCTCGGTGATGGCGGCTGTTCTCTTCTCGGTGATGGCGGCTGTTCTCTTCTCTGTGATGGCGGCTGTTCTCTTCTCGGTGATGGCGGCTTTTCTCTTCTCGGTGATGGCGGCTGTTCTCTTCTCGGTGATGGCGGCTGTTCTCTTCTCGGTGATGGCGGCTGTTCTCTTCTCGGTGATGGCGGCTGTTCTTGCTGATGGCGGCTGTTCTCTTCTCTGTGATGGCGGCTGTTCTCTTCTCGGTGATGGCGGCTGTTCTCTTCTCGGTGATGGCGGCTGTTCTCTTCTCGGTGATGGCGGCTGTTCTCTTCTCGCTGATGGCGGCTGTTCTCTTCTCGGTGATGGCGGCTGTTCTCTTCTCGGTGATGGCGGCTGTTCTCGGTGATGACTGCTCTTCTCGGTGATGACAGCCGGGGAGGAGATGCGGGTGATACCGCCAGTCACGCCCGCTGTTAACCCTGAGAACACATGTACCCCCCAATCTGACACCCCCGATCTCGCGGATTACAGCCATTTCTCTCTACCTGGGAGATCTTCTCATCTATAATTCATCAGCAACTAATCTAGAAAATGTCAGATAAATGATAGATCAGCCATTAGTGGCCACAGCAGCACAGAGTATGTCAGGAGTAGAAAGTGCAGATCTTGTGAGAGGTTGAGCAGCGTCCCCCGCAGCACAGAGTATTTCAGGATTGGGCTGTGCTGATATTGTGAGGGTCACGGAAGTGAATGTTCCCTGTGTGATGCCCCTTGTTGCTGGCGCTGGAGATTCTCTGTTTTCCTTCCGTCCCGAGGGTTCTCTGCTGTTACTGTTTTGTGTCTGATGGTAGCAACCACTTTTCCCATAGAGACTGATGGAAACATGCAGAGGTAACCCCGAGGGGGGACAGAGGATGAGCGGTAAAGACGTAACCCTGGAGGGGACACAGGCAGAGGATAAGAGAGGTACTAAGGTAACCCCGAAGGGGGAAAGAGGATGAGAGGTACAGAGGATACCCCGAGGGAGGAAAGAGGATGAGAGGTACAGAAGATACCCCGAGGGGGGAAAGAGGATGAGAGGTATAGAGGATACCCCGAGGGGGGAAAGAGGATGAGAGGTATAGAGGATACCCCGAAGGGGGAAAGAGGATGAGAGGTACAGAGGATACCCCGAGGGGGGAAAGAGGATGAGCGATACAGAGGATACCCCGAGGGGGGAAAGAGGATGAGAGGTACAGAGGATACCCCAAGGGGGGAAAGAGGATGAGAGGTACAGAGGATACCTCGAAGGGGGACAGAGGCAGAGGAAAAGAGAGGTACAGAGGATACCCCGGGAGGGGACACAGGCAGAGGATAAGAGAGGTACAAAAGTAAGCCCAAAGGGGGACAGAGGATAAGAGAGGTACAGAGGATACCCCGAAGGGGGGAAAGAGGATGAGAGGTACAGAGGATACCCCGAGGGGGGAAAGAGGATGAGAGGTACAGAGGATATCCCGAAGGGGGGAAAGAGGATGAGAGGTACAGAGGATACCCCAAGGGGGGAAAGAGGATGAGAGGTACAGAAGATACCCCGAGGGGGGAAAGAGGATGAGCGGTACAGAGGATACCCCAAGGGGGGAAAGAGGATGAGCGGTACAGAGGATACCCCGAGGGGGGAAAGAGGATGAGAGGTACAGAGGATACCCCGAGGGGGGAAAGAGGATGAGAGGTACAGAGGATACCCCAAGGGGGGAAAGAGGATGAGCGGTACAGAGGATACCCCAAGGGGGGAAAGAGGATGAGAGGTACAGAGGATACCTCGAAGGGGGACAGAGGCAGAGGAAAAGAGAGGTACAGAGGATACCCCGGGAGGGGACACAGGCAGAGGATAAGAGAGGTACAAAAGTAACCCCAAAGGGGGACAGAGGATAAGAGAGGTACAGAGGATACCCCGAGGGGGGAAAGAGGATGAGAGGTACAGAGGATACCTCGAAGGGGGACAGAGGCAGAGGATAAGAGAGGTACAAAGGTAACCCCAAAGGGGGACAGAGGCAGAGGATAAGAGAGTTGCAGAGTTCGCCCCAGAGGGGACGGATGCCCACGAAGTTGCAGGTTATAATCCGGTGTTGGATTGTCATAATCTGGTCATAGTCTGCATTATCTTCTCCTGTGCAGGCGGCGGCCTCTGCTGGTGAGAGCTGGTACTGCAGTCAGATACAGTGCCTTGTGAAAGTATTCAGCCCCTTGAATTTTTCACCCTTCTCCCACATTTCAGACTTCAAACATAAAGGTAAAATGTTAATGTTCTGGTGAAGAATCTACAACAAGTGACACAGTTGTGAAGAGGAAGGAAATTTATTGCTTATTTTATACTTTTATAAAAAATAAATACCTGTAAATTGTGGCGTGCAATATTATTCACCCCCTGTAAGTGAATCCTTTGTAGCGCCCCCTTTTGCTGCGGTTACAGCTGCAGTCTCTTGGGGGATGTGTCTATCAGTTTTGCACATGGAGAGGTGAAATTCTCGCCCATTCTTCCTTTGTAAACAGCTGGAGCTGAGTGAGGTTGGATGGAGGCGTTTGTGATCAGCAGTTTTCAGCTCTTTCCACAGGTTCTCGATTGGGTTCAGGTCTGGACTGTGACTTGGCCATTCTAACACCTGGATACGGTTATTTGTGAACCCTTCCATTGTAGATTTTGCTTTATCTTTGGGATCATTGTCTTGTTGGAAGACAAATCTCCGTCCCAGTCTCAGGTCTTTTGCAGACTCCAACAGGTTTTCTTCAAGAATGGTCCTGTATTTGGCTCCATTCATTTTCCCATCAATTGTAACCATCTTCCCTGTCCCTGCTGAAGAAAAGCAGGCCCAAACCATGATGCTGCCTCCACCATGTTTGACAGTGGGGATGGTGTGTTCAGGGTGATGAGCAGTGTAGCTTTTAACATATCGTTTTGCATTGTGCCTAAATAGTGTGATTTTGGTTTCCTCTGAGCAGAGCCCCTTCTTCCACATGTTTGGTGTCTCCAGGGGCTTGTGGCAAACTTTAAACAACACTTTCTATGGATATCTTTGAGAATTGGCTTTCTTCTTGCCACTCTTCCATAAAGGCCAGGGTTGTGCAGTGTAGACTGATTGTTGTGCTATGGACAGACTCTCCCTCCTCAGCTGTAGATCTCTGCAGATCATCCACAGGGATCATGGGTCTCTTGGCTGCATCTGATCAGTCTTCTCCTTGTGTGAGATGAAGGTTTGGATGGACGCCGGGTCTTGGTAGATTTGCAGTGGTATGATTCTCCTTCCATTGCAATATGATTGCTTGCACAGGGCTCCTTGGGATGTTTAAAGTTGTGGAAATCTTTTTGTAACCAAATCCAGCTTTAACCTTCTCCACAACAGTATCACGGACCTGCCTGTTGTGTTCCTTGGTCTTCATGATGCTCTCTGCGCTTTACACAGAGCCCTGAGCCTATCACAGAGCAGGGGCATTATACGGAGGCTTCATTACACACAGGGGCTGATATTTATCATCATCAGTCATTTAGGCTCTGTGCGCACTAGAAAAGTGATTTTTCTCAAGAAAATTTCTTGAGAAACTTCTGGGAGTTAAAGATTACCGCACCTGCGGTAAAAAAAACGCACCAAAACCGCGGGAAAAACGCATGCGTTTTTGCCGTGATTTTGCCACGGTTTTTCCGCAGGTTGGTCCCTGCGTTTTTTTTATGCTGAACTGCAATAAATAATATAGATAATAGATAGATAATCGATAGAGGGAAAGATGGATGAATAGATAGATAGATGAGAAAGACCTATAGAATGTCCCACCCCCCTGCATATTCTAAGCTGGCACCCTTTAGTGACTTTCATGTGGCACTAAAAGATGCTTAGCCTTGTATTTAGCCAAAAAATAAATAAATAATTAAAAAAAAAAAAATGACGTAGGGTCCCCCCATCTTTTGTAGCCAGCTAGGGTAAAGCAGACGGCTGCAGCCTGCAAACCACAGCTGGCAGCTTCACCTTGGCTGGTAATCCAAAACAGAGGGCACCCCACGCTGTTATTTTACATTAAATAAATAATTTAAAACAAAAAACGTGGGGTCCCCCCCAAATTGGATCACCAGCCAAGGTAAAGCAGACAGCTGGGGTCTGATATTCTCAGACTAGGGAGGTCCACTGTTATTGGACACTCCCCAGCCTAAAAATAGCAGGCTGCAGCCGCCCCAGAAGTGGCGCATCCATTAGATGCGCCAATCCTGGCGCTTTGCCCCAACTCATCCCGTTGCCCTGGTGCGGTGCCAAACGGGGTAATATATGGGGTTAATGCCAGATGTGTAATGTCACCTGGCATCAAGCCCTGGGGTTAGTGATGTCACGCGTCTATCAGATACCCGACATCACCAACCCAGTCAGTAAGAAATAAAAAATAGACAACAAAAAAAGTTTTATTTGAAAAAACACTCCCCACATTCCCTCTTTCACCAATATATTGAAAAGAACAATCAAATCCGGGTCCGGCGTAATCCAATAAGGGGTTCCCATGACGATCCATACCATAGTCAATGTCCCAGTAAGTGAAGAATAGAAGGTTCCCCATTGGCTGGGAGAGTAATGCAGTGACCTGAGCTAACATCAATAGCCCAGGTCACTGCAGGGGATGACGAGCGCTGCCATCAGGAGCATAGATGAGACCATTACCTGCTGTGATGATCTCCTGCTCTCCTGACGTCAGCGCTGTCACTGCCTTCTATGCCCGCCGCGTTGTCAGCAGTATCGTGAGAGCCCGTGACGTCACCGCTAGTGACAGTCTCGGGCCGCGGGCATAGACGGCAGTGACAGCGGTGACGTCAGGAGGCAGGAGATCGTCACAGCAGGTAATGATCTCATCTCACCTCCTGACAGCAGCGCCCGTCATTCCCGCGGCTGCACGCACTGCTGTGTGTCAGTGTCTGCCTGCGCTGCAGGGTGACAAGCCGCTAATACTGCGGGCAGACACTGACACACTGCAGGGCAGGCAGCCGCGGGGCTGGAGCGGGACACAGACTGCACGTGCACCTGGAGGTCACACGGAAGCGCTTCTGTGCGGCGTCCAGGGAGTGTGACGTGTGTTTCCTCTGCTCCGCTTCCTCTTCTGTCATAATGACATCACTTCCTGCAAAACCGCAGGCAGCGATGAGCATTACCACAGGTAAACCGCGGCTATACCGGGGGTATACCGCACATCATTTGCTACCTGCACTATACCCCCGGAATTTCGCGATAGATTCTTCACCAGAACATTAACATTTTTATATTTATGCTTGAAGCCTGAAATGTGGGAAAAGGTTGAAAAATTCAAGGGGCCGAATACTTTCGCAAGGCACTGTGTTTGCTGATGTCCTGTATCGTTCTCTCGCTGTGCAGGTGGCGGCCTCTGCTGGTGGGAGCTGGTACTGCAGTCAGATCAGTGTCTGCTCCTCGCTGATGTCTGTGCAGGTGGTGGCCTCTGCTGGTGGGGGCTGGTACTGCAGTCAGATCAGTGTCTGCTCCTCGCTGATGTCTGTGCAGGTGGCGGCCTCTGCTGGTGGGAGCTGGTACTGCAGTCAGATCAGTGTCTGCTCCTCGCTGATGTCTGTGCAGGTGGTGGCCTCTGCTGGTGGGGGCTGGTACTGCAGTCAGATCAGTGTCTGCTCCTCGCTGATGTCTGTGCAGGTGGCGGCCTCTGCTGGTGGGAGCTGGTACTGCAGTCAGATCAGTGTCTGCCCCTCGCTGATGTCTGTGCAGGTGGCGGCCTCTGCTGGTGGGGGCTGGTACTGCAGTCAGATCAGTGTCTGCTCCTCGCTGATGTCTGTGCAGGTGGTGGCCTCTGCTGGTGGGGGCTGGTACTGCAGTCAGATCAGTGTCTGCTCCTCGCTGATGTCTGTGCAGGTGGCGGCCTCTGCTGGTGGGAGCTGGTACTGCAGTCAGATCAGTGTCTGCTCCTCGCTGATGTCTGTGCAGGTGGTGGCCTCTGCTGGTGGGAGCTGGTACTGCAGTCAGATCAGTGTCTGCTCCTCGCTGATGTCTGTGCAGGTGGCGGCCTCTGCTGGTGGGGGCTGGTACTGCAGTCAGATCAGTATCTGCTCCTCGCTGATGTCTGTGCAGGTGGCGGCCTCTGCTGGTGGGGGCTGGTACTGCAGTCAGATCAGTGTCTGCTCCTCGCTGATGTCTGTGCAGGTGGCGGCCTCTGCTGGTGGGGGCTGGTACTGCAGTCAGATCAGTGTCTGCTCCTCGCTGATGTCTGTGTAGGTGGCGGCCTCTGCTGGTGGGAGCTGGTACTGCAGTCAGATCGGTGTCTGCTCCTCGCTGATGTCTGTGCAGGTGGTGGCCTCTGCTGGTGGGAGCTGGTACTGCAGTCAGATCAGTGTCTGCTCCTCGCTGATGTCTGTGCAGGTGGCGGCCTCTGCTGGTGGGAGCTGGTACTGCAGTCAGATCAGTGTCTGCTCCTCGCTGATGTCTGTGCAGGTGGTGGCCTCTGCTGGTGGGAGCTGGTACTGCAGTCAGATCAGTGTCTGCTCCTCGCTGATGTCTGTGCAGGTGGTGGCCTCTGCTGGTGGGGGCTGGTACTGCAGTCAGATCAGTGTCTGCTCCTCGCTGATGTCTGTGCAGGTGGCGGCCTCTGCTGGTGGGGGCTGGTACTGCAGTCAGATCAGTGTCTGCTCCTCGCTGATGTCTGTGCAGGTGGCGGCCTCTGCTGGTGGGGGCTGGTACTGCAGTCAGATCAGTGTCTGCCCCTCGCTGATGTCTGTGTAGGTGGCGGCCTCTGCTGGTGGGAGCTGGTACTGCAGTCAGATCAGTGTCTGCCCCTCGCTGATGTCTGTGCAGGTGGCGGCCTCTGCTGGTGGGGGCTGGTACTGCAGTCAGATCAGTGTCTGCTCCTCGCTGATGTCTGTGCAGGTGGCGGCCTCTGCTGGTGGGAGCTGGTACTGCAGTCAGATCAGTGTCTGCTCCTCGCTGATGTCTGTGCAGGTGGCGGCCTCTGCTGGTGGGAGCTGGTACTGCAGTCAGATCAGTGTCTGCTCCTTGCTGATGTCTGTGCAGATGGCGGCCTCTGCTGGTGGGAGCTGGTACTGCAGTCAGATCAGTGTCTGCTCCTCGCTGATGTCTGTGCAGGTGGTGGCCTCTGCTGGTGGGAGCTGGTACTGCAGTCAGATCAGTGTCTGCCCCTCGCTGATGTCTGTGCAGGTGGCGGCCTCTGCTGGTGGGGGCTGGTACTGCAGTCAGATCAGTGTCTGCTCCTCGCTGATGTCTGTGCAGGTGGCGGCCTCTGCTGGTGGGGGCTGGTACTGCAGTCAGATCAGTGTCTGCTCCTCGCTGATGTCTGTGCAGGTGGTGGCCTCTGCTGGTGGGGGCTGGTACTGCAGTCAGATCAGTGTCTGCCCCTCGCTGATGTCTGTGCAGGTGGTGGCCTCTGCTGGTGGGGGCTGGTACTGCAGTCAGATCAGTGTCTGCTCCTCGCTGATGTCTGTGCAGGTGGCGGCCTCTGCTGGTGGGGGCTGGTACTGCAGTCAGATCAGTGTCTGCTCCTCGCTGATGTCTGTGCAGGTGGTGGCCTCTGCTGGTGGGGGCTGGTACTGCAGTCAGATCAGTGTCTGCTCCTCGCTGATGTCTGTGCAGGTGGCGGCCTCTGCTGGTGGGGGCTGGTACTGCAGTCAGATCAGTGTCTGCTCCTCGCTGATGTCTGTGCAGGTGGCGGCCTCTGCTGGTGGGGGCTGGTACTGCAGTCAGATCAGTGTCTGCTCCTCGCTGATGTCTGTGCAGGTGGCGGCCTCTGCTGGTGGGGGCTGGTACTGCAGTCAGATCAGTGTCTGCTCCTCGCTGATGTCTGTGCAGGTGGCGGCCTCTGCTGGTGGGGGCTGGTACTGCAGTCAGATCAGTGTCTGCCCCTCGCTGATGTCTGTGCAGGTGGCGGCCTCTGCTGGTGGGAGCTGGTACTGCAGTCAGATCAGTGTCTGCCCCTCGCTGATGTCTGTGCAGGTGGTGGCCTCTGCTGGTGGGAGCTGGTACTGCAGTCAGATCAGTATCTGCCTCTCGCTGATGTCTGTGCAGGTGGCGGCCTCTGCTGGTGGGGGCTGGTACTGCAGTCAGATCAGTGTCTGCCCCTCGCTGATGTCTGTGCAGGTGGCGGCCTCTGCTGGTGGGAGCTGGTACTGCAGTCAGATCAGTGTCTGCCCCTCGCTGATGTCTGTGCAGGTGGTGGCCTCTGCTGGTGGGGGCTGGTACTGCAGTCAGATCAGTGTCTGCCCCTCGCTGATGTCTGTGCAGGTGGTGGCCTCTGCTGGTGGGGGCTGGTACTGCAGTCAGATCAGTGTCTGCTCCTCGCTGATGTCTGTGCAGGTGGCGGCCTCTGCTGGTGGGGGCTGGTACTGCAGTCAGATCAGTGTCTGCCTCTCGCTGATGTCTGTGCAGGTGGCGGCCTCTGCTGGTGGGAGCTGGTACTGCAGTCAGATCAGTGTCTGCTCCTCGCTGATGTCTGTGCAGGTGGTGGCCTCTGCTGGTGGGAGCTGGTACTGCAGTCAGATCAGTGTCTGCTCCTCGCTGATGTCTGTGCAGGTGGTGGCCTCTGCTGGTGGGGGCTGGTACTGCAGTCAGATCAGTGTCTGCCCCTCGCTGATGTCTGTGCAGGTGGTGGCCTCTGCTGGTGGGGGCTGGTACTGCAGTCAGATCAGTGTCTGCTCCTCGCTGATGTCTGTGCAGGTGGCGGCCTCTGCTGGTGGGGGCTGGTACTGCAGTCAGATCAGTGTCTGCTCCTCGCTGATGTCTGTGCAGGTGGCGGCCTCTGCTGGTGGGGGCTGGTACTGCAGTCAGATCAGTGTCTGCCCCTCGCTGATGTCTGTGTAGGTGGCGGCCTCTGCTGGTGGGAGCTGGTACTGCAGTCAGATCAGTGTCTGCCCCTCGCTGATGTCTGTGCAGGTGGCGGCCTCTGCTGGTGGGGGCTGGTACTGCAGTCAGATCAGTGTCTGCTCCTCGCTGATGTCTGTGCAGGTGGCGGCCTCTGCTGGTGGGAGCTGGTACTGCAGTCAGATCAGTGTCTGCTCCTCGCTGATGTCTGTGCAGGTGGCGGCCTCTGCTGGTGGGAGCTGGTACTGCAGTCAGATCAGTGTCTGCTCCTTGCTGATGTCTGTGCAGATGGCGGCCTCTGCTGGTGGGAGCTGGTACTGCAGTCAGATCAGTGTCTGCTCCTCGCTGATGTCTGTGCAGGTGGTGGCCTCTGCTGGTGGGAGCTGGTACTGCAGTCAGATCAGTGTCTGCCCCTCGCTGATGTCTGTGCAGGTGGCGGCCTCTGCTGGTGGGGGCTGGTACTGCAGTCAGATCAGTGTCTGCTCCTCGCTGATGTCTGTGCAGGTGGCGGCCTCTGCTGGTGGGGGCTGGTACTGCAGTCAGATCAGTGTCTGCTCCTCGCTGATGTCTGTGCAGGTGGTGGCCTCTGCTGGTGGGGGCTGGTACTGCAGTCAGATCAGTGTCTGCTCCTCGCTGATGTCTGTGCAGGTGGCGGCCTCTGCTGGTGGGGGCTGGTACTGCAGTCAGATCAGTGTCTGCCCCTCGCTGATGTCTGTGCAGGTGGTGGCCTCTGCTGGTGGGGGCTGGTACTGCAGTCAGATCAGTGTCTGCTCCTCGCTGATGTCTGTGCAGGTGGCGGCCTCTGCTGGTGGGGGCTGGTACTGCAGTCAGATCAGTGTCTGCTCCTCGCTGATGTCTGTGCAGGTGGTGGCCTCTGCTGGTGGGGGCTGGTACTGCAGTCAGATCAGTGTCTGCTCCTCGCTGATGTCTGTGCAGGTGGCGGCCTCTGCTGGTGGGGGCTGGTACTGCAGTCAGATCAGTGTCTGCTCCTCGCTGATGTCTGTGCAGGTGGCGGCCTCTGCTGGTGGGGGCTGGTACTGCAGTCAGATCAGTGTCTGCCCCTCGCTGATGTCTGTGCAGGTGGTGGCCTCTGCTGGTGGGGGCTGGTACTGCAGTCAGATCAGTGTCTGCTCCTCGCTGATGTCTGTGCAGGTGGTGGCCTCTGCTGGTGGGGGCTGGTACTGCAGTCAGATCAGTGTCTGCTCCTCGCTGATGTCTGTGCAGGTGGTGGCCTCTGCTGGTGGGGGCTGGTACTGCAGTCAGATCAGTGTCTGCCCCTTGCTGATGTCTGTGCAGGTGGCGGCCTCTGCTGGTGGGAGCTGGTACTGCAGTCAGATCAGTGTCTGCTCCTCGCTGATGTTTGTGCAGGTGGCGGCCTCTGCTGGTGGGAGCTGGTACTGCAGTCAGATCAGTGTCTGCTCCTCGCTGATGTCTGTGCAGGTGGCGGCCTCTGCTGGTGGGGGCTGGTACTGCAGTCAGATCAGTGTCTGCTCCTCGCTGATGTCTGTGCAGGTGGCGGCCTCTGCTGGTGGGGGCTGGTACTGCAGTCAGATCAGTGTCTGCTCCTCGCTGATGTCTGTGCAGGTGGCGGCCTCTGCTGGTGGGGGCTGGTACTGCAGTCAGATCAGTGTCTGCCCCTCGCTGATGTCTGTGCAGGTGGCGGCCTCTGCTGGTGGGAGCTGGTACTGCAGTCAGATCAGTGTCTGCCCCTCGCTGATGTCTGTGCAGGTGGTGGCCTCTGCTGGTGGGAGCTGGTACTGCAGTCAGATCAGTATCTGCCTCTCGCTGATGTCTGTGCAGGTGGCGGCCTCTGCTGGTGGGGGCTGGTACTGCAGTCAGATCAGTGTCTGCCCCTCGCTGATGTCTGTGCAGGTGGCGGCCTCTGCTGGTGGGAGCTGGTACTGCAGTCAGATCAGTGTCTGCCCCTCGCTGATGTCTGTGCAGGTGGTGGCCTCTGCTGGTGGGGGCTGGTACTGCAGTCAGATCAGTGTCTGCCCCTCGCTGATGTCTGTGCAGGTGGTGGCCTCTGCTGGTGGGGGCTGGTACTGCAGTCAGATCAGTGTCTGCTCCTCGCTGATGTCTGTGCAGGTGGCGGCCTCTGCTGGTGGGGGCTGGTACTGCAGTCAGATCAGTGTCTGCCTCTCGCTGATGTCTGTGCAGGTGGCGGCCTCTGCTGGTGGGAGCTGGTACTGCAGTCAGATCAGTGTCTGCTCCTCGCTGATGTCTGTGCAGGTGGCGGCCTCTGCTGGTGGGGGCTGGTACTGCAGTCAGATCAGTGTCTGCTCCTCGCTGATGTCTGTGCAGGTGGCGGCCTCTGCTGGTGGGGGCTGGTACTGCAGTCAGATCAGTGTCTGCCTCTCGCTGATGTCTGTGCAGGTGGCGGCCTCTGCTGGTGGGGGCTGGTACTGCAGTCAGATCAGTGTCTGCTCCTCGCTGATGTCTGTGCAGGTGGCGGCCTCTGCTGGTGGGGGCTGGTACTGCAGTCAGATCAGTGTCTGCTCCTCGCTGATGTCTGTGCAGGTGGCGGCCTCTGCTGGTGGGGGCTGGTACTGCAGTCAGATCAGTGTCTGCCTCTCGCTGATGTCTGTGCAGGTGGTGGCCTCTGCTGGTGGGGGCTGGTACTGCAGTCAGATCAGTGTCTGCTCCTCGCTGATGTCTGTGCAGGTGGCGGCCTCTGCTGGTGGGGGCTGGTACTGCAGTCAGATCAGTGTCTGCTCCTCGCTGATGTCTGTGCAGGTGGTGGCCTCTGCTGGTGGGGGCTGGTACTGCAGTCAGATCAGTGTCTGCTCCTCGCTGATGTCTGTGCAGGTGGCGGCCTCTGCTGGTGGGAGCTGGTACTGCAGTCAGATCAGTGTCTGCTCCTCGCTGATGTCTGTGCAGGTGGCGGCCTCTGCTGGTGGGAGCTGGTACTGCAGTCAGATCAGTGTCTGCTCCTCGCTGATGTCTGTGCAGGTGGCGGCCTCTGCTGGTGGGGGCTGGTACTGCAGTCAGATCAGTGTCTGCTCCTCGCTGATGTCTGTGCAGGTGGCGGCCTCTGCTGGTGGGGGCTGGTACTGCAGTCAGATCAGTGTCTGCTCCTCGCTGATGTCTGTGCAGGTGGTGGCCTCTGCTGGTGGGGGCTGGTACTGCAGTCAGATCAGTGTCTGCTCCTCGCTGATGTCTGTGCAGGTGGCGGCCTCTGCTGGTGGGGGCTGGTACTGCAGTCAGATCAGTGTCTGCTCCTCGCTGATGTCTGTGCAGGTGGCGGCCTCTGCTGGTGGGAGCTGGTACTGCAGTCAGATCAGTGTCTGCTCCTCGCTGATGTCTGTGCAGGTGGCGGCCTCTGCTGGTGGGGGCTGGTACTGCAGTCAGATCAGTGTCTGCCCCTCGCTGATGTCTGTGCAGGTGACGGCCTCTGCTGGTGGGGGCTGGTACTGCAGTCAGATCAGTGTCTGCCCCTCGCTGATGTCTGTGCAGGTGGTGGCCTCTGCTGGTGGGGGCTGGTACTGCAGTCAGATCAGTGTCTGCTCCTCGCTGATGTCTGTGCAGGTGGCGGCCTCTGCTGGTGGGAGCTGGTACTGCAGTCAGATCAGTGTCTGCTCCTCGCTGATGTCTGTGTAGGTGGCGGCCTCTGCTGGTGGGGGCTGGTACTGCAGTCAGATCGGTGTCTGCCCCTCGCTGATGTCTGTGCAGGTGGCGGCCTCTGCTGGTGGGAGCTGGTACTGCAGTCAGATCGGTGTCTGCCCCTCGCTGATGTCTGTGCAGGTGGTGGCCTCTGCTGGTGGGGGCTGGTACTGCAGTCAGATCGGTGTCTGCCCCTCGCTGATGTCTGTGCAGGTGGCGGCCTCTGCTGGTGGGAGCTGGTACTGCAGTCAGATCGGTGTCTGCCCCTCGCTGATGTCTGTGCAGGTGGCGGCCTCTGCTGGTGGGGGCTGGTACTGCAGTCAGATCAGTGTCTGCCTCTCGCTGATGTCTGTGCAGGTGGCGGCCTCTGCTGGTGGGAGCTGGTACTGCAGTCAGATCAGTGTCTGCCCCTCGCTGATGTCTGTGCAGGTGGTGGCCTCTGCTGGTGGGGGCTGGTACTGCAGTCAGATCAGTGTCTGCCCCTCGCTGATGTCTGTGCAGGTGGCGGCCTCTGCTGGTGGGGGCTGGTACTGCAGTCAGATCAGTGTCTGCTCCTCGCTGATGTCTGTGCAGGTGGCGGCCTCTGCTGGTGGGGGCTGGTACTGCAGTCAGATCAGTGTCTGCTCCTCGCTGATGTCTGTGCAGGTGGTGGCCTCTGCTGGTGGGGGCTGGTACTGCAGTCAGATCAGTGTCTGCTCCTCGCTGATGTCTGTGCAGGTGGCGGCCTCTGCTGGTGGGGGCTGGTACTGCAGTCAGATCAGTGTCTGCCCCTCGCTGATGTCTGTGCAGGTGGCGGCCTCTGCTGGTGGGGGCTGGTACTGCAGTCAGATCAGTGTCTGCTCCTCGCTGATGTCTGTGCAGGTGGTGGCCTCTGCTGGTGGGAGCTGGTACTGCAGTCAGATCAGTGTCTGCCCCTCGCTGATGTCTGTGCAGGTGGTGGCCTCTGCTGGTGGGGGCTGGTACTGCAGTCAGATCAGTATCTGCCCCTCGCTGATGTCTGTGCAGGTGGTGGCCTCTGCTGGTGGGGGCTGGTACTGCAGTCAGATCAGTGTCTGCCCCTCGCTGATGTCTGTGCAGGTGGTGGCCTCTGCTGGTGGGGGCTGGTACTGCAGTCAGATCAGTGTCTGCCCCTTGCTGATGTCTGTGCAGGTGGTGGCCTCTGCTGGTGGGGGCTGGTACTGCAGTCAGATCAGTGTCTGCTCCTCGCTGATGTCTGTGCAGGTGGCGGCCTCTGCTGGTGGGAGCTGGTACTGCAGTCAGATCGGTGTCTGCCCCTCGCTGATGTCTGTGCAGGTGGCGGCCTCTGCTGGTGGGAGCTGGTACTGCAGTCAGATCAGTGTCTGCTCCTCGCTGATGTCTGTGCAGGTGGTGGCCTCTGCTGGTGTGAGCTGGTACTGCAGTCAGATCGGTGTCTGCCCCTCGCTGATGTCTGTGCAGGTGGCGGCCTCTGCTGGTGGGGGCTGGTACTGCAGTCAGATCAGTGTCTGCCCCTCGCTGATGTCTGTGCAGGTGGCGGCCTCTGCTGGTGGGGGCTGGTACTGCAGTCAGATCAGTGTCTGCTCCTCGCTGATGTCTGTGCAGGTGGCGGCCTCTGCTGGTGGGAGCTGGTACTGCAGTCAGATCAGTGTCTGCTCCTCGCTGATGTCTGTGCAGGTGGTGGCCTCTGCTGGTGGGGGCTGGTACTGCAGTCAGATCAGTGTCTGCTCCTCGCTGATGTCTGTGCAGGTGGCGGCCTCTGCTGGTGGGGGCTGGTACTGCAGTCAGATCAGTGTCTGCTCCTCGCTGATGTCTGTGCAGGTGGTGGCCTCTGCTGGTGGGGGCTGGTACTGCAGTCAGATCAGTGTCTGCTCCTCGCTGATGTCTGTGCAGGTGGCGGCCTCTGCTGGTGGGGGCTGGTACTGCAGTCAGATCAGTGTCTGCTCCTCGCTGATGTCTGTGCAGGTGGCGGCCTCTGCTGGTGGGGGCTGGTACTGCAGTCAGATCGGTGTCTGCTCCTCGCTGATGTCTGTGCAGGTGGCGGCCTCTGCTGGTGGGAGCTGGTACTGCAGTCAGATCAGTGTCTGCCCCTCGCTGATGTCTGTGCAGGTGGCGGCCTCTGCTGGTGGGGGCTGGTACTGCAGTCAGATCAGTGTCTGCCCCTCGCTGATGTCTGTGCAGGTGGCGGCCTCTGCTGGTGGGGGCTGGTACTGCAGTCAGATCGGTGTCTGCCCCTCGCTGATGTCTGTGCAGGTGGCGGCCTCTGCTGGTGGGGGCTGGTACTGCAGTCAGATCAGTGTTTGCTCCTCGCTGATGTCTGTGCAGGTGGTGGCCTCTGCTGGTGGGAGCTGGTACTGCAGTCAGATCAGTGTCTGCTCCTCGCTGATGTCTGTGCAGGTGGCGGCCTCTGCTGGTGGGAGCTGGTACTGCAGTCAGATCAGTGTCTGCCCCTCGCTGATGTCTGTGCAGGTGGCGGCCTCTGCTGGTGGGGGCTGGTACTGCAGTCAGATCAGTGTCTGCTCCTCGCTGATATCTGTGCAGGTGGCGGCCTCTGCTGGTGGGGGCTGGTACTGCAGTCAGATCGGTGTCTGCCCCTCGCTGATGTCTGTGCAGGTGGCGGCCTCTGCTGGTGGGGGCTGGTACTGCAGTCAGATCGGTGTCTGCCCCTTGCTGATGTCTGTGCAGGTGGCGGCCTCTGCTGGTGGGGGGTGGTACTGCAGTCAGATCAGTGTCTGCTCCTCGCTGATGTCTGTGCAGGTGGTGGCCTCTGCTGGTGGGAGCTGGTACTGCAGTCAGATCAGTGTCTGCTCCTCGCTGATGTCTGTGCAGGTGACGGCCTCTGCTGGTGGGGGGTGGTACTGCAGTCAGATCAGTGTCTGCTCCTCGCTGATGTCTGTGCAGGTGGCGGCCTCTGCTGGTGGGGGCTGGTACTGCAGTCAGATCGGTGTCTGCCCCTCGCTGATGTCTGTGCAGGTGGCGGCCTCTGCTGGTGGGGGCTGGTACTGCAGTCAGATCAGTGTCTGCTCCTCGCTGATATCTGTGCAGGTGGTGGCCTCTGCTGGTGGGGGCTGGTACTGCAGTCAGATCAGTGTCTGCTCCTCGCTGATGTCTGTGCAGGTGGCGGCCTCTGCTGGTGGGGGCTGGTACTGCAGTCAGATCAGTGTCTGCCCCTTGCTGATGTCTGTGCAGGTGGCGGCCTCTGCTGGTGGGGGCTGGTACTGCAGTCAGATCAGTGTCTGCTCCTCGCTGATGTCTGTGCAGGTGGCGGCCTCTGCTGGTGGGGGCTGGTACTGCAGTCAGATCAGTGTCTGCTCCTCGCTGATGTCTGTGCAGGTGGCGGCCTCTGCTGGTGGGAGCTGGTACTGCAGTCAGATCAGTGTCTGCTCCTCGCTGATATCTGTGCAGGTGGTGGCCTCTGCTGGTGGGGGCTGGTACTGCAGTCAGATCAGTGTCTGCTCCTCGCTGATGTCTGTGCAGGTGGCGGCCTCTGCTGGTGGGGGCTGGTACTGCAGTCAGATCAGTGTCTGCTCCTCGCTGATGTCTGTGCAGGTGGCGGCCTCTGCTGGTGGGGGCTGGTACTGCAGTCAGATCAGTGTCTGCTCCTCGCTGATGTCTGTGCAGGTGGCGGCCTCTGCTGGTGGGGGCTGGTACTGCAGTCAGATCAGTGTCTGCCCCTCGCTGATGTCTGTGCAGGTGGCGGCCTCTGCTGGTGGGAGCTGGTACTGCAGTCAGATAAGTGTCTGCTCCTCGCTGATGTCTGTGCAGGTGGCGGCCTCTGCTGGTGGGGGCTGGTACTGCAGTCAGATCAGTGTCTGCTCCTCGCTGATGTCTGTGCAGGTGGTGGCCTCTGCTGGTGGGGGCTGGTACTGCAGTCAGATCAGTGTCTGCCCCTCGCTGATGTCTGTGCAGATGGCGGCCTCTGCTGGTGGGGGCTGGTACTGCGGTCAGATCAGTGTCTGCTCCTCGCTGATGTCTGTGCAGGTGGTGGCCTCTGCTGGTGGGAGCTGGTACTGCAGTCAGATCAGTGTCTGCTCCTCGCTGATGTCTGTGCAGGTGGTGGCCTCTGCTGGTGGGAGCTGGTACTGCAGTCAGATCAGTGTCTGCTCCTCGCTGATGTCTGTGCAGGTGGTGGCCTCTGCTGGTGGGAGCTGGTACTGCAGTCAGATCAGTGTCTGCTCCTCGCTGATGTCTGTGCAGGTGGCGGCCTCTGCTGGTGGGGGCTGGTACTGCAGTCAGATCAGTGTCTGCTCCTCGCTGATGTCTGTGCAGGTGGCGGCCTCTGCTGGTGGGGGCTGGTACTGCAGTCAGATCAGTGTCTGCCTCTCGCTGATGTCTGTGCAGGTGGCGGCCTCTGCTGGTGGGGGCTGGTACTGCAGTCAGATCAGTGTCTGCCCCTTGCTGATGTCTGTGCAGGTGGCGGCCTCTGCTGGTGGTGGCTGGTACTGCAGTCAGATCAGTGTCTGCTCCTCGCTGATGTCTGTGCAGGTGGCGGCCTCTGCTGGTGGGGGCTGGTACTGCAGTCAGATCAGTGTCTGCTCCTCGCTGATGTCTGTGCAGGTGGCGGCCTCTGCTGGTGGGGGCTGGTACTGCAGTCAGATCAGTGTCTGCTCCTCGCTGATGTCTGTGCAGGTGGAGGCCTCTGCTGGTGGGGGCTGGTACTGCAGTCAGATCAGTGTCTGCCTCTCGCTGATGTCTGTGCAGGTGGTGGCCTCTGCTGGTGGGAGCTGGTACTGCAGTCAGATCAGTGTCTGCCCCTCGCTGATGTCTGTGCAGGTGGCGGCCTCTGCTGGTGGGGGCTGGTACTGCAGTCAGATCGGTGTCTGCCCCTCGCTGATGTCTGTGCAGGTGGCGGCCTCTGCTGGTGGGAGCTGGTACTGCAGTCAGATCAGTATCTGCCTCTCGCTGATGTCTGTGCAGGTGGCGGCCTCTGCTGGTGGGGGCTGGTACTGCAGTCAGATCAGTGTCTGCTCCTCGCTGATGTCTGTGCAGGTGGCGGCCTCTGCTGGTGGGAGCTGGTACTGCAGTCAGATCAGTGTCTGCCCCTCGCTGATGTCTGTGCAGGTGGCGGCCTCTGCTGGTGGGGGCTGGTACTGCAGTCAGATCAGTGTCTGCCCCTCGCTGATGTCTGTGCAGGTGGCGGCCTCTGCTGGTGGGAGCTGGTACTGCAGTCAGATCAGTGTCTGCCTCTCGCTGATGTCTGTGCAGGTGGCGGCATCTGCTGGTGGGGGCTGGTACTGCAGTCAGATCAGTGTCTGCTCCTCGCTGATGTCTGTGCAGGTGGCGGCCTCTGCTGGTGGGGGCTGGTACTGCAGTCAGATCAGTGTCTGCCCCTCGCTGATGTCTGTGCAGGTGGCGGCCTCTGCTGGTGGGGGCTGGTACTGCAGTCAGATCAGTGTCTGCTCCTCGCTGATGTCTGTGCAGGTGGTGGCCTCTGCTGGTGGGGGCTGGTACTGCAGTCAGATCAGTGTCTGCTCCTCGCTGATGTCTGTGCAGGTGGCGGCCTCTGCTGGTGGGAGCTGGTACTGCAGTCAGATCAGTGTCTGCTCCTCGCTGATGTCTGTGCAGGTGGCGGCCTCTGCTGGTGGGAGCTGGTACTGCAGTCAGATCAGTGTCTGCCCCTCGCTGATGTCTGTGCAGGTGGCGGCCTCTGCTGGTGGGAGCTGGTACTGCAGTCAGATCAGTGTCTGCTCCTCGCTGATGTCTGTGCAGGTGGCGGCCTCTGCTGGTGGGAGCTGGTACTGCAGTCAGATCAGTGTCTGCTCCTCGCTGATGTCTGTGCAGGTGGTGGCCTCTTCTGGTGGGAGCTGGTACTGCAGTCAGATCAGTGTCTGCTCCTCGCTGATGTCTGTGCAGGTGGTGGCCTCTGCTGGTGGGGGCTGGTACTGCAGTCAGATCAGTGTCTGCTCCTCGCTGATGTCTGTGCAGGTGGCGGCCTCTGCTGGTGGGAGCTGGTACTGCAGTCAGATCAGTGTCTGCTCCTCGCTGATGTCTGTGCAGGTGGTGGCCTCTGCTGGTGGGAGCTGGTACTGCAGTCAGATCAGTGTCTGCTCCTCGCTGATGTCTGTGTAGGTGGCGGCCTCTGCTGGTGGGGGCTGGTACTGCAGTCAGATCAGTGTCTGCTCCTCGCTGATGTCTGTGCAGGTGGTGGCTTCTGCTGGTGGGGGCTGGTACTGCAGTCAGATCAGTGTCTGCTCCTCGCTGATGTCTGTGCAGGTGGCGGCCTCTGCTGGTGGGGGCTGGTACTGCAGTCAGATCAGTGTCTGCTCCTCGCTGATGTCTGTGCAGGTGGCGGCCTCTGCTGGTGGGAGCTGGTACTGCAGTCAGATCAGTGTCTGCTCCTCGCTGATGTCTGTGCAGGTGGCGGCCTCTGCTGGTGGGAGCTGGTACTGCAGTCAGATCAGTGTCTGCTCCTCGCTGATGTCTGTGCAGGTGGCGGCCTCTGCTGGTGGGGGCTGGTACTGCAGTCAGATCAGTGTCTGCTCCTCGCTGATGTCTGTGCAGGTGGCGGCCTCTGCTGGTGGGGGCTGGTACTGCAGTCAGATCAGTGTCTGCCCCTCGCTGATGTCTGTGCAGGTGGTGGCCTCTGCTGGTGGGGGCTGGTACTGCAGTCAGATCAGTGTCTGCTCCTCGCTGATGTCTGTGCAGGTGGCGGCCTCTGCTGGTGGGGGCTGGTACTGCAGTCAGATCAGTATCTGCCCCTCGCTGATGTCTGTGCAGGTGGGGGCCTCTGCTGGTGGGAGCTGGTACTGCAGTCAGATCAGTGTCTGCTCCTCGCTGATGTCTGTGCAGGTGGCGGCCTCTGCTGGTGGGGGCTGGTACTGCAGTCAGATCAGTGTCTGCTCCTCGCTGATGTCTGTGCAGGTGGCGGCCTCTGCTGGTGGGGGCTGGTACTGCAGTCAGATCAGTGTCTGCTCCTCGCTGATGTCTGTGCAGGTGGCGGCCTCTGCTGGTGGGAGCTGGTACTGCAGTCAGATCAGTGTCTGCCCCTCGCTGATGTCTGTGCAGGTGGCGGCCTCTGCTGGTGGGAGCTGGTACTGCAGTCAGATCAGTGTCTGCCCCTCGCTGATGTCTGTGCAGGTGGCGGCCTCTGCTGGTGGGGGCTGGTACTGCAGTCAGATAAGTGTCTGCCCCTCGCTGATGTCTGTGCAGGTGGCGGCCTCTGCTGGTGGGAGCTGGTACTGCAGTCAGATCAGTGTCTGCTCCTCGCTGTTGTCTGTGCAGGTGGCGGCCTCTGCTGGTGGGGGCTGGTTCTGCAGTCAGATCAGTGTCTGCCCCTCGCTGATGTCTGTGCAGGTGGCGGCCTCTGCTGGTGGGGGCTGGTACTGCAGTCAGATCAGTGTCTGCCCCTCGCTGATGTCTGTGCAGGTGGCGGCCTCTGCTGGTGGGAGCTGGTACTGCAGTCAGATCAGTGTCTGCTCCTCGCTGATGTCTGTGCAGGTGGCGGCCTCTGCTGGTGGGAGCTGGTACTGCAGTCAGATCAGTGTCTGCTCCTCGCTGATGTCTGTGCAGGTGGTGGCCTCTGCTGGTGGGGGCTGGTACTGCAGTCAGATCAGTGTCTGCTCCTCGCTGATGTCTGTGCAGGTGGTGGTCTCTGCTGGTGGGAGCTGGTACTGCAGTCAGATCAGTATCTGCCTCTCGCTGATGTCTGTGCAGGTGGCGGCCTCTGCTGGTGGGGGCTGGTACTGCAGTCAGATCAGTGTCTGCCTCTCGCTGTTGTCTGTGCAGGTGGTGGCCTCTGCTGGTGGGGGCTGGTACTGCAGTCAGATCAGTGTCTGCTCCTCGCTGATGTCTGTGCAGGTGGTGGCCTCTGCTGGTGGGAGCTGGTACTGCAGTCAGATCAGTGTCTGCTCCTCGCTGATGTCTGTGCAGGTGGCGGCCTCTGCTGGTGGGGGCTGGTACTGCAGTCAGATCAGTGTCTGCTCCTCGCTGATGTCTGTGCAGGTGGTGGCCTCTGCTGGTGTGAGCTGGTACTGCAGTCAGATCAGTGTCTGCCCCTCGCTGATGTCTGTGCAGGTGGGGGCCTCTGCTGGTGGGAGCTGGTACTGCAGTCAGATCAGTGTCTGCTCCTCGCTGATGTCTGTGCAGGTGGTGGCCTCTGCTGGTGGGGGCTGGTACTGCAGTCAGATCAGTGTCTGCCCCTCGCTGATGTCTGTGCAGGTGGTGGCCTCTGCTGGTGGGAGCTGGTACTGCAGTCAGATCAGTGTCTGCTCCTCGCTGATGTCTGTGCAGGTGGCGGCCTCTGCTGGTGGGAGCTGGTACTGCAGTCAGGTCAGTGTCTGCTCCTCGCTGATGTCTGTGCAGGTGGTGGCCTCTGCTGGTGGGAGCTGGTACTGCAGTCAGATCAGTGTCTGCTCCTCGCTGATGTCTGTGCAGGTGGCGGCCTCTGCTGGTGGGGGCTGGTACTGCAGTCAGATCAGTGTCTGCTCCTCGCTGATGTCTGTGCAGGTGGTGGCCTCTGCTGGTGGGGGCTGGTGCTGCAGTCAGATCAGTGTCTGCTCCTCGCTGTTGTCTGTGCAGGTGGTGGCCTCTGCTGGTGGGGGCTGGTACTGCAGTCAGATCAGTGTCTGCTCCTCGCTGATGTCTGTGCAGGTGGTGGCCTCTGCTGGTGGGAGCTGGTACTGCAGTCAGATCAGTGTCTGCCCCTCGCTGATGTCTGTGCAGGTGGTGGCCTCTGCTGGTGGGAGCTGGTACTGCAGTCAGATCAGTGTCTGCTCCTTGCTGATGTCTGTGCAGATGGCGGCCTCTGCTGGTGGGAGCTGGTACTGCAGTCAGATCAGTGTCTGCCCCTCGCTGATGTCTGTGCAGGTGGTGGCCTCTGCTGGTGGGAGCTGGTACTGCAGTCAGATCAGTGTCTGCTCCTCGCTGATGTCTGTGCAGGTGGCGGCCTCTGCTGGTGGGAGCTGGTACTGCAGTCAGATCAGTGTCTGCTCCTCGCTGATGTCTGTGCAGGTGGCGGCCTCTGCTGGTGGGGGCTGGTACTGCAGTCAGATCAGTGTCTGCTCCTCGCTGATGTCTGTGCAGGTGGCGGCCTCTGCTGGTGGGGGCTGGTACTGCAGTCAGATCAGTGTCTGCTCCTCGCTGATGTCTGTGCAGGTGGCGGCCTCTGCTGGTGGGAGCTGGTACTGCAGTCAGATCAGTGTCTGCTCCTCGCTGATGTCTGTGCAGGTGGCGGCCTCTGCTGGTGGGGGCTGGTACTGCAGTCAGATCAGTGTCTGCTCCTCGCTGATGTCTGTGCAGGTGGCGGCCTCTGCTGGTGGGGGCTGGTACTGCAGTCAGATCAGTGTCTGCTCCTCGCTGATGTCTGTGCTGGTGGGGGCTGGTACTGCAGTCAGATCAGTATCTGCTCCTCGCTGATGTCTGTGCTGGTGGGAGCTGGTACTGCAGTCAGATCAGTGTCTGCCCCTCGCTGATGTCTGTGCAGGTGGCGGCCTCTGCTGGTGGGGGCTGGTACTGCAGTCAGATCAGTGTCTGCTCCTCGCTGATGTCTGTGCAGGTGGCGGCCTCTGCTGGTGGGGGCTGGTACTGCAGTCAGATCAGTATCTGCCCCTCGCTGATGTCTGTGCAGGTGGCGGCCTCTGCTGGTGGGAGCTGGTACTGCAGTCAGATCAGTGTCTGCTCCTCGCTGATGTCTGTGCAGGTGGCGGCCTCTGCTGGTGGGGGCTGGTACTGCAGTCAGATCAGTATCTGCCCCTCGCTGATGTCTGTGCAGGTGGCGGCCTCTGCTGGTGGGAGCTGGTACTGCAGTCAGATCAGTGTCTGCTCCTCGCTGATGTCTGTGCAGGTGGCGGCCTCTGCTGGTGGGGGCTGGTACTGCAGTCAGATCAGTGTCTGCCTCTCGCTGATGTCTGTGCAAGTGGCGGCCTCTGCTGGTGGGGGCTGGTACTGCAGTCAGATCAGTGTCTGCTCCTCGCTGATGTCTGTGCAGGTGGCGGCCTCTGCTGGTGGGAGCTGGTACTGCAGTCAGATCAGTGTCTGCCCCTCGCTGATGTCTGTGCAGGTGGTGGCCTCTGCTGGTGGGAGCTGGTACTGCAGTCAGATCAGTGTCTGCCCCTCGCTGATGTCTGTGCAGGTGGCGGCCTCTGCTGGTGGGGGCTGGTACTGCAGTCAGATCAGTGTCTGCTCCTCGCTGATGTCTGTGCAGGTGGCGGCCTCTGCTGGTGGGGGCTGGTACTGCAGTCAGATCAGTGTCTGCTCCTCGCTGATGTCTGTGCAGGTGGCGGCCTCTGCTGGTGGGAGCTGGTACTGCAGTCAGATCAGTGTCTGCCCCTCGCTGATGTCTGTGCAGGTGGCGGCCTCTGCTGGTGGGGGCTGGTACTGCAGTCAGATCAGTGTCTGCCCCTCGCTGATGTCTGTGCAGGTGGCGGCCTCTGCTGGTGGGGGCTGGTACTGCAGTCAGATCAGTGTCTGCCCCTCGCTGATGTCTGTGCAGGTGGCGGCCTCTGCTGGTGGGGGCTGGTACTGCAGTCAGATCAGTGTCTGCTCCTCGCTGATGTCTGTGTAGATGGCGGCCTCTGCTGGTGGGAGCTGGTACTGCAGTCAGATCAGTGTCTGCCCCTCGCTGATGTCTGTGCAGGTGGCGGCCTCTGCTGGTGGGAGCTGGTACTGCAGTCAGATCAGTATCTTCCTCTCGCTGATGTCTGTGCAGGTGGTGGCCTCTGCTGGTGGGAGCTGGTACTGCAGTCAGATCAGTGTCTGCCCCTCGCTGATGTCTGTGCAGGTGGCGGCCTCTGCTGGTGGGGGCTGGTACTGCAGTCAGATCAGTGTCTGCTCCTCGCTGATGTCTGTGCAGGTGGTGGCCTCTGCTGGTGGGAGCTGGTACTGCAGTCAGATCAGTATCTGCTCCTCGCTGATGTCTGTGCAGGTGGCGGCCTCTGCTGGTGGGGGCTGGTACTGCAGTCAGATCAGTGTCTGCTCCTCGCTGATGTCTGTGCAGGTGGCGGCCTCTGCTGGTGGGAGCTGGTACTGCAGTCAGATCAGTGCCTGCCCCTCGCTGATGTCTGTGCAGGTGGCGGCCTCTGCTGGTGGGGGCTGGTACTGCAGTCAGATCAGTGTCTGCTCCTCGCTGATGTCTGTGCAGGTGGTGGCCTCTGCTGGTGGGGGCTGGTACTGCAGTCAGATCAGTGTCTGCTCCTCGCTGATGTCTGTGCAGGTGGTGGCCTCTGCTGGTGGGGGCTGGTACTGCAGTCAGATCAGTGTCTGCTCCTCGCTGATGTCTGTGCAGGTGGTGGCCTCTGCTGGTGGGGGCTGGTACTGCAGTCAGATCAGTATCTGCCTCTCGCTGATGTCTGTGCAGGTGGCGGCCTCTGCTGGTGGGGGCTGGTACTGCAGTCAGATCAGTGTCTGCTCCTCGCTGATGTCTGTGCAGGTGGTGGCCTCTGCTGGTGGGAGCTGGTACTGCAGTCAGATCAGTGTCTGCTCCTCGCTGATGTCTGTGCAGGTGGCGGCCTCTGCTGGTGGGGGCTGGTACTGCAGTCAGATCAGTGTCTGCTCCTCGCTGATGTCTGTGCAGGTGGCGGCCTCTGCTGTTGGGAGCTGGTACTGCAGTCAGATCAGTGTCTGCCCCTCGCTGATGTCTGTGCAGGTGGCGGCCTCTGCTGGTGGGAGCTGGTACTGCAGTCAGATCAGTGTCTGCTCCTCGCTGATGTCTGTGCAGGTGGCGGCCTCTGCTGGTGGGAGCTGGTACTGCAGTCAGATCAGTGTCTGCCCCTCGCTGATGTCTGTGCAGGTGGCGGCCTCTGCTGGTGGGGGCTGGTACTGCAGTCAGATCAGTGTCTGCTCCTCGCTGATGTCTGTGCAGGTGGTGGCCTCTGCTGGTGGGAGCTGGTACTGCAGTCAGATCAGTGTCTGCTCCTCGCTGATGTCTGTGCAGGTGGTGGCCTCTGCTGGTGGGAGCTGGTACTGCAGTCAGATCAGTGTCTGCTCCTCGCTGATGTCTGTGCAGATGGTGGCCTCTGCTGGTGGGGGCTGGTACTGCAGTCAGATCAGTGTCTGCTCCTCGCTGATATCTGTGCAGGTGGTGGCCTCTGCTGGTGGGGGCTGGTACTGCAGTCAGATCAGTGTCTGCTCCTCGCTGATATCTGTGCAGGTGGTGGCCTCTGCTGGTGGGGGCTGGTACTGCAGTCAGATCAGTGTCTGCTCCTCGCTGATGTCTGTGCAGGTGGCGGCCTCTGCTGGTGGGGGCTGGTACTGCAGTCAGATCAGTGTCTGCCCCTCGCTGATGTCTGTGCAGGTGGCGGCCTCTGCTGGTGGGGGCTGGTACTGCAGTCAGATCAGTGTCTGCCCCTCGCTGATGTCTGTGCAGGTGGCGGCCTCTGCTGGTGGGGGCTGGTACTGCAGTCAGATCAGTGTCTGCCCCTCGCTGATGTCTGTGCAGGTGGTGGCCTCTGCTGGTGGGGGCTGGTGCTGCAGTCAGATCAGTGTCTGCTCCTCGCTGATGTCTGTGCAGGTGGTGGCCTCTGCTGGTGGGAGCTGGTACTGCAGTCAGATCAGTGTCTGCTCCTCGCTGATGTCTGTGCAGGTGGCGGCCTCTGCTGGTGGGGGCTGGTACTGCAGTCAGATCAGTGTCTGCTCCTCGCTGATGTCTGTGCAGGTGGCGGCCTCTGCTGGTGGGGGCTGGTACTGCAGACAGATCAGTGTCTGCTCCTCGCTGATGTCTGTGCAGGTGGCGGCCTCTGCTGGTGGGAGCTGGTACTGCAGTCAGATCAGTGTCTGCCCCTCGCTGATGTCTGTGCAGGTGGCGGCCTCTGCTGGTGGGAGCTGGTACTGCAGTCAGATCAGTGTCTGCCCCTCGCTGATGTCTGTGCAGGTGGCGGCCTCTGCTGGTGGGGGCTGGTACTGCAGACAGATCAGTGTCTGCTCCTCGCTGATGTCTGTGCAGGTGGCGGCCTCTGCTGGTGGGAGCTGGTACTGCAGTCAGATCAGTGTCTGCCCCTCGCTGATGTCTGTGCAGGTGGCGGCCTCTGCTGGTGGGAGCTGGTACTGCAGTCAGATCAGTGTCTGCCCCTCGCTGATGTCTGTGCAGGTGGCGGCCTCTGCTGGTGGGAGCTGGTACTGCAGTCAGATCAGTGTCTGCTCCTCGCTGATGTCTGTGCAGGTGGCGGCCTCTGCTGGTGGGAGCTGGTACTGCAGTCAGATCAGTGTCTGCCCCTCGCTGATGTCTGTGCAGGTGGCGGCCTCTGCTGGTGGGGGCTGGTACTGCAGACAGATCAGTGTCTGCTCCTCGCTGATGTCTGTGCAGGTGGCGGCCTCTGCTGGTGGGAGCTGGTACTGCAGTCAGATCAGTGTCTGCTCCTCGCTGATGTCTGTGCAGGTGGCGGCCTCTGCTGGTGGGGGCTGGTACTGTAGTCAGGTCAGTGTCTGCCCCTCGCTGATGTCTGTGCAGGTGGTGGCCTCTGCTGGTGGGGGCTGGTACTGCAGTCAGATCAGTGTCTGCTCCTCGCTGATGTCTGTGCAGGTGGCGGCCTCTGCTGGTGGGGGCTGGTACTGCAGTCAGATCAGTGTCTGCCCCTCGCTGATGTCTGTGTAGGTGGCGGCCTCTGCTGGTGGGGGCTGGTACTGCAGTCAGGTCAGTGTCTGCCCCTCGCTGATGTCTGTGCAGGTGGTGGCCTCTGCTGGTGGGAGCTGGTACTGCAGTCAGATCAGTGTCTGATCCTCGCTGATGTCTTTGCAGGTGGTGGCCTCTGCTGGTGGGGGATGGTACTGCAGTCAGATCAGTGTCTGCTCCTCGCTGATGTCTGTGCAGGTGGCGGCCTCTGCTGGTGGGAGCTGGTACTGCAGTCAGATCAGTGTCTGCCCCTCGCTGATGTCTGTGCAGGTGGCGGCCTCTGCTGGTGGGAGCTGGTACTGCAGTCAGATCAGTGTCTGCCCCTCGCTGATGTCTGTGCAGGTGGCGGCCTCTGCTGGTGGGGGCTGGTACTGCAGTCAGATCAGTGTCTGCTCCTCGCTGATGTCTGTGCAGGTGACGGCCTCTGCTGGTGGGGGCTGGTACTGCAGTCAGATCAGTGTCTGCCCCTCGCTGATGTCTGTGCAGGTGGCGGCCTCTGCTGGTGGGGGGTGGTACTGCAGTCAGATCAGTGTCTGCTCCTCGCTGATGTCTGTGCAGGTGGCGGCCTCTGCTGGTGGGGGCTGGTACTGCAGTCAGATCAGTGTCTGCTCCTCGCTGATGTCTGTGCAGGTGGCGGCCTCTGCTGGTGGGAGCTGGTACTACAGTCAGATCAGTGTCTGCCCCTCGCTGATGTCTGTGCAGGTGGTGGCCTCTGCTGGTGGGAGCTGGTACTGCAGTCAGATCAGTGTCTGCTCCTCGCTGATGTCTGTGCAGGTGGCGGCCTCTGCTGGTGGGGGCTGGTACTGCAGTCAGATCAGTGTCTGCTCCTCGCTGATGTCTGTGCAGGTGGCGGCCTCTGCTGGTGGGGGCTGGTACTGCAGTCAGATCAGTGTCTGCTCCTCGCTGATGTCTGTGCAGGTGGCGGCCTCTGCTGGTGGGGGCTGGTACTGCAGTCAGATCAGTGTCTGCTCCTCGCTGATGTCTGTGCAGGTGGCGGCCTCTGCTGGTGGGGGCTGGTACTGCAGTCAGATCAGTGTCTGCTCCTCGCTGATGTCTGTGCAGGTGGCGGCCTCTGCTGGTGGGAGCTGGTACTGCAGTCAGATCAGTGTCTGCCCCTCGCTGATGTCTGTGTAGGTGGCGGCCTCTGCTGGTGGGGGCTGGTACTGCAGTCAGGTCAGTGTCTGCCCCTCGCTGATGTCTGTGCAGGTGGCGGCCTCTGCTGGTGGGAGCTGGTACTGCAGTCAGATCAGTGTCTGATCCTCGCTGATGTCTTTGCAGGTGGTGGCCTCTGCTGGTGGGGGATGGTACTGCAGTCAGATCAGTGTCTGATCCTCGCTGATGTCTTTGCAGGTGGTGGCCTCTGCTGGTGGGGGATGGTACTGCAGTCAGATCAGTGTCTGCCCCTCGCTGATGTCTGTGCAGGTGGCGGCCTCTGCTGGTGGGAGCTGGTACTGCAGTCAGATCAGTGTCTGCCCCTCGCTGATGTCTGTGCAGGTGGCGGCCTCTGCTGGTGGGAGCTGGTACTGCAGTCAGATCAGTGTCTGCTCCTCGCTGATGTCTGTGCAGGTGGCGGCCTCTGCTGGTGGGGGCTCGTACTGCAGTCAGATCAGTGTCTGCTCCTCGCTGATGTCTGTGCAGGTGGTGGCCTCTGCTGGTGGGGGCTGGTACTGCAGTCAGATCAGTGTCTGCTCCTCGCTGATGTCTGTGCAGGTGGTGGCCTCTGCTGGTGGGGGCTGGTACTGCAGTCAGATAAGTGTCTGCCCCTCGCTGATGTCTGTGCAGGTGGCGGCCTCTGCTGGTGGGAGCTGGTACTGCAGTCAGATCAGTGTCTGCTCCTCGCTGATGTCTGTGCAGGTGGTGGCCTCTGCTGGTGGGAGCTGGTACTGCAGTCAGATCAGTGTCTGCCCCTCGCTGATGTCTGTGCAGGTGGTGGCCTCTGCTGGTGGGGGCTGGTACTGCAGTCAGATCAGTGTCTGCTCCTCGCTGATGTCTGTGCAGGTGGCGGCCTCTGCTGGTGGGGGCTGGTACTGCAGTCAGATCAGTGTCTGCCCCTCGCTGATGTCTGTGCAGGTGGTGGCCTCTGCTGGTGGGAGCTGGTACTGCAGTCAGATCAGTGTCTGCTCCTCGCTGATGTCTGTGCAGGTGGTGGCCTCTGCTGGTGGGAGCTGGTACTGCAGTCAGATCAGTGTCTGCCCCTCGCTGATGTCTGTGCAGGTGGTGGCCTCTGCTGGTGGGAGCTGGTACTGCAGTCAGATCAGTGTCTGCTCCTCGCTGATGTCTGTGCAGGTGGTGGCCTCTGCTGGTGGGGGCTGGTATTGCAGTCAGATAAGTGTCTGCTCCTCGCTGATGTCTGTGCAGGTGGCGGCCTCTGCTGGTGGGGGCTGGTACTGCAGTCAGATCAGTGTCTGCCCCTCGCTGATGTCTGTGCAGGTGGCGGCCTCTGCTGGTGGGAGCTGGTACTGCAGTCAGATCAGTGTCTGCCTTTCGCTGATGTCTGTGCAGGTGGCGGCCTCTGCTGGTGGGAGCTGGTACTGCAGTCAGATCAGTGTCTGCCCCTCGCTGATGTCTGTGCAGGTGGTGGCCTCTGCTGGTGGGAGCTGGTACTGCAGTCAGATCAGTGTCTGCTCCTCGCTGATGTCTGTGCAGGTGGTGGCCTCTGCTGGTGGGAGCTGGTACTGCAGTCAGATCAGTGTCTGCCCCTCGCTGATGTCTGTGCAGGTGGCAGCCTCTGCTGGTGGGGGCTGGTACTGCAGTCAGATCAGTGTCTGCCCCTCGCTGATGTCTGTGCAGGTGGCGGCCTCTGCTGGTGGGAGCTGGTACTGCAGTCAGATCAGTGTCTGCTCCTCGCTGATGTCTGTGCAGGTGGCGGCCTCTGCTGGTGGGGGCTGGTACTGCAGTCAGATCAGTGTCTGCCCCTCGCTGATGTCTGTGCAGGTGGCGGCCTCTGCTGGTGGGGGCTGGTACTGCAGTCAGATCAGTGTCTGCCCCTCGCTGATGTCTGAGCAGGTGGCGGCCTCTGCTGGTGGGGGCTGGTACTGCAGTCAGATCGGTGTCTGCCCCTCGCTGATGTCTGTGCAGGTGGTGGCCTCTGCTGGTGGGGGATGGTACTGCAGTCAGATCAGTGTCTGCCCCTCGCTGATGTCTGTGCAGGTGGTGGCCTCTGCTGGTGGGGGCTGGTACTGCAGTCAGATCAGTGTCTGCTCCTCGCTGATGTCTGTGCAGGTGGTGGCCTCTGCTGGTGGGGGCTGGTACTGCAGTCAGATCAGTGTCTGCCCCTCGCTGATGTCTGTGCAGGTGGTGGCCTCTGCTGGTGGGGGCTGGTACTGCAGTCAGATCAGTGTCTGCTCCTCGCTGATGTCTGTGCAGGTGGTGGCCTCTGCTGGTGGGAGCTGGTACTGCAGTCAGATCAGTGTCTGCCCCTTGCTGATGTCTGTGCAGGTGGTGGCCTCTGCTGGTGGGAGCTGGTACTGCAGTCAGATCAGTGTCTGCCCCTCGCTGATGTCTGTGCAGGTGGCGGCCTCTGCTGGTGGGAGCTGGTACTGCAGTCAGATCAGTGTCTGCTCCTCGCTGATGTCTGTGCAGGTGGCGGCCTCTGCTGGTGGGAGCTGGTACTGCAGTCAGATCAGTGTCTGCTCCTCGCTGATGTCTGTGCAGGTGGTGGCCTCTGCTGGTGGGGGCTGGTACTGCAGTCAGATCAGTGTCTGCTCCTCGCTGATGTCTGTGCAGGTGGCGGCCTCTGCTGGTGGGGGCTGGTACTGCAGTCAGATCAGTGTCTGCCCCTCGCTGATGTCTGTGCAGGTGGTGGCCTCTGCTGGTGGGGGCTGGTACTGCAGTCAGATCAGTGTCTGCTCCTCGCTGATGTCTGTGCAGGTGGCGGCCTCTGCTGGTGGGAGCTGGTACTGCAGTCAGATCAGTGTCTGCCCCTCGCTGATGTCTGAGCAGGTGGTGGCCTCTGCTGGTGGGGGCTGGTACTGCAGTCAGATCAGTGTCTGCCCCTCGCTGATGTCTGTGCAGGTGGCGGCCCCTGCTGGTGGGGGATGGTACTGCAGTCAGATCAGTGTCTGCTCCTCGCTGATGTCTGTGCAGGTGGCGGCCTCTGCTGGTGGGGGCTGGTACTGCAGTCAGATCAGTGTCTGCCCCTCGCTGATGTCTGTGCAGGTGGCGGCCTCTGCTGGTGGGAGCTGGTACTGCAGTCAGATCAGTGTCTGCTCCTCGCTGATGTCTGTGCAGGTGGCGGCCTCTGCTGGTGGGGGCTGGTACTGCAGTCAGATCAGTGTCTGCCCCTCGCTGATGTCTGTGCAGGTGGCGGCCTCTGCTGGTGGGAGCTGGTACTGCAGTCAGATCAGTGTCTGCTCCTCGCTGATGTCTGTGCAGGTGGCGGCCTCTGCTGGTGGGAGCTGGTACTGCAGTCAGATCAGTGTCTGCTCCTCGCTGATGTCTGTGCAGGTGGGGCCTCTGCTGGTGGGAGCTGGTACTGCAGTCAGATCAGTGTCTGCTCCTCGCTGATGTCTGTGCAGGTGGCGGCCTCTGCTGGTGGGAGCTGGTACTGTAGTCAGGTCAGTGTCTGCCCCTCGCTGATGTCTGTGCAGGTGGTGGCCTCTGCTGGTGGGGGCTGGTACTGCAGTCAGATCAGTGTCTGCTCCTCGCTGATGTCTGTGCAGGTGGCGGCCTCTGCTGGTGGGAGCTGGTACTGCAGTCAGATCAGTGTCTGCCCCTCGCTGATGTCTGTGCAGGTGGCGGCCTCTGCTGGTGGGAGCTGGTACTGCAGTCAGATCAGTGTCTGCTCCTCGCTGATGTCTGTGCAGGTGGCGGCCTCTGCTGGTGGGGGCTGGTACTGCAGTCAGATCAGTGTCTGCTCCTCGCTAATGTCTGTGCAGGTGGTGGCCTCTGCTGGTGGGGGCTGGTACTGCAGTCAGATCAGTGTCTGCTCCTCGCTGATGTCTGTGCAGGTGGTGGCCTCTGCTGGTGGGGGCTGGTACTGCAGTCAGATCAGTGTCTGCCCCTCGCTGATGTCTGTGCAGGTGGCGGCCTCTGCTGGTGGGGGCTGGTACTGCAGTCAGATCAGTGTCTGCTCCTCGCTGATGTCTGTGCAGGTGGTGGCCTCTGCTGGTGGGGGCTGGTACTGCAGTCAGATCAGTGTCTGCTCCTCGCTGATGTCTGTGCAGGTGGCGGCCTCTGCTGGTGGGGGCTGGTACTGTAGTCAGGTCAGTGTCTGCCCCTCGCTGATGTCTGTGCAGGTGGTGGCCTCTGCTGGTGGGGGCTGGTACTGCAGTCAGATCAGTGTCTGCTCCTCGCTGATGTCTGTGCAGGTGGCGGCCTCTGCTGGTGGGGGCTGGTACTGCAGTCAGATCAGTGTCTGCCCCTCGCTGATGTCTGTGCAGGTGGTGGCCTCTGCTGGTGGGGGCTGGTACTGCAGTCAGATCAGTGTCTGCTCCTCGCTGATGTCTGTGCAGGTGGCGGCCTCTGCTGGTGGGGGCTGGTACTGCAGTCAGATCAGTGTCTGCTCCTCGCTGATGTCTGTGCAGGTGGCGGCCTCTGCTGGTGGGAGCTGGTACTGCAGTCAGATCAGTGTCTGCTCCTCGCTGATGTCTGTGCAGGTGGCGGCCTCTGCTGGTGGGGGCTGGTACTGCAGTCAGATCAGTGTCTGCCCCTTGCTGATGTCTGTGCAGGTGGCGGCCTCTGCTGGTGGGAGCTGGTACTGCAGTCAGATCAGTGTCTGCTCCTCGCTGATGTCTGTGCAGGTGGCGGCCTCTGCTGGTGGGGGCTGGTACTGCAGTCAGATCAGTGTCTGCTCCTCGCTGATGTCTGTGCAGGTGGCGGCCTCTGCTGGTGGGGGCTGGTACTGCAGACAGATCAGTGTCTGCCCCTCGCTGATGTCTGTGCAGGTGGCGGCCTCTGCTGGTGGGGACTGGTACTGCAGACAGATCAGTGTCTGCCCCTCGCTGATGTCTGTGCAGGTGGCGGCCTCTGCTGGTGGGGGCTGGTGCTGCAGTCAGATCAGTGTCTGCCCCTCGCTGATGTCTGTGCAGGTGGCGGCCTCTGCTGGTGGGAGCTGGTACTGCAGTCAGATCAGTGTCTGCTCCTCGCTGATGTCTGTGCAGGTGGTGGCCTCTGCTGGTGGGGGCTGGTTCTGCAGTCAGATCAGTATCTGCTCCTCGCTGATGTCTGTGCAGGTGGCGGCCTCTGCTGGTGGGAGCTGGTACTGCAGTCAGATCAGTGTCTGCCCCTCGCTGATGTCTGTGCAGGTGGCGGCCTCTGCTGGTGGGGGCTGGTACTGCAGTCAGATCAGTGTCTGCTCCTCGCTGATGTCTGTGCAGGTGGCGGCCTCTGCTGGTGGGGGCTGGTACTGCAGTCAGATCAGTATCTGCTCCTCGCTGATGTCTGTGCAGGTGGTGGCCTCTGCTGGTGGGGGCTGGTTCTGCAGTCAGATCAGTATCTGCCCCTCGCTGATGTCTGTGCAGGTGGCGGCCTCTGCTGGTGGGGGCTGGTACTGCAGTCAGATCAGTGTCTGCCCCTCGCTGATGTCTGTGCAGGTGGCGGCCTCTGCTGGTGGGGGCTGGTACTGCAGTCAGATCAGTGTCTGCTCCTCGCTGATGTCTGTGCAGGTGGTGGCCTCTGCTGGTGGGGGCTGGTACTGCAGTCAGATCAGTGTCTGCTCCTCGCTGATGTCTGTGCAGGTGGCGGCCTCTGCTGGTGGGAGCTGGTACTGCAGTCAGATCAGTGTCTGCTCCTCGTTGATGTCTGTGCAGGTGGCGGCCTCTGCTGGTGGGGGCTGGTACTGCAGTCAGATCAGTGTCTGCCCCTCGCTGATGTCTGTGCAGGTGGCGGCCTCTGCTGGTGGGGGCTGGTACTGCAGTCAGATCAGTATCTGCCCCTCGCTGATGTCTGTGCAGGTGGCGGCCTCTGCTGGTGGGAGCTGGTACTGCAGTCAGATCAGTGTCTGCCCCTCGCTGATGTCTGTGCAGGTGGTGGCCTCTGCTGGTGGGAGCTGGTACTGCAGTCAGATCAGTGTCTGCCCCTCGCTGATGTCTGTGCAGGTGGCGGCCTCTGCTGGTGGGAGCTGGTGCTGCAGTCAGATCAGTGTCTGCTCCTCGCTGATGTCTGTGCAGGTGGTGGCCTCTGCTGGTGGGGGCTGGTACTGCAGTCAGATCAGTGTCTGCTCCTCGCTGATGTCTGTGCAGGTGGCGGCCTCTGCTGGTGGGGGCTGGTACTGCAGACAGATCAGTGTCTGCTCCTCGCTGATGTCTGTGCAGGTGGCGGCCTCTGCTGGTGGGAGCTGGTACTGCAGTCAGATCAGTGTCTGCCTCTCGCTGATGTCTGTGCAGGTGGCGGCCTCTGCTGGTGGGGGCTGGTACTGCAGTCAGATCAGTGTCTGCCCCTCGCTGATGTCTGTGCAGGTGGCGGCCTCTGCTGGTGGGGGCTGGTACTGCAGTCAGATCAGTGTCTGCTCCTCGCTGATGTCTGTGCAGGTGGCGGCCTCTGCTGGTGGGGGCTGGTACTGCAGTCAGATCAGTGTCTGCTCCTCGCTGATGTCTGTGCAGGTGGCGGCCTCTGCTGGTGGGGGCTCGTACTGCAGTCAGATCAGTGTCTGCCCCTCGCTGATGTCTGTGCAGGTGGCGGCCTCTGCTGGTGGGGGCTGGTACTGCAGTCAGATCAGTGTCTGCCTCTCGCTGTTGTCTGTGCAGGTGGCGGCCTCTGCTAGTGGGGGCTGGTACTGCAGTCAGATCAGTGTCTGCTCCTCGCTGATGTCTGTGCAGGTGGCGGCCTCTGCTGGTGGGGGCTGGTACTGCAGTCAGATCAGTGTCTGCCCTCGCTGATGTCTGTGCAGGTGGCGGCCTCTGCTGGTGGGAGCTGGTACTGCAGTCAGATCAGTGTCTGCTCCTCGCTGATGTCTGTGCAGGTGGTGGCCTCTGCTGGTGGGAGCTGGTACTGCAGTCAGATCAGTGTCTGCTCCTCGCTGATGTCTGTGCAGGTGGCGGCCTCTGCTGGTGGGGGCTGGTACTGCAGTCAGATCAGTGTCTGCTCCTCGCTGATGTCTGTGCAGGTGGCGGCCTCTGCTGGTGGGAGCTGGTACTGCAGTCAGATCAGTGTCTGCCCCTCGCTGATGTCTGTGCAGGTGGCGGCCTCTGCTGGTGGGGGCTGGTACTGCAGTCAGATCAGTGTCTGCTCCTCGCTGATGTCTGTGCAGGTGGTGGCCTCTTCTGGTGGGGGCTGGTACTGCAGTCAGATCAGTGTCTGCCCCTCGCTGATGTCTGTGCAGGTGGCGGCCTCTGCTGGTGGGGGCTGGTGCTGCAGTCAGATCAGTGTCTGCCCCTCGCTGATGTCTGTGCAGGTGGCGGCCTCTGCTGGTGGGGGCTGGTACTGCAGTCAGATCAGTGTCTGCTCCTCGCTGATGTCTGTGCAGGTGGCGGCCTCTGCTGGTGGGGGCTGGTACTGCAGTCAGATCAGTGTCTGCTCCTCGCTGATGTCTGTGCAGGTGGCGGCCTCTGCTGGTGGGAGCTGGTACTGCAGTCAGATCAGTGTCTGCTCCTCGCTGATGTCTGTGCAGGTGGCGGCCTCTGCTGGTGGGGGCTGGTACTGCAGTCAGATCAGTGTCTGCTCCTCGCTGATGTCTGTGCAGGTGGCGGCCTCTGCTGGTGGGGGCTGGTACTGCAGTCAGATCAGTGTCTGCTCCTCGCTGATGTCTGTGCAGGTGGCGGCCTCTGCTGGTGGGGGCTGGTACTGCAGTCAGATCAGTGTCTGCTCCTCGCTGATGTCTGTGCAGGTGGCGGCCTCTGCTGGTGGGGGCTCGTACTGCAGTCAGATCAGTGTCTGCCCCTCGCTGATGTCTGTGCAGGTGGCGGCCTCTGCTGGTGGGGGCTGGTACTGCAGTCAGATCAGTGTCTGCCTCTCGCTGTTGTCTGTGCAGGTGGCGGCCTCTGCTGGTGGGGGCTGGTACTGCAGTCAGATCAGTGTCTGCTCCTCGCTGATGTCTGTGCAGTTGGCGGCCTCTGCTGGTGGGGGCTGGTACTGCAGTCAGATCAGTGTCTGCCCCTCGCTGATGTCTGTGCAGGTGGCGGCCTCTGCTGGTGGGGGCTGGTACTGCAGTCAGATCAGTGTCTGCCTCTCGCTGTTGTCTGTGCAGGTGGCGGCCTCTGCTGGTGGGGGCTGGTACTGCAGTCAGATCAGTGTCTGCTCCTCGCTGATGTCTGTGCAGGTGGCGGCCTCTGCTGGTGGGGGCTGGTACTGCAGTCAGATCAGTGTCTGCCCCTCGCTGATGTCTGTGCAGGTGGCGGCCTCTGCTGGTGGGAGCTGGTACTGCAGTCAGATCAGTGTCTGCTCCTCGCTGATGTCTGTGCAGGTGGCGGCCTCTGCTGGTGGGGGCTGGTACTGCAGTCAGATCAGTGTCTGCTCCTCGCTGATGTCTGTGCAGGTGGCGGCCTCTGCTGGTGGGAGCTGGTACTGCAGTCAGATCAGTGTCTGCTCCTCGCTGATGTCTGTGCAGGTGGTGGCCTCTGCTGGTGGGGGCTGGTACTGCAGTCAGATCAGTGTCTGCCCCTCGCTGATGTCTGTGCAGGTGGTGGCCTCTGCTGGTGGGGGCTGGTACTGCAGTCAGATCAGTGTCTGCCTCTCGCTGATGTCTGTGCAGGTGGCGGCCTCTGCTGGTGGGAGCTGGTACTGCAGTCAGATCAGTGTCTGCTCCTCGCTGATGTCTGTGCAGGTGGCGGCCTCTGCTGGTGGGGGCTGGTACTGCAGTCAGATCAGTGTCTGCTCCTCGCTGATGTCTGTGCAGGTGGTGGCCTCTGCTGGTGGGAGCTGGTACTGCAGTCAGATCAGTGTCTTCCCCTCGCTGATGTCTGTGCAGGTGGCGGCCTCTGCTGGTGGGAGCTGGTACTGCAGTCAGATCAGTGTCTGCCCCTCGCTGATGTCTGTGCAGGTGGCGGCCTCTGCTGGTGGGGGCTGGTACTGCAGTCAGATCAGTGTCTGCTCCTCGCTGATGTCTGTGCAGGTGGTGGCCTCTTCTGGTGGGGGCTGGTACTGCAGTCAGATCAGTGTCTGCTCCTCGCTGATGTCTGTGCAGGTGGCGGCCTCTGCTGGTGGGGGCTGGTACTGCAGTCAGATCAGTGTCTGCTCCTCGCTGATGTCTGTGCAGGTGGCGGCCTCTGCTGGTGGGAGCTGGTACTGCAGTCAGATCAGTGTCTGCTCCTCGCTGATGTCTGTGCAGGTGGCGGCCTCTGCTGGTGGGGGCTGGTACTGCAGTCAGATCAGTGTCTGCTCCTCGCTGATGTCTGTGCAGGTGGCGGCCTCTGCTGGTGGGGGCTGGTACTGCAGTCAGATCAGTGTCTGCTCCTCGCTGATGTCTGTGCAGGTGGCGGCCTCTGCTGGTGGGGGCTGGTACTGCAGTCAGATCAGTGTCTGCTCCTCGCTGATGTCTGTGCAGGTGGTGGCCTCTGCTGGTGGGGGCTGGTACTGCAGTCAGATCAGTGTCTGCTCCTCGCTGATGTCTGTGCAGGTGGCGGCCTCTGCTGGTGGGAGCTGGTTCTGCAGTCAGATCAGTGTTTGCTCCTCGCTGATGTCTGTGCAGGTGGCGGCCTCTGCTGGTGGGGGCTGGTACTGCAGTCAGATAAGTGTCTGCCCCTCGCTGATGTCTGTGCAGGTGGCGGCCTCTGCTGGTGGGAGCTGGTACTGCAGTCAGATCAGTGTCTGCTCCTCGCTGATGTCTGTGCAGGTGGCGGCCTCTGCTGGTGGGAGCTGGTACTGCAGTCAGATCAGTGTCTGCCCCTTGCTGATGTCTGTGCAGGTGGTGGCCTCTTCTGGTGGGAGCTGGTACTGCAGTCAGATCAGTGTCTGCTCCTCGCTGATGTCTGTGCAGGTGGTGGCCTCTGCTGGTGGGGGATGGTACTGCAGTCAGATCAGTGTCTGCCCCTCGCTGATGTCTGTGCAGGTGGTGGCCTCTGCTGGTGGGGGCTGGTACTGCAGTCAGATCAGTGTCTGCTCCTCGCTGATGTCTGTGCAGGTGGCGGCCTCTGCTGGTGGGGGCTGGTACTGCAGTCAGATCAGTGTCTGCTCCTCGCTGATGTCTGTGCAGGTGGCGGCCTCTGCTGGTGGGAGCTGGTACTGCAGTCAGATCAGTGTCTGCTCCTCGCTGATGTCTGTGCAGGTGGTGGCCTCTGCTGGTGGGGGCTGGTACTGCAGTCAGATCAGTGTCTGCTCCTCGCTGATGTCTGTGCAGGTGGCGGCCTCTGCTGGTGGGAGCTGGTACTGCAGTCAGATCAGTGTCTGCTCCTCGCTGATGTCTGTGCAGGTGGTGGCCTCTGCTGGTGGGGGCTGGTACTGCAGTCAGATCAGTGTCTGCTCCTCGCTGATGTCTGTGCAGGTGGTGGCCTCTGCTGGTGGGGGCTGGTACTGCAGTCAGATCAGTGTCTGCTCCTCGCTGATGTCTGTGCAGGTGGTGGCCTCTGCTGGTGGGGGCTGGTACTGCAGTCAGATCAGTGTCTGCTCCTCGCTGATGTCTGTGCAGGTGGCGGCCTCTGCTGGTGGGGGCTGGTACTGCAGTCAGATCAGTGTCTGCTCCTCGCTGATGTCTGTGCAGGTGGTGGCCTCTGCTGGTGGGGGCTGGTACTGCAGTCAGATCAGTGTCTGCTCCTCGCTGATGTCTGTGCAGGTGGTGGCCTCTTCTGGTGGGAGCTGGTACTGCAGTCAGATCAGTGTCTGCTCCTCGCTGATGTCTGTGCAGGTGGTGGCCTCTGCTGGTGGGGGCTGGTACTGCAGTCAGATCAGTGTCTGCTCCTCGCTGATGTCTGTGCAGGTGGCGGCCTCTGCTGGTGGGGGCTGGTACTGCAGTCAGATCAGTGTCTGCCCCTCGCTGATGTCTGTGCAGGTGGCGGCCTCTGCTGGTGGGAGCTGGTACTGCAGTCAGATCAGTGTCTGCTCCTCGCTGATGTCTGTGCAGGTGGCGGCCTCTGCTGGTGGGGGCTGGTACTGCAGTCAGATCAGTGTCTGCTCCTCGCTGATGTCTGTGCAGGTGGTGGCCTCTTCTGGTGGGAGCTGGTACTGCAGTCAGATCAGTGTCTGCTCCTCGCTGATGTCTGTGCAGGTGGCGGCCTCTGCTGGTGGGAGCTGGTACTGCAGTCAGATCAGTGTCTGCTTCTCGCTGTTGTCTGTGCAGGTGGCGGCCTCTGCTGGTGGGAGCTGGTACTGCAGTCAGATCAGTGTCTGCTCCTCGCTGATGTCTGTGCAGGTGGCGGCCTCTGCTGGTGGGGGCTGGTACTGCAGTCAGATCAGTGTCTGCCCCTCGCTGATGTCTGTGCAGGTGGTGGCCTCTGCTGGTGGGAGCTGGTACTGCAGTCAGATCAGTGTCTGCTCCTCGCTGATGTCTGTGCAGGTGGCGGCCTCTGCTGGTGGGGGCTGGTACTGCAGTCAGATCAGTGTCTGCTCCTCGCTGATGTCTGTGCAGGTGGTGGCCTCTGCTGGTGGGAGCTGGTATTGCAGTCAGATCAGTGTTTGCTCCTCGCTGATGTCTGTGCAGGTGGTGGCCTCTGCTGGTGGGGGCTGGTACTGCAGTCAGATCAGTGTCTGCCCCTCGCTGATGTCTGTGCAGGTGGTGGCCTCTGCTGGTGGGAGCTGGTACTGCAGTCAGATCAGTGTCTGCCCCTCGCTGATGTCTGTGCAGGTGGCGGCCTCTGCTGGTGGGGGCTGGTACTGCAGTCAGATCAGTGTCTGCTCCTCGTTGATGTCTGTGCAGGTGGCGGCCTCTGCTGGTGGGGGCTGGTACTGCAGTCAGATCAGTATCTGCCCCTCGCTGATGTCTGTGCAGGTGGCGGCCTCTGCTGGTGGGAGCTGGTACTGCAGTCAGATCAGTGTCTGCCTCTCGCTGATGTCTGTGCAGGTGGCGGCCTCTGCTGGTGGGGGCTGGTACTGCAGTCAGATCAGTGTCTGCCCCTCGCTGATGTCTGTGCAGGTGGCGGCCTCTGCTGGTGGGGGCTGGTACTGCAGTCAGATCAGTGTCTGCTCCTCGCTGATGTCTGTGCAGGTGGCGGCCTCTGCTGGTGGGGGCTGGTACTGCAGTCAGATCAGTGTCTGCTCCTCGCTGATGTCTGTGCAGGTGGCGGCCTCTGCTGGTGGGAGCTGGTACTGCAGTCAGATCAGTGTCTGCCCCTCGCTGATGTCTGTGCAGGTGGTGGCCTCTGCTGGTGGGGGCTGGTACTGCAGTCAGATCAGTGTCTGCCCCTCGCTGATGTCTATGCAGGTGGCGGCCTCTGCTGGTGGGAGCTGGTACTGCAGTCAGATCAGTGTCTGCCCCTCGCTGATGTCTGTGCAGGTGGCGGCCTCTGCTGGTGGGGGCTGGTACTGCAGTCAGATCAGTGTCTGCTCCTCGCTGATGTCTGTGCAGGTGGCGGCCTCTGCTGGTGGGGGCTGGTTCTGCAGTCAGATCAGTATCTGCCTCTCGCTGATGTCTGTGCAGGTGGCGGCCTCTGCTGGTGGGGGCTGGTACTGCAGTCAGATCAGTATCTGCCTCTCGCTGATGTCTGTGCAGGTGGTGGCCTCTGCTGGTGGGAGCTGGTACTGCAGTCAGATCAGTGTCTGCTCCTCGCTGATGTCTGTGCAGGTGGCGGCCTCTGCTGGTGGGAGCTGGTACTGCAGTCAGATCAGTGTCTGCTCCTCGCTGATGTCTGTGCAGGTGGCGGCCTCTGCTGGTGGGGGCTGGTACTGCAGTCAGATCAGTGTCTGCCCCTCGCTGATGTCTGTGCAGGTGGCGGCCTCTGCTGGTGGGAGCTGGTACTGCAGTCAGATAAGTGTCTGCTCCTCGCTGATGTCTGTGCAGGTGGCGGCCTCTGCTGGTGGGGGCTGGTATTGCAGTCAGATCAGTGTCTTCCCCTTGCTGATGTCTGTGCAGGTGGTGGCCTCTGCTGGTGGGGGCTGGTACTGCAGTCAGATCTGTGTCTGCTCCTCGCTGATGTCTGTGCAGGTGGCGGCCTCTGCTGGTGGGGGCTGGTGCTGCAGTCAGATCAGTGTCTGCTCCTCGCTGATGTCTGTGCAGGTGGTGGCCTCTGCTGGTGTGAGCTGGTACTGCAGTCAGATCAGTGTCTGCCCCTCGCTGATGTCTGTGCAGGTGGCGGCCTCTGCTGGTGGGGGCTGGTGCTGCAGTCAGATCAGTGTCTGCTCCTCGCTGATGTCTGTGCAGGTGGTGGCCTCTGCTGGTGGGGGCTGGTACTGCAGTCAGATCAGTATCTGCCCCTCGCTGATGTCTGTGCAGGTGGTGGCCTCTGCTGGTGGGAGCTGGTACTGCAGTCAGATCAGTGTCTGCTCCTCGCTGATGTCTGTGCAGGTGGTGGCCTCTGCTGGTGGGGGCTGGTACTGCAGTCAGATCAGTGTCTGCTCCTCGCTGATGTCTGTGCAGGTGGTGGCCTCTGCTGGTGGGGGCTGGTACTGCAGTCAGATCAGTGTCTGCTCCTCGCTGATGTCTGTGCAGGTGGTGGCCTCTGCTGGTGGGGGCTGGTACTGCAGTCAGATCAGTGTCTGCTCCTCGCTGATGTCTGTGCAGGTGGCGGCCTCTGCTGGTGGGAGCTGGTACTGCAGTCAGATCAGTGTCTGCCCCTCGCTGATGTCTGTGCAGGTGGCGGCCTCTGCTGGTGGGAGCTGGTACTGCAGTCAGATCAGTGTCTGCTCCTCGCTGATGTCTGTGCAGGTGGTGGCCTCTGCTGGTGGGGGCTGGTACTGCAGTCAGATCAGTGTCTGCTCCTCGCTGATGTCTGTGCAGGTGGTGGCCTCTGCTGGTGGGGGCTGGTACTGCAGTCAGATCAGTGTCTGCTCCTCGCTGATGTCTGTGCAGGTGGCGGCCTCTGCTGGTGGGAGCTGGTACTGCAGTCAGATCAGTGTCTGCCCCTCGCTGATGTCTGTGCAGGTGGCGGCCTCTGCTGGTGGGAGCTGGTACTGCAGTCAGATCAGTGTCTGCTCCTCGCTGATGTCTGTGCAGGTGGTGGCCTCTGCTGGTGGGGGCTGGTACTGCAGTCAGATCAGTGTCTGCTCCTCGCTGATGTCTGTGAAGGTGGCGGCCTCTGCTGGTGGGAGCTGGTACTGCAGTCAGATCAGTGTCTGCCCCTCGCTGATGTCTGTGCAGGTGGCGGCCTCTGCTGGTGGGAGCTGGTACTGCAGTCAGATCAGTGTCTGCTCCTCGCTGATGTCTGTGCAGGTGGCGGCCTCTGCTGGTGGGGGCTGGTACTGCAGTCAGATCAGTGTCTGCTCCTCGCTGATGTCTGTGCAGGTGGCGGCCTCTGCTGGTGGGAGCTGGTACTGCAGTCAGATAAGTGTCTGCCCCTCGCTGATGTCTGTGCAGGTGGTGGCCTCTGCTGGTGGGGGCTGGTACTGCAGTCAGATCAGTGTCTGCTCCTCGCTGATGTCTGTGCAGGTGGTGGCCTCTGCTGGTGGGGGCTGGTACTGCAGTCAGATCAGTGTCTGCTCCTCGCTGATGTCTGTGCAGGTGGTGGCCTCTGCTGGTGGGGGCTGGTACTGCAGTCAGATCAGTGTCTGCTCCTCGCTGATGTCTGTGCAGGTGGTGGCCTCTGCTGGTGGGGGCTGGTACTGCAGTCAGATCAGTGTCTGCTCCTCGCTGATGTCTGTGAAGGTGGCGGCCTCTGCTGGTGGGAGCTGGTACTGCAGTCAGATCAGTGTCTGCCCCTCGCTGATGTCTGTGCAGGTGGTGGCCTCTGCTGGTGGGGGCTGGTACTGCAGTCAGATCAGTGTCTGCTCCTCGCTGATGTCTGTGCAGGTGGTGGCCTCTGCTGGTGGGGGCTGGTACTGCAGTCAGATCAGTGTCTGCTCCTCGCTGATGTCTGTGCAGGTGGTGGCCTCTGCTGGTGGGGGCTGGTACTGCAGTCAGATCAGTGTCTGCTCCTCGCTGATGTCTGTGCAGGTGGTGGCCTCTGCTGGTGGGGGCTGGTACTGCAGTCAGATCAGTGTCTGCTCCTCGCTGATGTCTGTGCAGGTGGCGGCCTCTGCTGGTGGGAGCTGGTACTGCAGTCAGATCAGTGTCTGCCCCTCGCTGATGTCTGTGCAGGTGGCGGCCTCTGCTGGTGGGAGCTGGTACTGCAGTCAGATCAGTGTCTGCTCCTCGCTGATGTCTGTGCAGGTGGTGGCCTCTGCTGGTGGGGGCTGGTACTGCAGTCAGATCAGTGTCTGCTCCTCGCTGATGTCTGTGCAGGTGGCGGCCTCTGCTGGTGGGGGCTGGTGCTGCAGTCAGATCAGTGTCTGCTCCTCGCTGATGTCTGTGCAGGTGGTGGCCTCTGCTGGTGGGGGCTCGTACTGCAGTCAGATCAGTGTCTGCCCCTCGCTGATGTCTGTGCAGGTGGCGGCCTCTGCTGGTGGGGGCTGGTACTGCAGTCAGATCAGTGTCTGCCTCTCGCTGTTGTCTGTGCAGGTGGCGGCCTCTGCTGGTGGGGGCTGGTACTGCAGTCAGATCAGTGTCTGCTCCTCGCTGATGTCTGTGCAGGTGGCGGCCTCTGCTGGTGGGAGCTGGTACTGCAGTCAGATCAGTGTCTGCCCCTCGCTGATGTCTGTGCAGGTGGCGGCCTCTGCTGGTGGGAGCTGGTACTGCAGTCAGATCAGTGTCTGCCCCTCGCTGATGTCTGTGCAGGTGGCGGCCTCTGCTGGTGGGGGCTGGTACTGCAGTCAGATCAGTGTCTGCCTCTCGCTGATGTCTGTGCAGGTGGCGGCCTCTGCTGGTGGGAGCTGGTACTGCAGTCAGATCAGTGTCTGCCCCTCGCTGATGTCTGTGCAGGTGGCGGCCTCTGCTGGTGGGAGCTGGTACTGCAGTCAGATCAGTGTCTGCCCCTCGCTGATGTCTGTGCAGGTGGCGGCCTCTGCTGGTGGGAGCTGGTACTGCAGTCAGATCAGTGTCTGCTCCTCGCTGATGTCTGTGCAGGTGGTGGCCTCTGCTGGTGGGGGCTGGTACTGCAGTCAGATCAGTGTCTGCTCCTCGCTGATGTCTGTGAAGGTGGCGGCCTCTGCTGGTGGGAGCTGGTACTGCAGTCAGATCAGTGTCTGCCCCTCGCTGATGTCTGTGCAGGTGGCGGCCTCTGCTGGTGGGAGCTGGTACTGCAGTCAGATCAGTGTCTGCTCCTCGCTGATGTCTGTGCAGGTGGCGGCCTCTGCTGGTGGGGGCTGGTACTGCAGTCAGATCAGTGTCTGCTCCTCGCTGATGTCTGTGCAGGTGGCGGCCTCTGCTGGTGGGGGCTCGTACTGCAGTCAGATAAGTGTCTGCCCCTCGCTGATGTCTGTGCAGGTGGTGGCCTCTGCTGGTGGGGGCTGGTACTGCAGTCAGATCAGTGTCTGCTCCTCGCTGATGTCTGTGCAGGTGGTGGCCTCTGCTGGTGGGGGCTGGTACTGCAGTCAGATCAGTGTCTGCTCCTCGCTGATGTCTGTGCAGGTGGTGGCCTCTGCTGGTGGGGGCTGGTACTGCAGTCAGATCAGTGTCTGCTCCTCGCTGATGTCTGTGCAGGTGGTGGCCTCTGCTGGTGGGGGCTGGTACTGCAGTCAGATCAGTGTCTGCTCCTCGCTGATGTCTGTGCAGGTGGCGGCCTCTGCTGGTGGGAGCTGGTACTGCAGTCAGATCAGTGTCTGCCCCTCGCTGATGTCTGTGCAGGTGGCGGCCTCTGCTGGTGGGAGCTGGTACTGCAGTCAGATCAGTGTCTGCTCCTCGCTGATGTCTGTGCAGGTGGCGGCCTCTGCTGGTGGGGGCTGGTACTGCAGTCAGATCAGTGTCTGCTCCTCGCTGATGTCTGTGCAGGTGGCGGCCTCTGCTGGTGGGGGCTCGTACTGCAGTCAGATCAGTGTCTGCCCCTCGCTGATGTCTGTGCAGGTGGCGGCCTCTGCTGGTGGGGGCTGGTACTGCAGTCAGATCAGTGTCTGCCGCTCGCTGATGTCTGTGCAGGTGGCGGCCTCTGCTGGTGGGGGCTGGTGCTGCAGTCAGATCAGTGTCTGCTCCTCGCTGTTGTCTGTGCAGGTGGTGGCCTCTGCTGGTGGGGGCTCGTACTGCAGTCAGATCAGTGTCTGCCCCTCACTGATGTCTGTGCAGGTGGCGGCCTCTGCTGGTGGGGGCTGGTACTGCAGTCAGATCAGTGTCTGCCTCTCGCTGTTGTCTGTGCAGGTGGCGGCCTCTGCTGGTGGGGGCTGGTACTGCAGTCAGATCAGTGTCTGCTCCTCGCTGATGTCTGTGCAGGTGGCGGCCTCTGCTGGTGGGGGCTGGTACTGCAGTCAGATCAGTGTCTGCCCCTCGCTGATGTCTGTGCAGGTGGCGGCCTCTGCTGGTGGGAGCTGGTACTGCAGTCAGATCAGTGTCTGCCCCTCGCTGATGTCTGTGCAGGTGGCGGCCTCTGCTGGTGGGAGCTGGTACTGCAGTCAGATCAGTGTCTGCCCCTCGCTGATGTCTGTGCAGGTGGCGGCCTCTGCTGGTGGGGGCTGGTACTGCAGTCAGATCAGTGTCTGCTCCTCGCTGATGTCTGTGCAGGTGGTGGCCTCTGCTGGTGGGAGCTGGTACTGCAGTCAGATCAGTGTCTGCTCCTCGCTGATGTCTGTGCAGGTGGCGGCCTCTGCTGGTGGGGGCTGGTACTGCAGTCAGATCAGTGTCTGCTCCTCGCTGATGTCTGTGCAGGTGGCGGCCTCTGCTGGTGGGAGCTGGTACTGCAGTCAGATCAGTGTCTGCTCCTCGCTGATGTCTGTGCAGGTGGCGGCCTCTGCTGGTGGGAGCTGGTACTGCAGTCAGATCAGTGTCTGCCCCTCGCTGATGTCTGTGCAGGTGGCGGCCTCTGCTGGTGGGGGCTGGTACTGCAGTCAGATCAGTGTCTGCTCCTCGCTGATGTCTGTGCAGGTGGCGGCCTCTGCTGGTGGGAGCTGGTACTGCAGTCAGATCAGTGTCTGCTCCTCGCTGATGTCTGTGCAGGTGGCGGCCTCTGCTGGTGGGGGCTGGTACTGCAGTCAGATCAGTGTCTGCTCCTCGCTGATGTCTGTGCAGGTGGTGGCCTCTTCTGGTGGGGGCTGGTACTGCAGTCAGATCAGTGTCTGCTCCTCGCTGATGTCTGTGCAGGTGGCGGCCTCTGCTGGTGGGGGCTGGTACTGCAGTCAGATCAGTGTCTGCTCCTCGCTGATGTCTGTGCAGGTGGCGGCCTCTGCTGGTGGGAGCTGGTACTGCAGTCAGATCAGTGTCTGCTCCTCGCTGATGTCTGTGCAGGTGGCGGCCTCTGCTGGTGGGGGCTGGTACTGCAGTCAGATCAGTGTCTGCTCCTCGCTGATGTCTGTGCAGGTGGCGGCCTCTGCTGGTGGGGGCTGGTACTGCAGTCAGATCAGTGTCTGCTCCTCGCTGATGTCTGTGCAGGTGGTGGCCTCTGCTGGTGGGGGCTGGTACTGCAGTCAGATCAGTGTCTGCTCCTCGCTGATGTCTGTGCAGGTGGCGGCCTCTGCTGGTGGGAGCTGGTTCTGCAGTCAGATCAGTGTTTGCTCCTCGCTGATGTCTGTGCAGGTGGCGGCCTCTGCTGGTGGGGGCTGGTACTGCAGTCAGATAAGTGTCTGCCCCTCGCTGATGTCTGTGCAGGTGGCGGCCTCTGCTGGTGGGGGCTGGTACTGCAGTCAGATCAGTGTCTGCTCCTCGCTGATGTCTGTGCAGGTGGCGGCCTCTGCTGGTGGGAGCTGGTACTGCAGTCAGATCAGTGTCTGCTCCTCGCTGATGTCTGTGCAGGTGGCGGCCTCTGCTGGTGGGAGCTGGTACTGCAGTCAGATCAGTGTCTGCCCCTTGCTGATGTCTGTGCAGGTGGTGGCCTCTTCTGGTGGGAGCTGGTACTGCAGTCAGATCAGTGTCTGCTCCTCGCTGATGTCTGTGCAGGTGGTGGCCTCTGCTGGTGGGGGATGGTACTGCAGTCAGATCAGTGTCTGCCCCTCGCTGATGTCTGTGCAGGTGGTGGCCTCTGCTGGTGGGGGCTGGTACTGCAGTCAGATCAGTGTTTGCTCCTCGCTGATGTCTGTGCAGGTGGTGGCCTCTGCTGGTGGGGGCTGGTACTGCAGTCAGATCAGTGTCTGCCCCTCGCTGATGTCTGTGCAGGTGGTGGCCTCTGCTGGTGGGAGCTGGTACTGCAGTCAGATCAGTGTCTGCCCCTCGCTGATGTCTGTGCAGGTGGCGGCCTCTGCTGGTGGGGGCTGGTACTGCAGTCAGATCAGTGTCTGCTCCTCGCTGATGTCTGTGCAGGTGGCGGCCTCTGCTGGTGGGGGCTGGTACTGCAGTCAGATCAGTGTCTGCTCCTCGCTGATGTCTGTGCAGGTGGTGGCCTCTGCTGGTGGGAGCTGGTACTGCAGTCAGATCAGTGTCTGCCCCTCGCTGATGTCTGTGCAGGTGGCGGCCTCTGCTGGTGGGGGCTGGTACTGCAGTCAGATCAGTGTCTGCCTCTCGCTGATGTCTGTGCAGGTGGTGGCCTCTGCTGGTGGGAGCTGGTGCTGCAGTCAGATCAGTGTCTGCTCCTCGCTGATGTCTGTGCAGGTGGCGGCCTCTGCTGGTGGGAGCTGGTACTGCAGTCAGATCAGTGTCTGCCCCTCGCTGATGTCTGTGCAGGTGGCGGCCTCTGCTGGTGGGAGCTGGTACTGCAGTCAGATCAGTGTCTGCCTCTCGCTGATGTCTGTGCAGGTGGCGGCCTCTGCTGGTGGGGGCTGGTACTGCAGTCAGATCAGTGTCTGCCTCTCGCTGATGTCTGTGTAGGTGGCGGCCTCTGCTGGTGGGGGCTGGTACTGCAGTCAGATCAGTGTCTGCCCCTCGCTGATGTCTGTGCAGGTGGTGGCCTCTGCTGGTGGGAGCTGGTACTGCAGTCAGATCAGTGTCTGCTCCTCGCTGATGTCTGTGCAGGTGGTGGCCTCTGCTGGTGGGAGCTGGTACTGCAGTCAGATCAGTGTCTGCCCCTTGCTGATGTCTGTGCAGGTGGCGGCCTCTGCTGGTGGGGGCTGGTACTGCAGTCAGATCAGTGTCTGCTCCTCGCTGATGTCTGTGCAGGTGGTGGCCTCTGCTGGTGGGAGCTGGTACTGCAGTCAGATCAGTGTCTGCCTCTCGCTGATGTCTGTGCAGGTGGCGGCCTCTGCTGGTGGGGGCTGGTACTGCAGTCAGATCAGTGTCTGCCCCTCGCTGATGTCTGTGCAGGTGACGGCCTCTGCTGGTGGGGGCTGGTACTGCAGTCAGATAAGTGTCTGCCCCTCGCTGATGTCTGTGCAGGTGGCGGCCTCTGCTGGTGGGAGCTGGTACTGCAGTCAGATCAGTGTCTGCCCCTCGCTGATGTCTGTGCAGGTGGCGGCCTCTGCTGGTGGGAGCTGGTACTGCAGTCAGATCAGTGTCTGCCCCTCGCTGATGTCTGTGCAGGTGGCGGCCTCTGCTGGTGGGGGCTGGTACTGCAGTCAGATCAGTGTCTGCTCCTCGCTGATGTCTGTGCAGGTGGTGGCCTCTGCTGGTGGGGGCTGGTACTGCAGTCAGATCAGTGTCTGCTCCTCGCTGATGTCTGTGCAGGTGGTGGCCTCTGCTGGTGGGAGCTGGTACTGCAGTCAGATCAGTGTCTGCCCCTCGCTGATGTCTGTGCAGGTGGCGGCCTCTGCTGGTGGGGGCTGGTACTGCAGTCAGATCAGTGTCTGCCTCTCGCTGATGTCTGTGCAGGTGGCGGACTCTGCTGGTGGGGGCTGGTACTGCAGTCAGATCAGTGTCTGCTCCTCGCTGATGTCTGTGCAGGTGGCGGCCTCTGCTGGTGGGGGCTGGTACTGCAGTCAGATCAGTGTCTGCTCCTCGCTGATGTCTGTGCAGGTGGCGGCCTCTGCTGGTGGGGGCTGGTACTGCAGTCAGATCAGTGTCTGCCCCTCGCTGATGTCTGTGCAGGTGGCGGCCTCTGCTGGTGGGAGCTGGTACTGCAGTCAGATCAGTGTCTGCCTCTCGCTGATGTCTGTGCAGGTGGCGGCCTCTGCTGGTGGGAGCTGGTACTGCAGTCAGATCAGTGTCTGCTCCTTGCTGATGTCTGTGCAGGTGGTGGCCTCTGCTGGTGGGGGCTGGTACTGCAGTCAGATCAGTGTCTGCTCCTTGCTGATGTCTGTGCAGGTGGCGGCCTCTGCTGGTGGGGGCTGGTACTGCAGTCAGATCAGTGTCTGCTCCTCGCTGATGTCTGTGCAGGTGGCGGCCTCTGCTGGTGGGAGCTGGTACTGCAGTCAGATCAGTGTCTGCCCCTCGCTGATGTCTGTGCAGGTGGCGGCCTCTGCTGGTGGGGGCTGGTACTGCAGTCAGATCAGTGTCTGCTCCTCGCTGATGTCTGTGCAGGTGGCGGCCTCTGCTGGTGGGGGCTGGTACTGCAGTCAGATCAGTGTCTGCTCCTCGCTGATGTCTGTGCAGGTGGCGGCCTCTGCTGGTGGGAGCTGGTACTGCAGTCAGATCAGTGTTTGCTCCTCGCTGATGTCTGTGCAGGTGGCGGCCTCTGCTGGTGGGGGCTGGTACTGCAGTCAGATCAGTGTCTGCTCCTCGCTGATGTCTGTGCAGGTGGCGGCCTCTGCTGGTGGGAGCTGGTACTGCAGTCAGATCAGTGTCTGCTCCTCGCTGATGTCTGTGCAGGTGGCGGCCTCTGCTGGTGGGGGCTGGTACTGCAGTCAGATCAGTGTCTGCTCCTCGCTGATGTCTGTGCAGGTGGCGGCCTCTGCTGGTGGGAGCTGGTACTGCAGTCAGATCAGTGTCTGCTCCTCGCTGATGTCTGTGCAGGTGGCGGCCTCTGCTGGTGGGGGCTGGTACTGCAGTCAGATCAGTGTCTGCCTCTCGCTGATGTCTGTGCAGGTGGCGGCCTCTGCTGGTGGGGGCTGGTACTGCAGTCAGATCAGTGTCTGCTCCTCGCTGATGTCTGTGCAGGTGGCGGCCTCTGCTGGTGGGGGCTGGTACTGCAGTCAGATCAGTGTCTGCCCCTCGCTGATGTCTGTGCAGGTGGCGGCCTCTGCTGGTGGGAGCTGGTACTGCAGTCAGATCAGTGTCTGCCCCTCGCTGATGTTTGTGCAGGTGGCGGCCTCTGCTGGTGGGGGCTGGTACTGCAGTCAGATCAGTGTCTGCCTCTCGTTGATGTCTGTGCAGGTGGCGGCCTCTGCTGGTGGGAGCTGGTACTGCAGTCAGATAAGTGTCTGCCCCTCGCTGATGTCTGTGCAGGTGGCGGCCTCTGCTGGTGGGGGCTGGTACTGCAGTCAGATCAGTGTCTGCTCCTCGCTGATGTCTGTGCAGGTGGCGGCCTCTGCTGGTGGGAGCTGGTACTGCAGTCAGATCAGTGTCTGCCTCTCGCTGATGTCTGTGCAGGTGGCGGCCTCTGCTGGTGGGAGCTGGTACTGCAGTCAGATCAGTGTCTGCCCCTCGCTGATGTCTGTGCAGGTGGTGGCCTCTGCTGGTGGGAGCTGGTACTGCAGTCAGATCAGTATCTGCCCCTCGCTGATGTCTGTGCAGGTGGCGGCCTCTGCTGGTGGGGGCTGGTACTGCAGTCAGATCAGTGTCTGCCTCTCGCTGATGTCTGTGCAGGTGGCGGCCTCTGCTGGTGGGGGCTGGTACTGCAGTCAGATCAGTGTCTGCCCCTCGCTGATGTCTGTGCAGGTGGTGGCCTCTGCTGGTGGGGGCTGGTACTGCAGTCAGATCAGTGTCTGCCTCTCGCTGATGTCTGTGCAGGTGGCGGCCTCTGCTGGTGGGAGCTGGTACTGCAGTCAGATCAGTGTCTGCCTCTCGCTGATGTCTGTGCAGGTGGCGGCCTCTGCTGGTGGGGGCTGGTACTGCAGTCAGATCAGTGTCTGCTCCTCGCTGATGTCTGTGCAGGTGGTGGCCTCTGCTGGTGGGAGCTGGTACTGCAGTCAGATCAGTGTCTGCTCCTCGCTGATGTCTGTGCAGGTGGCGGCCTCTGCTGGTGGGGGCTGGTACTGCAGTCAGATCAGTGTCTGCTCCTCGCTGATGTCTGTGCAGGTGGCGGCCTCTGCTGGTGGGGGCTGGTGCTGCAGTCAGATCAGTGTCTGCCCCTCGTTGATGTCTGTGCAGGTGGCGGCCTCTGCTGGTGGGGGCTGGTACTGCAGTCAGATCAGTGTCTGCTCCTCGCTGATGTCTGTGCAGGTGGTGGCCTCTGCTGGTGGGAGCTGGTACTGCAGTCAGATCAGTGTCTGCTCCTCGCTGATGTCTGTGCAGGTGGTGGCCTCTGCTGGTGGGGGCTGGTACTGCAGTCAGATCAGTGTCTGCCCCTCGTTGATGTCTGTGCAGGTGGCGGCCTCTGCTGGTGGGGGCTGGTACTGCAGTCAGATCAGTGTCTGCTCCTCGCTGATGTCTGTGCAGGTGGCGGCCTCTGCTGGTGGGAGCTGGTACTGCAGTCAGATCAGTGTCTGCCTCTCGCTGATGTCTGTGCAGATGGCGGCCTCTGCTGGTGGGGGCTGGTACTGCAGTCAGATCAGTGTCTGCTCCTCGCTGATGTCTGTGCAGGTGGCGGCCTCTGCTGGTGGGGGCTGGTACTGCAGTCAGATCAGTGTCTGCTCCTCGCTGATGTCTGTGCAGGTGGCGGCCTCTGCTGGTGGGGGCTGGTGCTGCAGTCAGATCAGTGTCTGCCCCTCGTTGATGTCTGTGCAGGTGGCGGCCTCTGCTGGTGGGGGCTGGTACTGCAGTCAGATCAGTGTCTGCTCCTCGCTGATGTCTGTGCAGGTGGTGGCCTCTGCTGGTGGGGGCTGGTACTGCAGTCAGATCAGTGTCTGCTCCTCGCTGATGTCTGTGCAGGTGGTGGCCTCTGCTGGTGGGGGCTGGTACTGCAGTCAGATCAGTGTCTGCCCCTCGTTGATGTCTGTGCAGGTGGCGGCCTCTGCTGGTGGGGGCTGGTACTGCAGTCAGATCAGTGTCTGCTCCTCGCTGATGTCTGTGCAGGTGGCGGCCTCTGCTGGTGGGAGCTGGTACTGCAGTCAGATCAGTGTCTGCCTCTCGCTGATGTCTGTGCAGGTGGCGGCCTCTGCTGGTGGGGGCTGGTACTGCAGTCAGATCAGTGTCTGCTCCTCGCTGATGTCTGTGCAGGTGGCGGCCTCTGCTGGTGGGGGCTGGTACTGCAGTCAGATCAGTGTCTGCTCCTCGCTGATGTCTGTGCAGGTGGCGGCCTCTGCTGGTGGGGGCTGGTGCTGCAGTCAGATCAGTGTCTGCCCCTCGTTGATGTCTGTGCAGGTGGCGGCCTCTGCTGGTGGGGGCTGGTACTGCAGTCAGATCAGTGTCTGCTCCTCGCTGATGTCTGTGCAGGTGGTGGCCTCTGCTGGTGGGGGCTGGTACTGCAGTCAGATCAGTGTCTGCCCCTCGCTGATGTCTGTGCAGGTGGTGGCCTCTGCTGGTGGGAGCTGGTACTGCAGTCAGATCAGTGTCTGCCCCTCGCTGATGTCTGTGCAGGTGGCGGCCTCTGCTGGTGGGGGCTGGTACTGCAGTCAGATCAGTGTCTGCTCCTCGCTGATGTCTGTGCAGGTGGCGGCCTCTGCTGGTGGGGGCTGGTACTGCAGTCAGATCAGTGTCTGCTCCTCGCTGATGTCTGTGCAGGTGGCGGCCTCTGCTGGTGGGAGCTGGTACTGCAGTCAGATCAGTGTCTGCCCCTCGCTGATGTCTGTGCAGGTGGTGGCCTCTGCTGGTGGGGGCTGGTACTGCAGTCAGATCAGTGTCTGCCCCTCGCTGATGTCTGTGCAGGTGGTGGCCTCTGCTGGTGGGAGCTGGTACTGCAGTCAGATCAGTGTCTGCTCCTCGCTGATGTCTGTGCAGGTGGCGGCCTCTGCTGGTGGGGGCTGGTACTGCAGTCAGATCAGTGTCTGCCCCTCGCTGATGTCTGTGCAGGTGGCGGCCTCTGCTGGTGGGGGCTGGTACTGCAGTCAGATCAGTGTCTGCCCCTCGCTGATGTCTGTGCAGGTGGCGGCCTCTGCTGGTGGGGGCTGGTACTGCAGTCAGATCAGTGTCTGCCCCTCGCTGATGTCTGTGCAGGTGGCGGCCTCTGCTGGTGGGGGCTGGTACTGCAGTCAGATCAGTGTCTGCTCCTCGCTGATGTCTGTGCAGGTGGTGTCCTCTGCTGGTGGGAGCTGGTACTGCAGTCAGATCAGTGTCTGCCCCTCGCTGATGTCTGTGCAGGTGGCGGCCTCTGCTGGTGGGGGCTGGTACTGCAGTCAGATCAGTGTCTGCCCCTCGCTGATGTCTGTGCAGGTGGCGGCCTCTGCTGGTGGGAGCTGGTACTGCAGTCAGATCAGTGTCTGCCCCTCGCTGATGTCTGTGCAGGTGGCGGCCTCTGCTGGTGGGGGCTGGTACTGCAGTCAGATCAGTGTCTGCCTCTCGCTGATGTCTGTGCAGGTGGCGGCCTCTGCTGGTGGGGGCTGGTACTGCAGTCAGATCAGTGTCTGCTCCTCGCTGATGTCTGAGCAGGTGGTGGCCTCTGCTGGTGGGGGCTGGTACTGCAGTCAGATCAGTGTCTGCCTCTCGCTGATGTCTGTGCAGGTGGTGGCCTCTGCTGGTGGGGGCTGGTACTGCAGTCAGATCAGTGTCTGCCCCTCGCTGATGTCTCTGCAGGTGGCGGCCTCTGCTGGTGGGGGCTGGTACTGCAGTCAGATCAGTGTCTGCTCCTCGCTGATGTCTGTGCAGGTGGCGGCCTCTGCTGGTGGGGGCTGGTACTGCAGTCAGATCAGTGTCTGCTCCTCGCTGATGTCTGTGCAGGTGGTGGCCTCTGCTGGTGGGAGCTGGTACTGCAGTCAGATCAGTGTCTGCTCCTCGCTGATGTCTGTGTAGGTGGCGGCCTCTGCTGGTGGGAGCTGGTACTGCAGTCAGATCAGTGTCTGCTCCTCGCTGATGTCTGTGCAGGTGGCGGCCTCTGCTGGTGGGAGCTGGTACTGCAGTCAGATCAGTGTCTGCCCCTTCGCTGATGTCTGTGCAGGTGGCGGCCTCTGCTGGTGGGGGCTGGTACTGCAGTCAGATCAGTATCTGCTCCTCGCTGATGTCTGTGCAGATGGCGGCCTCTGCTGGTGGGAGCTGGTACTGCAGTCAGATCAGTGTCTGCTCCTCGCTGATGTCTGTGCAGGTGGCGGCCTCTGCTGGTGGGAGCTGGTACTGCAGTCAGATCAGTGTCTGCTCCTCGCTGATGTCTGTGCAGGTGGCGGCCTCTGCTGGTGGGGGCTGGTACTGCAGTCAGATCAGTGTCTGCTCCTCGCTGATGTCTGTGCAGGTGGCGGCCTCTGCTGGTGGGAGCTGGTACTGCAGTCAGATCAGTGTCTGCTCCTCGCTGATGTCTGTGCAGGTGGCGGCCTCTGCTGGTGGGGGCTGGTACTGCAGTCAGATCAGTGTCTGCTCCTCGCTGATGTCTGTGCAGGTGGCGGCCTCTGCTGGTGGGAGCTGGTACTGCAGTCAGATCAGTGTCTGCTCCTCGCTGATGTCTGTGCAGGTGGTGGCCTCTGCTGGTGGGGGCTGGTACTGCAGTCAGATCAGTGTCTGCCCCTCGCTGATGTCTGTGCAGGTGGCGGCCTCTGCTGGTGGGAGCTGGTACTGCAGTCAGATCAGTGCCTGCCCCTCGCTGATGTCTGTGCAGGTGGCGGCCTCTGCTGGTGGGGGCTGGTACTGCAGTCAGATCAGTGTCTGCTCCTCGCTGATGTCTGTGCAGGTGGTGGCCTCTGCTGGTGGGGGCTGGTATTGCAGTCAGATCAGTGTCTGCTCCTCGCTGATGTCTGTGCAGGTGGCGGCCTCTGCTGGTGGGGGCTGGTACTGCAGTCAGATCAGTGTCTGCTCCTCGCTGATGTCTGTGCAGGTGGCGGCCTCTGCTGGTGGGGGCTGGTACTGCAGTCAGATCAGTGTCTGCTCCTCGCTGATGTCTGTGCAGGTGGTGGCCTCTGCTGGTGGGGGCTGGTACTGCAGTCAGATCAGTGTCTGCTCCTCGCTGATGTCTGTGCAGGTGGTGGCCTCTGCTGGTGGGGGCTGGTACTGCAGTCAGATCAGTGTCTGCTCCTCGCTGATGTCTGTGTAGGTGGCGGCCTCTGCTGGTGGGAGCTGGTACTGCAGTCAGATCAGTGTCTGCTCCTCGCTGATGTCTGTGCAGGTGGTGGCCTCTGCTGGTGGGAGCTGGTACTGCAGTCAGATCAGTGTCTGCCCCTCGCTGATGTCTGTGCAGGTGGCGGCCTCTGCTGGGGGGGGCTGGTACTGCAGTCAGATCAGTATCTGCTCCTCGCTGATGTCTGTGCAGGTGGCGGCCTCTGCTGGTGGGGGCTGGTTCTGCAGTCAGATCAGTGTCTGCTCCTCGCTGATGTCTGTGCAGGTGGTGGCCTCTGCTGGTGGGGGCTGGTACTGTAGTCAGGTCAGTGTCTGCCCCTCGCTGATGTCTGTGCAGGTGGCGGCCTCTGCTGGTGGGGGCTGGTACTGCAGACAGATCAGTGTCTGCCTCTCGCTGATGTCTGTGCAGGTGGCGGCCTCTGCTGGTGGGGGCTGGTACTGCAGTCAGATCAGTGTCTGCTCCTCGCTGATGTCTGTGCAGGTGGTGGCCTCTGCTGGTGGGGGCTGGTACTGCAGTCAGATCAGTGTCTGCCCCTCGCTGATGTCTGTGCAGGTGGCGGCCTCTGCTGGTGGGGGCTGGTACTGCAGTCAGATCAGTGTCTGTCCCTCGCTGATGTCTGTGCAGGTGGTGGCCTCTGCTGGTGGGGGCTGGTACTGCAGTCAGATCAGTGTCTGCTCCTCGCTGATGTCTGTGCAGGTGGTGGCCTCTGCTGGTGGGAGCTGGTACTGCAGTCAGATCAGTGTCTGCTCCTCGCTGATGTCTGTGCAGGTGGTGGCCTCTGCTGGTGGGAGCTGGTATTGCAGTCAGATCAGTGTCTGCTCCTCGCTGATGTCTGTGCAGGTGGTGGCCTCTGCTGGTGGGAGCTGGTACTGCAGTCAGATCAGTGTCTGCTCCTCGCTGATGTCTGTGCAGGTGGCGGCCTCTGCTGGTGGGAGCTGGTACTGCAGTCAGATCAGTGTCTGCTCCTCGCTGATGTCTGTGCAGGTGGTGGCCTCTGCTGGTGGGGGCTGGTACTGCAGTCAGATCAGTGTCTGCTCCTCGCTGATGTCTGTGCAGGTGGTGGCCTCTGCTGGTGGGGGCTGGTACTGCAGTCAGATCAGTGTCTGCTCCTCGCTGATGTCTGTGCAGGTGGTGGCCTCTGCTGGTGGGGGCTGGTACTGCAGTCAGATCAGTGTCTGCCCCTCGCTGATGTCTGTGCAGGTGGCGGCCTCTGCTGGTGGGGGCTGGTACTGCAGTCAGATCAGTGTCTGTCCCTCGCTGATGTCTGTGCAGGTGGTGGCCTCTGCTGGTGGGGGCTGGTACTGCAGTCAGATCAGTGTCTGCTCCTCGCTGATGTCTGTGCAGGTGGTGGCCTCTGCTGGTGGGAGCTGGTATTGCAGTCAGATCAGTGTCTGCTCCTCGCTGATGTCTGTGCAGGTGGTGGCCTCTGCTGGTGGGAGCTGGTACTGCAGTCAGATCAGTGTCTGCTCCTCGCTGATGTCTGTGCAGGTGGCGGCCTCTGCTGGTGGGAGCTGGTACTGCAGTCAGATCAGTGTCTGCCCCTCGCTGATGTCTGTGCAGGTGGCGGCCTCTGCTGGTGTGAGCTGGTACTGCAGTCAGATCAGTGTCTGCTCCTCGCTGATGTCTGTGCAGGTGGTGGCCTCTGCTGGTGGGGGCTGGTACTGCAGTCAGATCAGTGTCTGCTCCTCGCTGATGTCTGTGCAGGTGGCGGCCTCTGCTGGTGGGAGCTGGTACTGCAGTCAGATCAGTGTCTGCCTCTCGCTGTTGTCTGTGCAGGTGGCGGCCTCTGCTGGTGGGGGCTGGTACTGCAGTCAGATCAGTGTCTGCCCCTCGCTGATGTCTGTGCAGGTGGCGGCCTCTGCTGGTGGGGGCTGGTACTGCAGTCAGATCAGTGTCTGCCCCTCGCTGATGTCTGTGCAGGTGGTGGCCTCTGCTGGTGGGGGCTGGTACTGCAGTCAGATCAGTGTCTGCCTCTCGCTGTTGTCTGTGCAGGTGGCGGCCTCTGCTGGTGGGGGCTGGTACTGCAGTCAGATCAGTGTCTGCCCCTCGCTGATGTCTGTGCAGGTGGTGGCCTCTGCTGGTGGGGGCTGGTACTGCAGTCAGATCAGTGTCTGCCTCTCGCTGTTGTCTGTGCAGGTGGTGGCCTCTGCTGGTGGGGGCTGGTACTGCAGTCAGATCAGTGTCTGCCTCTCGCTGTTGTCTGTGCAGGTGGTGGCCTCTGCTGGTGGGGGCTGGTACTGCAGTCAGATCAGTGTCTGCTCCTCGCTGATGTCTGTGCAGGTGGTGGCCTCTGCTGGTGGGAGCTGGTACTGCAGTCAGATCAGTGTCTGCTCCTCGCTGATGTCTGTGCAGGTGGCGGCCTCTGCTGGTGGGGGCTGGTACTGCAGTCAGATCAGTGTCTGCCCCTCGCTGATGTCTGTGCAGGTGGTGGCCTCTGCTGGTGGGGGCTGGTACTGCAGTCAGATCAGTGTCTGCTCCTCGCTGATGTCTGTGCAGGTGGTGGCCTCTGCTGGTGGGAGCTGGTACTGCAGTCAGATCAGTGTCTGCTCCTCGCTGATGTCTGTGCAGGTGGCGGCCTCTGCTGGTGGGAGCTGGTACTGCAGTCAGATCAGTGTCTGCCCCTCGCTGATGTCTGTGCAGGTGGTGGCCTCTGCTGGTGGGGGCTGGTACTGCAGTCAGATCAGTGTCTGCCTCTCGCTGTTGTCTGTGCAGGTGGCGGCCTCTGCTGGTGGGGGCTGGTACTGCAGTCAGATCAGTGTCTGCCTCTCGCTGTTGTCTGTGCAGGTGGCGGCCTCTGCTGGTGGGGGCTGGTACTGCAGTCAGATCAGTGTCTGCTCCTCGTTGATGTCTGTGCAGGTGGCGGCCTCTGCTGGTGGGGGCTGGTACTGCAGACAGATCAGTGTCTGCCTCTCGCTGATGTCTGTGCAGGTGGCGGCCTCTGCTGGTGGGAGCTGGTACTGCATTCAGATCAGTATCTGCCCCTCGCTGATGTCTGTGCAGGTGGCGGCCTCTGCTGGTGGGGGCTGGTACTGCAGTCAGATCAGTGTCTGCTCCTCGCTGATGTCTGTGCAGGTGGCGGCCTCTGCTGGTGGGGGCTGGTACTGCAGTCAGATCAGTGTCTGCTCCTCGCTGATGTCTGTGCAGGTGGCGGCCTCTGCTGGTGGGGGCTGGTACTGCAGTCAGATCAGTGTCTGCTCCTCGCTGATGTCTGTGCAGGTGGCGGCCTCTGCTGGTGGGAGCTGGTACTGCAGTCAGATCAGTGTCTGCTCCTCGCTGATGTCTGTGCAGGTGGCGGCCTCTGCTGGTGGGAGCTGGTACTGCAGTCAGATCAGTGTCTGCCTCTCGCTGATGTCTGTGCAGGTGGCGGCCTCTGCTGGTGGGAGCTGGTACTGCAGTCAGATCAGTGTCTGCCCCTCGCTGATGTCTGTGCAGGTGGTGGCCTCTGCTGGTGGGGGCTGGTACTGCAGTCAGATCAGTGTCTGCTCCTCGCTGATGTCTGTGCAGGTGGCGGCCTCTGCTGGTGGGGGCTGGTACTGCAGTCAGATCAGTGTCTGCTCCTCGCTGATGTCTGTGCAGGTGGCGGCCTCTGCTGGTGGGAGCTGGTACTGCAGTCAGATCAGTGTCTGCCTCTCGCTGATGTCTGTGCAGGTGGCGGCCTCTGCTGGTGGGAGCTGGTACTGCAGTCAGATCAGTGTCTGCCCCTCGCTGATGTCTGTGCAGGTGGTGGCCTCTGCTGGTGGGGGCTGGTACTGCAGTCAGATCAGTGTCTGCTCCTCGCTGATGTCTGTGCAGGTGGCGGCCTCTGCTGGTGGGGGCTGGTACTGCAGTCAGATCAGTGTCTGCCCCTCGCTGATGTCTGTGCAGGTGGTGGCCTCTGCTGGTGGGGGCTGGTACTGCAGTCAGATCAGTGTCTGCCTCTCGCTGATGTCTGTGCAGGTGGCGGCCTCTGCTGGTGGGAGCTGGTACTGCAGTCAGATCAGTGTCTGCTCCTCGCTGATGTCTGTGCAGGTGGTGGCCTCTGCTGGTGGGAGCTGGTACTGCAGTCAGATCAGTGTCTGCTCCTCGCTGATGTCTGTGCAGGTGGTGGCCTCTGCTGGTGGGAGCTGGTACTGCAGTCAGATCAGTGTCTGCTCCTCGCTGATGTCTGTGCAGGTGGCGGCCTCTGCTGGTGGGGGCTGGTACTGCAGTCAGATCAGTGTCTGCCTCTCGCTGATGTCTGTGCAGGTGGCGGCCTCTGCTGGTGGGAGCTGGTACTGCAGTCAGATCAGTGTCTGCCCCTCGCTGATGTCTGTGCAGGTGGTGGCCTCTGCTGGTGGGGGCTGGTACTGCAGTCAGATCAGTGTCTGCTCCTCGCTGATGTCTGTGCAGGTGGCGGCCTCTGCTGGTGGGGGATGGTACTGCAGTCAGATCAGTGTCTGCTCCTCGCTGATGTCTGTGTAGGTGGCGGCCTCTGCTGGTGGGGGATGGTACTGCAGTCAGATCAGTGTCTGCTCCTCGCTGATGTCTGTGTAGGTGGTGGCTTCTGCTGGTGGGAGCTGGTACTGCAGTCAGATCAGTGTCTGCCCCTCGCTGATGTCTGTGCAGGTGGCGGCCTCTGCTGGTGGGAGCTGGTACTGCAGTCAGATCAGTGTCTGCTCCTCGCTGATGTCTGTGCAGATGGTGGCCTCTGCTGGTGGGGGCTGGTACTGCAGTCAGATCAGTGTCTGCTCCTCGCTGATATCTGTGCAGGTGGTGGCCTCTGCTGGTGGGGGCTGGTACTGCAGTCAGATCAGTGTCTGCTCCTCGCTGATGTCTGTGCAGGTGGCGGCCTCTGCTGGTGGGGGCTGGTACTGCAGTCAGATCAGTGTCTGCCCCTCGCTGATGTCTGTGCAGGTGGCGGCCTCTGCTGGTGGGGGCTGGTACTGCAGTCAGATCAGTGTCTGCCCCTCGCTGATGTCTGTGCAGGTGGCGGCCTCTGCTGGTGGGAGCTGGTACTGCAGTCAGATCAGTGTCTGCTCCTCGCTGATGTCTGTGCAGGTGGCGGCCTCTGCTGGTGGGGGCTGGTACTGCAGTCAGATCAGTGTCTGCCCCTCGCTGATGTCTGAGCAGGTGGTGGCCTCTGCTGGTGGGGGCTGGTACTGCAGTCAGATAAGTGTCTGCTCCTCGCTGATGTCTGTGCAGGTGGCGGCCTCTGCTGGTGGGGGCTGGTACTGCAGTCAGATCAGTGTCTGCCCCTCGCTGATGTCTGAGCAGGTGGTGGCCTCTGCTGGTGGGGGCTGGTACTGCAGTCAGATAAGTGTCTGCTCCTCGCTGTTGTCTGTGCAGGTGGCGGCCTCTGCTGGTGGGGGGTGGTACTGCAGTCAGATCAGTGTCTGCCTCTCGCTGATGTCTGTGCAGGTGGCGGCCTCTGCTGGTGGGGGCTCGTACTGCAGTCAGATCAGTGTCTGCTCCTCGCTGATGTCTGTGCAGGTGGCGGCCTCTGCTGGTGGGGGCTGGTACTGTAGTCAGGTCAGTGTCTGCCCCTCGCTGATGTCTGTGCAGGTGGTGGCCTCTGCTGGTGGGGGCTGGTACTGCAGTCAGATCAGTGTCTGCTCCTCGCTGATGTCTGTGCAGGTGGCGGCCTCTGCTGGTGGGAGCTGGTACTGCAGTCAGATCAGTATCTGCCCCTCGCTGATGTCTGTGCAGGTGGCGGCCTCTGCTGGTGGGGGCTGGTACTGCAGTCAGATCAGTGTCTGCCCCTCGCTGATGTCTGTGCAGGTGGCGGCCTCTGCTGGTGGGAGCTGGTATTGCAGTCAGATCAGTGTCTGCCCCTCGCTGATGTCTGTGCAGGTGGCGGCCTCTGCTGGTGGGGGCTGGTACTGCAGTCAGATCAGTGTCTGCTCCTCGCTGATGTCTGTGCAGGTGGCGGCCTCTGCTGGTGGGGGCTGGTACTGCAGTCAGATCAGTGTCTGCCCCTCGCTGATGTCTGTGCAGGTGGCGGCCTCTGCTGGTGGGGGCTGGTACTGCAGTCAGATCAGTGTCTGCTCCTCGCTGATGTCTGTGCAGGTGGCGGCCTCTGCTGGTGGGAGCTGGTACTGCAGTCAGATCAGTGTCTGCCTCTCGCTGATGTCTGTGGAGGTGGCGGCCTCTGCTGGTGGGGGCTGGTACTGCAGTCAGATCAGTGTCTGCTCCTCGCTGATGTCTGTGCAGGTGGTGGCCTCTGCTGGTGGGGGCTGGTACTGCAGTCAGATCAGTGTCTGCTCCTCGCTGATGTCTGTGCAGGTGGCGGCCTCTGCTGGTGGGGGCTGGTACTGCAGTCAGATCAGTGTCTGCCCCTCGCTGATGTCTGTGCAGGTGGCGGCCTCTGCTGGTGGGAGCTGGTACTGCAGTCAGATCAGTGTCTGCTCCTCGCTGATGTCTGTGCAGGTGGCGGCCTCTGCTGGTGGGGGATGGTACTGCAGTCAGATCAGTGTCTGCTCCTCGCTGATGTCTGTGCAGGTGGCGGCCTCTGCTGGTGGGAGCTGGTACTGCAGTCAGATCAGTGTCTGCCCCTCGCTGATGTCTGTGCAGGTGGCGGCCTCTGCTGGTGGGAGCTGGTACTGCAGTCAGATCAGTGTCTGCTCCTCGCTGATGTCTGTGCAGGTGGCGGCCTCTGCTGGTGGGGGCTGGTACTGCAGTCAGATCAGTGTCTGCTCCTCGCTGATGTCTGTGCAGGTGGTGGCCTCTGCTGGTGGGGGCTGGTACTGCAGTCAGATCAGTGTCTGCTCCTCGCTGATGTCTGTGCAGGTGGCGGCCTCTGCTGGTGGGGGCTGGTACTGCAGTCAGATCAGTGTCTGCCCCTTGCTGATGTCTGTGCAGGTGGCGGCCTCTGCTGGTGGGAGCTGGTACTGCAGTCAGATCAGTGTCTGCTCCTCGCTGATGTCTGTGCAGGTGGCGGCCTCTGCTGGTGGGAGCTGGTACTGCAGTCAGATCAGTGTCTGCTCCTCGCTGATGTCTGTGCAGATGGCGGCCTCTGCTGGTGGGAGCTGGTACTGCAGTCAGATCAGTGTCTGCCTCTCGCTGATGTCTGTGCAGGTGGCGGCCTCTGCTGGTGGGGGCTGGTACTGCAGACAGATCAGTGTCTGCCCCTCGCTGATGTCTGTGCAGGTGGCGGCCTCTGCTGGTGGGGGCTGGTACTGCAGACAGATCAGTGTCTGCCCCTCGCTGATGTCTGTGCAGGTGGCGGCCTCTGCTGGTGGGGACTGGTACTGCAGACAGATCAGTGTCTGCCCCTCGCTGATGTCTGTGCAGGTGGCGGCCTCTGCTGGTGGGGGCTGGTGCTGCAGTCAGATCAGTGTCTGCCCCTCGCTGATGTCTGTGCAGGTGGCGGCCTCTGCTGGTGGGAGCTGGTACTGCAGTCAGATCAGTGTCTGCTCCTCGCTGATGTCTGTGCAGGTGGCGGCCTCTGCTGGTGGGAGCTGGTACTGCAGTCAGATCAGTGTCTGCCCCTCGCTGATGTCTGTGCAGGTGGCGGCCTCTGCTGGTGGGGGCTGGTACTGCAGTCAGATCAGTGTCTGCTCCTCGCTGATGTCTGTGCAGGTGGCGGCCTCTGCTGGTGGGAGCTGGTACTGCAGTCAGATCAGTGTCTGCCCCTCGCTGATGTCTGTGCAGGTGGCGGCCTCTGCTGGTGGGGGCTGGTACTGCAGTCAGATCAGTATCTGCTCCTCGCTGATGTCTGTGCAGGTGGTGGCCTCTGCTGGTGGGGGCTGGTACTGCAGTCAGATCAGTGTCTGCCCCTCGCTGATGTCTGTGCAGGTGGCGGCCTCTGCTGGTGGGGGCTGGTACTGCAGTCAGATCAGTGTCTGCCCCTCGCTGATGTCTGTGCAGGTGGTGGCCTCTGCTGGTGGGGGCTGGTACTGCAGTCAGATCAGTGTCTGCTCCTCGCTGATGTCTGTGCAGGTGGTGGCCTCTGCTGGTGGGAGCTGGTACTGCAGTCAGATCAGTGTCTGCCCCTCGCTGATGTCTGTGCAGGTGGTGGCCTCTGCTGGTGGGAGCTGGTACTGCAGTCAGATCAGTGTCTGCTCCTCGCTGATGTCTGTGCAGGTGGCGGCCTCTGCTGGTGGGAGCTGGTACTGCAGTCAGATCAGTGTCTGCTCCTCGCTGATGTCTGTGCAGGTGGCGGCCTCTGCTGGTGGGGGCTGGTACTGCAGTCAGATCAGTGTCTGCTCCTCGCTGATGTCTGTGCAGGTGGTGGCCTCTGCTGGTGGGAGCTGGTACTGCAGTCAGATCAGTGTCTGCCCCTCGCTGATGTCTGTGCAGGTGGTGGCCTCTGCTGGTGGGAGCTGGTACTGCAGTCAGATCAGTGTCTGCCCCTCGCTGATGTCTGTGCAGGTGGCGGCCTCTGCTGGTGGGAGCTGGTACTGCAGTCAGATCAGTGTCTGCCCCTCGCTGATGTCTGTGCAGGTGGCGGCCTCTGCTGGTGGGGGCTGGTACTGCAGTCAGATCAGTGTTTGCTCCTCGCTGATGTCTGTGCAGGTGGCGGCCTCTGCTGGTGGGAGCTGGTACTGCAGTCAGATCAGTGTCTGCTCCTCGTTGATGTCTGTGCAGGTGGCGGCCTCTGCTGGTGGGGGCTGGTACTGCAGTCAGATCAGTGTCTGCTCCTCGCTGATGTCTGTGCCGGTGGCGGCCTCTGCTGGTGGGGGCTGGTACTGCAGTCAGATCAGTGTCTGCCCCTCGCTGATGTCTGTGCAGGTGGCGGCCTCTGCTGGTGGGGGCTGGTACTGCAGTCAGATCAGTGTCTGCTCCTCGCTGATGTCTGTGCAGGTGGCGGCCTCTGCTGGTGGGGGCTGGTACTGCAGTCAGATCAGTGTTTGCTCCTCGCTGATGTCTGTGCAGGTGGCGGCCTCTGCTGGTGGGAGCTGGTACTGCAGTCAGATCAGTGTCTGCTCCTCGTTGATGTCTGTGCAGGTGGCGGCCTCTGCTGTTGGGGGCTGGTACTGCAGTCAGATCAGTGTCTGCTCCTCGCTGATGTCTGTGCCGGTGGCGGCCTCTGCTGGTGGGGGCTGGTACTGCAGTCAGATCAGTGTCTGCCCCTCGCTGATGTCTGTGCAGGTGGCGGCCTCTGCTGGTGGGGGCTGGTACTGCAGTCAGATCAGTGTCTTCCCCTTGCTGATGTCTGTGCAGGTGGCGGCCTCTGCTGGTGGGGGCTGGTACTGCAGTCAGATCAGTGTCTGCCCCTCGCTGATGTCTGTGCAGGTGGCGGCCTCTGCTGGTGGGAGCTGGTACTGCAGTCAGATCAGTGTCTGCCCCTCGCTGATGTCTGTGCAGGTGGTGGCCTCTGCTGGTGGGGGCTGGTACTGCAGTCAGATCAGTGTCTGCCCCTCGCTGATGTCTGTGTAGGTGGCGGCCTCTGCTGGTGGGAGCTGGTACTGCAGTCAGATCAGTGTCTGCTCCTCGCTGTTGTCTGTGCAGGTGGCGGCCTCTGCTGGTGGGGGCTGGTTCTGCAGTCAGATCAGTGTCTGCCCCTCGCTGATGTCTGTGCAGGTGGTGGCCTCTGCTGGTGGGGGCTGGTACTGCAGTCAGATCAGTGTCTGCTCCTCGCTGATGTCTGTGCAGGTGGCGGCCTCTGCTGGTGGGAGCTGGTACTGCAGTCAGATCAGTGTCTGCTCCTCGCTGATGTCTGTGCAGGTGGCGGCCTCTGCTGGTGGGAGCTGGTACTGCAGTCAGATCAGTGTCTGCTCCTCGCTGATGTCTGTGCAGGTGGTGGCCTCTGCTGGTGGGGGCTGGTACTGCAGTCAGATCAGTGTCTGCTCCTCGCTGATGTCTGTGCAGGTGGCGGCCTCTGCTGGTGGGAGCTGGTACTGCAGTCAGATCAGTGTCTGCCCCTCGCTGATGTCTGTGCAGGTGGCGGCCTCTGCTGGTGGGGGCTCGTACTGCAGTCAGATCAGTGTCTGCCCCTCGCTAATGTCTGTGCAGGTGGCGGCCTCTGCTGGTGGGGGCTGGTACTGCAGTCAGATCAGTGTCTGCCCCTCGCTGATGTCTGTGCAGGTGGCGGCCTCTGCTGGTGGGGGCTGGTACTGCAGTCAGATCAGTGTCTGCTCCTCGCTGATGTCTGTGCAGGTGGCGGCCTCTGCTGGTGGGGGCTGGTGCTGCAGTCAGATCAGTGTCTGCTCCTCGCTGATGTCTGTGCAGGTGGTGGCCTCTGCTGGTGGGGGCTCGTACTGCAGTCAGATCAGTGTCTGCCCCTCGCTGATGTCTGTGCAGGTGGCGGCCTCTGCTGGTGGGGGCTGGTACTGCAGTCAGATCAGTGTCTGCCTCTCGCTGTTGTCTGTGCAGGTGGCGGCCTCTGCTGGTGGGGGCTGGTACTGCAGTCAGATCAGTGTCTGCTCCTCGCTGATGTCTGTGCAGGTGGCGGCCTCTGCTGGTGGGAGCTGGTACTGCAGTCAGATCAGTGTCTGCCCCTCGCTGATGTCTGTGCAGGTGGCGGCCTCTGCTGGTGGGAGCTGGTACTGCAGTCAGATCAGTGTCTGCCCCTCGCTGATGTCTGTGCAGGTGGCGGCCTCTGCTGGTGGGGGCTGGTACTGCAGTCAGATCAGTGTCTGCCTCTCGCTGATGTCTGTGCAGGTGGTGGCCTCTGCTGGTGGGGGCTGGTACTGCAGTCAGATCAGTGTCTGCCCCTTGCTGATGTCTGTGCAGGTGGCGGCCTCTGCTGGTGGGAGCTGGTACTGCAGTCAGATCAGTGTCTGCCCCTCGCTGATGTCTGTGCAGGTGGTGGCCTCTGCTGGTGGGGGCTGGTACTGCAGTCAGATCAGTGTCTGCCCCTCGCTGATGTCTGTGCAGGTGGCGGCCTCTGCTGGTGGGAGCTGGTACTGCAGTCAAATCAGTATCTGCCCCTCGCTGATGTCTGTGCAGGTGGCGGCCTCTGCTGGTGGGAGCTGGTACTGCAGTCAGATCAGTGTCTGCTCCTCGCTGATGTCTGTGCAGGTGGCGGCCTCTGCTGGTGGGGGCTGGTACTGCAGTCAGATCAGTGTCTGCTCCTCGCTGATGTCTGTGCAGGTGGCGGCCTCTGCTGGTGGGGGCTGGTACTGCAGTCAGATCAGTGTCTGCTCCTCGCTGATGTCTGTGCAGGTGGCGGCCTCTGCTGGTGAGGGCTGGTACTGCAGTCAGATCAGTGTCTGCTCCTCGCTGATGTCTGTGCAGGTGGCGGCCTCTGCTGGTGGGGGCTGGTACTGCAGTCAGATCAGTGTCTGCTCCTCGCTGATGTCTGTGCAGGTGGCGGCCTCTGCTGGTGGGGGCTGGTACTGCAGTCAGATCAGTGTCTGCTCCTCGCTGATGTCTGTGCAGGTGGTGGCCTCTGCTGGTGGGAGCTGGTACTGCAGTCAGATCAGTGTCTGCTCCTCGCTGATGTCTGTGCAGGTGGTGGCCTCTGCTGGTGGGGGCTGGTACTGCAGTCAGATCAGTGTCTGCCTCTCGCTGATGTCTGTGGAGGTGGCGGCCTCTGCTGGTGGGGGCTGGTACTGCAGTCAGATCAGTGTCTGCCCCTCGCTGATGTCTGTGCAGGTGGTGGCCTCTGCTGGTGGGGGCTGGTACTGCAGTCAGATCAGTGTCTGCCCCTCGCTGATGTCTGTGCAGGTGGCGGCCTCTGCTGGTGGGAGCTGGTACTGCAGTCAGATCAGTGTCTGCCCCTCGCTGATGTCTGTGCAGGTGGTGGCCTCTGCTGGTGGGAGCTGGTACTGCAGTCAGATCAGTTTCTGCTCCTCGCTGATGTCTGTGCAGGTGGCGGCCTCTGCTGGTGGGAGCTGGTTCTGCAGTCAGATCAGTGTCTGCTCCTCGCTGATGTCTGTGCAGGTGGCGGCCTCTGCTGGTGGGGGCTGGTACTGCAGTCAGATCAGTGTCTGCCCCTCGCTGATGTCTGTGCAGGTGGCGGCCTCTGCTGGTGGGGGCTGGTACTGCAGTCAGATCAGTGTCTGCTCCTCGCTGATGTCTGTGCAGGTGGCGGCCTCTGCTGGTGGGAGCTGGTACTGCAGTCAGATCAGTGTCTGCTCCTCGCTGATGTCTGTGCAGGTGGCGGCCTCTGCTGGTGGGAGCTGGTACTGCAGTCAGATCAGTGTCTGCCCCTCGCTGATGTCTGTGCAGGTGGTGGCCTCTGCTGGTGGGGGCTGGTACTGCAGTCAGATCAGTGTCTGCTCCTCGCTGATGTCTGTGCAGGTGGTGGCCTCTGCTGGTGGGAGCTGGTACTGCAGTCAGATCAGTGTCTGCCCCTCGCTGATGTCTGTGCAGGTGGTGGCCTCTGCTGGTGGGAGCTGGTACTGCAGTCAGATCAGTGTCTGCCCCTCGCTGATGTCTGTGCAGGTGGTGGCCTCTGCTGGTGGGGGCTGGTACTGCAGTCAGATCAGTGTCTGCTCCTCGCTGATGTCTGTGCAGGTGGCGGCCTCTGCTGGTGGGAGCTGGTACTGCAGTCAGATCAGTGTCTGCTCCTCGCTGATGTCTGTGCAGGTGGCGGCCTCTGCTGGTGGGGGCTGGTACTGCAGTCAGATCAGTGTCTGCTCCTCGCTGATGTCTGTGCAGGTGGTGGCCTCTGCTGGTGGGAGCTGGTACTGCAGTCAGATCAGTGTCTGCCCCTCGCTGATGTCTGTGCAGGTGGCGGCCTCTGCTGGTGGGGGCTGGTACTGCAGTCAGATCAGTGTCTGCTCCTCGCTGATGTCTGTGCAGGTGGCGGCCTCTGCTGGTGGGGGCTGGTACTGCAGTCAGATCAGTGTCTGCTCCTCGCTGATGTCTGTGCAGGTGGTGGCCTCTGCTGGTGGGAGCTGGTACTGCAGTCAGATCAGTGTCTGCCCCTCGCTGATGTCTGTGCAGGTGGCGGCCTCTGCTGGTGGGAGCTGGTACTGCAGTCAGATCAGTGTCTGCTCCTCGTTGATGTCTGTGCAGGTGGTGGCCTCTGCTGGTGGGGGCTGGTACTGCAGTCAGATCAGTATCTGCCCCTCGCTGATGTCTGTGCAGGTGGCGGCCTCTGCTGGTGGGAGCTGGTACTGCAGTCAGATCAGTGTCTGCTCCTCGCTGATGTCTGTGCAGGTGGTGGCCTCTGCTGGTGGGAGCTGGTACTGCAGTCAGATCAGTGTCTGCCCCTCGCTGATGTCTGTGCAGGTGGCGGCCTCTGCTGGTGGGAGCTGGTACTGCAGTCAGATCAGTGTCTGCTCCTCGCTGATGTCTGTGCAGGTGGTGGCCTCTGCTGGTGGGAGCTGGTACTGCAGTCAGATCAGTGTCTGCTCCTCGCTGATGTCTGTGCAGGTGGCGGCCTCTGCTGGTGGGGGCTGGTACTGCAGTCAGATCAGTGTCTGCTCCTCGCTGATGTCTGTGCCGGTGGCGGCCTCTGCTGGTGGGGGCTGGTACTGCAGTCAGATCAGTGTCTGCCCCTCGCTGATGTCTGTGCAGGTGGCGGCCTCTGCTGGTGGGGGCTGGTACTGCAGTCAGATCAGTGTCTTCCCCTTGCTGATGTCTGTGCAGGTGGCGGCCTCTGCTGGTGGGGGCTGGTACTGCAGTCAGATCAGTGTCTGCCCCTCGCTGATGTCTGTGCAGGTGGCGGCCTCTGCTGGTGGGAGCTGGTACTGCAGTCAGATCAGTGTCTGCCCCTCGCTGATGTCTGTGCAGGTGGTGGCCTCTGCTGGTGGGGGCTGGTACTGCAGTCAGATCAGTGTCTGCCCCTCGCTGATGTCTGTGTAGGTGGCGGCCTCTGCTGGTGGGAGCTGGTACTGCAGTCAGATCAGTGTCTGCTCCTCGCTGTTGTCTGTGCAGGTGGCGGCCTCTGCTGGTGGGGGCTGGTTCTGCAGTCAGATCAGTGTCTGCCTCTCGCTGATGTCTGTGCAGGTGGTGGCCTCTGCTGGTGGGGGCTGGTACTGCAGTCAGATCAGTGTCTGCTCCTCGCTGATGTCTGTGCAGGTGGCGGCCTCTGCTGGTGGGGGCTGGTACTGCAGTCAGATCAGTGTCTGCTCCTCGCTGATGTCTGTGTAGGTGGCGGCCTCTGCTGGTGGGAGCTGGTACTGCAGTCAGATCAGTGTCTGCTCCTCGCTGATGTCTGTGCAGGTGGCGGCCTCTGCTGGTGGGAGCTGGTACTGCAGTCAGATCAGTGTCTGTCCCTCGCTGATGTCTGTGCAGGTGGCGGCCTCTGCTGGTGGGGGCTGGTACTGCAGTCAGATCAGTGTCTGCTCCTCGCTGATGTCTGTGCAGGTGGCGGCCTCTGCTGGTGGGAGCTGGTACTGCAGTCAGATCAGTGTCTGCTCCTCGCTGATGTCTGTGCAGGTGGCGGCCTCTGCTGGTGGGGGCTGGTACTGCAGTCAGATCAGTGTCTGCTCCTCGCTGATGTCTGTGTAGGTGGCGGCCTCTGCTGGTGGGGGCTGGTACTGCAGTCAGATCAGTGTCTGCCCCTCGCTGATGTCTGTGCAGGTGGCGGCCTCTGCTGGTGGGAGCTGGTACTGCAGTCAGATCAGTGTCTGCTCCTCGCTGATGTCTGTGCAGGTGGTGGCCTCTGCTGGTGGGGGCTGGTACTGCAGTCAGATCAGTGTCTGCTCCTCGCTGATGTCTGTGCAGGTGGCGGCCTCTGCTGGTGGGAGCTGGTACTGCAGTCAGATCAGTGTCTGCCCCTCGCTGATGTCTGTGCAGGTGGCGGCCTCTGCTGGTGGGGGCTGGTACTGCAGTCAGATCAGTGTCTGCTCCTCGCTGATGTCTGTGCAGGTGGTGGCCTCTGCTGGTGGGGGCTGGTACTGCAGTCAGATCAGTGTCTGCTCCTCGCTGATGTCTGTGCAGGTGGCGGCCTCTGCTGGTGGGGGCTCGTACTGCAGTCAGATCAGTGTCTGCCCCTCGCTGATGTCTGTGCAGGTGGCGGCCTCTGCTGGTGGGGGCTGGTACTGCAGTCAGATCAGTGTCTGCCCCTCGCTGATGTCTGTGCAGGTGGCGGCCTCTGCTGGTGGGGGCTGGTACTGCAGTCAGATCAGTGTCTGCTCCTCGCTGATGTCTGTGCAGGTGGCGGCCTCTGCTGGTGGGGGCTGGTGCTGCAGTCAGATCAGTGTCTGCTCCTCGCTGATGTCTGTGCAGGTGGTGGCCTCTGCTGGTGGGGGCTCGTACTGCAGTCAGATCAGTGTCTGCCCCTCGCTGATGTCTGTGCAGGTGGCGGCCTCTGCTGGTGGGGGCTGGTACTGCAGTCAGATCAGTGTCTGCCTCTCGCTGTTGTCTGTGCAGGTGGCGGCCTCTGCTGGTGGGGGCTGGTACTGCAGTCAGATCAGTGTCTGCTCCTCGCTGATGTCTGTGCAGGTGGCGGCCTCTGCTGGTGGGAGCTGGTACTGCAGTCAGATCAGTGTCTGCCCCTCGCTGTCTGTGCAGGTGGCGGCCTCTGCTGGTGGGAGCTGGTACTGCAGTCAGATCAGTGTCTGCCCCTCGCTGATGTCTGTGCAGGTGGCGGCCTCTGCTGGTGGGGGCTGGTACTGCAGTCAGATCAGTGTCTGCCTCTCGCTGATGTCTGTGCAGGTGGTGGCCTCTGCTGGTGGGGGCTGGTACTGCAGTCAGATCAGTGTCTGCCCCTCGCTGATGTCTGTGCAGGTGGCGGCCTCTGCTGGTGGGAGCTGGTACTGCAGTCAGATCAGTGTCTGCTCCTCGCTGATGTCTGTGCAGGTGGCGGCCTCTGCTGGTGGGAGCTGGTACTGCAGTCAGATCAGTGTCTGCTCCTCGCTGATGTCTGTGCAGGTGGCGGCCTCTGCTGGTGGGGGCTGGTACTGCAGTCAGATCAGTGTCTGCTCCTCGCTGATGTCTGTGCAGGTGGCGGCCTCTGCTGGTGAGGGCTGGTACTGCAGTCAGATCAGTGTCTGCTCCTCGCTGATGTCTGTGCAGGTGGCGGCCTCTGCTGGTGGGGGCTGGTACTGCAGTCAGATCAGTGTCTGCTCCTCGCTGATGTCTGTGCAGGTGGCGGCCTCTGCTGGTGGGGGCTGGTACTGCAGTCAGATCAGTGTCTGCTCCTCGCTGATGTCTGTGTAGGTGGCGGCCTCTGCTGGTGGGGGCTGGTACTGCAGTCAGATCAGTGTCTGCTCCTCGCTGATGTCTGTGCAGGTGGCGGCCTCTGCTGGTGGGAGCTGGTTCTGCAGTCAGATCAGTGTCTGCTCCTCGCTGATGTCTGTGCAGGTGGCGGCCTCTGCTGGTGGGGGCTGGTACTGCAGTCAGATCAGTGTCTGCCCCTCGCTGATGTCTGTGCAGGTGGCGGCCTCTGCTGGTGGGGGCTGGTACTGCAGTCAGATCAGTGTCTGCTCCTCGCTGATGTCTGTGCAGGTGGCGGCCTCTGCTGGTGGGAGCTGGTACTGCAGTCAGATCAGTGTCTGCTCCTCGCTGATGTCTGTGCAGGTGGCGGCCTCTGCTGGTGGGAGCTGGTACTGCAGTCAGATCAGTGTCTGCCCCTCGCTGATGTCTGTGCAGGTGGTGGCCTCTGCTGGTGTGAGCTGGTACTGCAGTCAGATCAGTGTCTGCTCCTCGCTGATGTCTGTGCAGGTGGCGGCCTCTGCTGGTGGGAGCTGGTACTGCAGTCAGATCAGTGTCTGCTCCTCGCTGATGTCTGTGCAGGTGGCGGCCTCTGCTGGTGGGGGCTGGTACTGCAGTCAGATCAGTGTCTGCTCCTCGCTGATGTCTGTGCAGGTGGTGGCCTCTTCTGGTGGGAGCTGGTACTGCAGTCAGATCAGTGTCTGCTCCTCGCTGATGTCTGTGCAGGTGGTGGCCTCTGCTGGTGGGGGCTGGTACTGCAGTCAGATCAGTGTCTGCCCTCGCTGATGTCTGTGCAGGTGGTGGCCTCTGCTGGTGGGAGCTGGTACTGCAGTCAGATCAGTGTCTGCCCCTTGCTGATGTCTGTGCAGGTGGCGGCCTCTGCTGGTGGGAGCTGGTACTGCAGTCAGATCAGTGTCTGCTCCTCGCTGATGTCTGTGCAGGTGGTGGCCTCTGCTGGTGGGAGCTGGTACTGCAGTCAGATCAGTGTCTGCCTCTCGCTGATGTCTGTGTAGGTGGCGGCCTCTGCTGGTGGGGGCTGGTACTGCAGTCAGATCAGTGTCTGCCTCTCGCTGATGTCTGTGCAGGTGGCGGCCTCTGCTGGTGGGGGCTGGTACTGCAGTCAGTCAGTGTCTGCCCCTTGCTGTTGTCTGTGCAGGTGGTGGCCCTCTGCTGGTGAGGGCTGGTACTGCAGTCAGATCAGTGTCTGCCCCTCGCTGATGTCTGTGCAGGTGGTGGCCTCTGCTGGTGGGGGCTGGTACTGCAGTCAGATCAGTGTCTGCTCCTCGCTGATGTCTGTGCAGGTGGCGGCCTCTGCTGGTGGGAGCTGGTACTGCAGTCAGATAAGTGTCTGCCCCTCGCTGATGTCTGTGCAGGTGGTGGCCTCTGCTGGTGGGAGCTGGTACTGCAGTCAGATCAGTGTCTGCCCCTCGCTGATGTCTGTGCAGGTGGCGGCCTCTGCTGGTGGGAGCTGGTACTGCAGTCAGATCAGTGTCTGCCCCTCGCTGATGTCTGTGCAGGTGGTGGCCTCTGCTGGTGGGGGCTGGTACTGCAGTCAGATCAGTGTCTGCCTCTCGCTGATGTCTGTGCAGGTGGCGGCCTCTGCTGGTGGGGGCTGGTACTGCAGTCAGATCAGTGTCTGCTCCTCGCTGATGTCTGTGCAGGTGGCGGCCTCTGCTGGTGGGAGCTGGTACTGCAGTCAGATCAGTGTCTGCTCCTCGCTGATGTCTGTGCAGGTGGCTGGCCTCTGCTGGTGGGGGCTGGTACTGCAGTCAGATCAGTGTCTGCTCCTCGCTGATGTCTGTGCAGGTGGCGGCCTCTGCTGGTGGGGGCTGGTACTGCAGTCAGATCAGTGTCTGCTCCTCGCTGATGTCTGTGCAGGTGGCGGCCTCTGCTGGTGGGGGGCTGGTACTGCAGTCAGATCAGTGTCTGCTCTCGCTGATGTCTGTGCAGGTGGCGGCCTCTGCTGGTGGGGGCTGGTACTGCAGTCAGATCAGTGTCTGCTCCTCGCTGATGTCTGTGCAGGTGGCGGCCTCTGCTGGTGGGGGCTGGTACTGCAGTCAGATCAGTGTCTGCCCCTCGCTGATGTCTGTGCAGGTGGCGGCCTCTGCTGGTGGGGGCTGGTACTGCAGTCAGATAAGTGTCTGCCCCTCGCTGATGTCTGTGCAGGTGGCGGCCTCTGCTGGTGGGAGCTGGTACTGCAGTCAGATCAGTATCTTCCTCTCGCTGATGTCTGTGCAGGTGGTGGCCTCTGCTGGTGGGAGCTGGTACTGCAGTCAGATCAGTGTCTGCTCCTCGCTGATGCCTGTGCAGGTGGCGGCCTCTGCTGGTGGGGGCTAGTATTGCAGTCAGATCAGTATCTGCCTCTCGCTGATGTCTGTGCAGGTGGCGGCCTCTGCTGGTGGGAGCTGGTACTGCAGTCAGATCAGTGTCTGCCCCTCGCTGACGTCTGTGCAGGTGGTGGCCTCTGCTGGTGGGAGCTGGTACTGCAGTCAGATCAGTGTCTGCCCCTCGCTGATGTCTGTGCAGGTGGCGGCCTCTGCTGGTGGGAGCTGGTACTGCAGTCAGATCAGTGTCTGCCCCTCGCTGATGTCTGTGCAGGTGGCGGCCTCTGCTGGTGGGGGCTGGTACTGCAGTCAGATCAGTGTCTGCCTCTCGCTGATGTCTGTGCAGGTGGCGGCCTCTGCTGGTGGGGGCTGGTACTGCAGTCAGATCAGTGTCTGCTCCTCGCTGATGTCTGAGCAGGTGGTGGCCTCTGCTGGTGGGGGCTGGTACTGCAGTCAGATCAGTGTCTGCCTCTCGCTGATGTCTGTGCAGGTGGTGGCCTCTGCTGGTGGGGGCTGGTACTGCAGTCAGATCAGTGTCTGCCCCTCGCTGATGTCTGTGCAGGTGGCGGCCTCTGCTGGTGGGGGCTGGTACTGCAGTCAGATCAGTATCTGCCTCTCGCTGATGTCTGTGCAGGTGGCGGCCTCTGCTGGTGGGGGCTGGTACTGCAGTCAGATCAATGTCTGCTCCTCGCTGATGTCTGTGCAGGTGGCGGCCTCTGCTGGTGGGGGCTGGTACTGCAGTCAGATCAGTGTCTGCTCCTCGCTGATGTCTGTGCAGGTGGTGGCCTCTGCTGGTGGGGGCTGGTACTGCAGTCAGATCAGTATCTGCCTCTCGCTGATGTCTGTGCAGGTGGCGGCCTCTGCTGGTGGGGGCTGGTACTGCAGTCAGATCAATGTCTGCTCCTCGCTGATGTCTGTGCAGGTGGCGGCCTCTGCTGGTGGGAGCTGGTACTGCAGTCAGATCAGTGTCTGCTCCTCGCTGATGTCTGTGCAGGTGGCGGCCTCTGCTGGTGGGGGCTGGTACTGCAGTCAGATCAATGTCTGCTCCTCGCTGATGTCTGTGCAGGTGGCGGCCTCTGCTGGTGGGGGCTGGTACTGCAGTCAGATCAGTATCTGCTCCTCGCTGATGTCTGTGCAGGTGGCGGCCTCTGCTGGTGGGAGCTGGTACTGCAGTCAGATCGGTGTCTGCCCCTCGCTGATGTCTGTGCAGGTGGCGGCCTCTGCTGGTGGGAGCTGGTACTGCAGTCAGATCAGTGTCTGCCCCTCGCTGATGTCTGTGTAGGTGGTGGCCTCTGCTGGTGGGGGCTGGTTCTGCAGTCAGATCAGTGTCTGCTCCTCGCTGATGTCTGTGCAGGTGGTGGCCTCTGCTGGTGGGGGCTGGTACTGCAGTCAGATCAGTGTCTGCTCCTCGCTGATGTCTGTGCAGGTGGCGGCCTCTGCTGGTGGGGGCTGGTACTGCAGTCAGATCAGTGTCTGCTCCTCGCTGATGTCTGTGCAGGTGGCGGCCTCTGCTGGTGGGAGCTGGTACTGCAGTCAGATCAGTGTCTGCCCCTCGCTGATGTCTGTGCAGGTGGCGGCCTCTGCTGGTGGGAGCTGGTACTGCAGTCAGATCAGTGTCTGCTCCTCGCTGATGTCTGTGCAGGTGGCGGCCTCTGCTGGTGGGAGCTGGTACTGCAGTCAGATCAGTGTCTGCCTCTCGCTGATGTCTGTGCAGGTGGTGGCCTCTGCTGGTGGGGGCTGGTACTGCAGTCAGATCAGTGTCTGCCCCTCGCTGATGTCTGTGCAGGTGGCGGCCTCTGCTGGTGGGGCTGGTACTGCAGTCAGATCAGTATCTGCCTCTCGCTGATGTCTGTGCAGGTGGCGGCCTCTGCTGGTGGGGGCTGGTACTGCAGTCAGATCAGTGTCTGCTCCTCGCTGATGTCTGAGCAGGTGGTGGCCTCTGCTGGTGGGGGCTGGTACTGCAGTCAGATCAGTGTCTGCTCCTCGCTGATGTCTGTGCAGGTGGCGGCCTCTGCTGGTGGGAGCTGGTACTGCAGTCAGATCAGTGTCTGCTCCTCGCTGATGTCTGTGCAGGTGGCGGCCTCTGCTGGTGGGGGCTGGTACTGCAGTCAGATCAGTGTCTGCCTCTCGCTGATGTTTGTGCAGGTGGCGGCCTCTGCTGGTGGGAGCTGGTACTGCAGTCAGATCAGTGTCTGCCTCTCGCTGATGTCTGTGCAGGTGGTGGCCTCTGCTGGTGGGGGCTGGTACTGCAGTCAGATCAGTGTCTGCTCCTCGCTGATGTCTGTGCAGGTGGTGGCCTCTGCTGGTGGGAGCTGGTACTGCAGTCAGATCAGTGTCTGCTCCTCGCTGATGTCTGTGCAGGTGGCGGCCTCTGCTGGTGGGGGCTGGTACTGCAGTCAGATCAGTGTCTGCTCCTCGCTGATGTCTGTGCAGGTGGTGGCCTCTGCTGGTGGGAGCTGGTACTGCAGTCAGATCAGTGTCTGCCCCTCGCTGATGTCTGTGTAGGTGGCGGCCTCTGCTGGTGGGGGCTGGTACTGCAGTCAGATCAGTGTCTGCTCCTCGCTGATGTCTGTGCAGGTGGCGGCCTCTGCTGGTGGGAGCTGGTACTGCAGTCAGATCAGTGTCTGCCTCTCGCTGATGTCTGTGCAGGTGGCGGCCTCTGCTGGTGGGAGCTGGTACTGCAGTCAGATCAGTGTCTGCCCCTCGCTGATGTCTGTGCAGGTGGCGGCCTCTGCTGGTGGGAGCTGGTACTGCAGTCAGATCAGTGTCTGCTCCTCGCTGATGTCTGAGCAGGTGGTGGCCTCTGCTGGTGGGAGCTGGTACTGCAGTCAGATCAGTGTCTGCTCCTCGCTGATGTCTGTGCTGGTGGGGGCTGGTACTGCAGTCAGATCAGTGTCTGCTCCTCGCTGATGTCTGTGCAGGTGGTGGCCTCTGCTGGTGGGGGCTGGTACTGCAGTCAGATCAGTGTCTGCTCCTCGCTGATGTCTGTGCAGGTGGCGGCCTCTGCTGGTGGGGGCTGGTACTGCAGTCAGATCAGTATCTGCTCCTCGCTGATGTCTGTGCTGGTGGGGGCTGGTACTGCAGTCAGATCAGTGTCTGCTCCTCGCTGATGTCTGTGCAGGTGGTGGCCTCTGCTGGTGGGGGCTGGTACTGCAGTCAGATCAATGTCTGCTCCTCGCTGATGTCTGTGCAGGTGGCGGCCTCTGCTGGTGGGGGCTGGTACTGCAGTCAGATCAGTGTCTGCTCCTCGCTGATGTCTGTGCAGGTGGCGGCCTCTGCTGGTGGGGGCTGGTACTGCAGTCAGATCAGTGTCTGCCCCTCGTTGATGTCTGTGCAGGTGGCGGCCTCTGCTGGTGGGGGCTGGTGCTGCAGTCAGATCAGTGTCTGCCCCTCGTTGATGTCTGTGCAGGTGGCGGCCTCTGCTGGTGGGAGCTGGTACTGCAGTCAGATCAGTGTCTGCTCCTCGCTGATGTCTGTGCAGGTGGCGGCCTCTGCTGGTGGGAGCTGGTACTGCAGTCAGATCAGTGTCTGCCCCTCGCTGATGTCTGTGCAGGTGGCGGCCTCTGCTGGTGGGGGCTGGTGCTGCAGTCAGATCAGTGTCTGCCCCTCGCTGATGTCTGTGCAGGTGGCGGCCTCTGCTGGTGGGGGCTGGTACTGCAGTCAGATCAGTGTCTGCCCCTCGCTGATGTCTGTGCAGGTGGCGGCCTCTGCTGGTGGGAGCTGGTACTGCAGTCAGATCAGTGTCTGCTCCTCGCTGATGTCTGTGCAGGTGGCGGCCTCTGCTGGTGGGAGCTGGTACTGCAGTCAGATCAGTGTCTGCTCCTCGCTGATGTCTGTGCAGATGGTGGCCTCTGCTGGTGGGAGCTGGTACTGCAGTCAGATCAGTGTCTGCTCCTCGCTGATGTCTGTGCAGATGGTGGCCTCTGCTGGTGAGGGCTGGTACTGCAGTCAGATCAGTGTCTGCTCCTCGCTGATGTCTGTGTAGGTGGCGGCCTCTGCTGGTGGGAGCTGGTACTGCAGTCAGATCAGTGTCTGCCCCTCGCTGATGTCTGTGCAGGTGGCGGCCTCTGCTGGTGGGGGCTGGTACTGCAGTCAGATCAGTGTCTGTTCCTCGCTGATGTCTGTGCAGGTGGCGGCCTCTGCTGGTGGGGGCTGGTACTGCAGTCAGATCAGTGTCTGCTCCTCGCTGATGTCTGTGCAGGTGGTGGCCTCTGCTGGTGGGAGCTGGTACTGCAGTCAGATCAGTGTCTGCCTCTCGCTGATGTCTGTGCAGGTGGCGGCCTCTGCTGGTGGGGGCTGGTACTGCAGTCAGATCAGTGTCTGCTCCTCGCTGATGTCTGTGCAGGTGGTGGCCTCTGCTGGTGGGAGCTGGTACTGCAGTCAGATCAGTGTCTGCCCCTCGCTGATGTCTGTGCAGGTGGCGGCCTCTGCTGGTGGGGGCTCGTACTGCAGTCAGATCAGTGTCTGTCCCTCGCTGATGTCTGTGCAGGTGGCGGCCTCTGCTGGTGGGGGCTGGTACTGCAGTCAGATCAGTGTCTGCTCCTCGCTGATGTCTGTGCAGGTGGTGGCCTCTGCTGGTGGGGGCTGGTACTGCAGTCAGATCAGTGTCTGCCCCTCGCTGATGTCTGTGCAGGTGGCGGCCTCTGCTGGTGGGGAGCTGGTACTGCAGTCAGATCAGTGTCTGCTCCTCGCTGATGTCTGTGCAGGTGACGGCCTCTGCTGGTGGGGGCTGGTACTGCAGTCAGATAAGTGTCTGCCCCTCGCTGATGTCTGTGCAGGTGGTGGCCTCTGCTGGTGGGAGCTGGTACTGCAGTCAGATCAGTGTCTGCCCCTCGCTGATGTCTGTGCAGGTGGCGGCCTCTGCTGGTGGGAGCTGGTACTGCAGTCAGATCAGTGTCTGCTCCTCGCTGATGTCTGTGCAGGTGGCGGCCTCTGCTGGTGGGGGCTGGTTCTGCAGTCAGATCAGTGTCTGCCCCTCGCTGATGTCTGTGCAGGTGGCGGCCTCTGCTGGTGGGAGCTGGTACTGCAGTCAGATCAGTGTCTGCTCCTCGCTGATGTCTGTGCAGGTGACGGCCTCTGCTGGTGGGGGCTGGTACTGCAGTCAGATAAGTGTCTGCCCCTCGCTGATGTCTGTGCAGGTGGTGGCCTCTGCTGGTGGGAGCTGGTACTGCAGTCAGATCAGTGTCTGCCCCTCGCTGATGTCTGTGCAGGTGGTGGCCTCTGCTGGTGGGGGCTGGTACTGCAGTCAGATCAGTGTCTGCTCCTCGCTGATGTCTGTGCAGGTGGTGGCCTCTGCTGGTGGGAGCTGGTACTGCAGTCAGATCAGTGTCTGCCCCTCGCTGATGTCTGTGCAGGTGGCGGCCTCTGCTGGTGGGAGCTGGTACTGCAGTCAGATCAGTGTCTGCCCCTCGCTGATGTCTGTGCAGGTGGCGGCCTCTGCTGGTGGGAGCTGGTACTGCAGTCAGATCAGTGTCTGCCCCTCGCTGATGTCTGTGCAGGTGGTGGCCTCTGCTGGTGGGGGCTGGTACTGCAGTCAGATCAGTGTCTGCCCCTCGCTGATGTCTGTGCAGGTGGTGGCCTCTGCTGGTGGGAGCTGGTACTGCAGTCAGATCAGTGTCTGCTCCTCGCTGATGTCTGTGCAGGTGGCGGCCTCTGCTGGTGGGAGCTGGTACTGCAGTCAGATCAGTGTTTGCTCCTTGCTGATGTCTGTGCAGGTGGCGGCCTCTGCTGGTGGGGGCTGGTACTGCAGTCAGATCAGTGTCTGCTCCTCGCTGATGTCTGTGCAGGTGGTGGCCTCTGCTGGTGGGAGCTGGTACTGCAGTCAGATCAGTGTCTGCTCCTCGCTGATGTCTGTGCAGGTGGCGGCCTCTGCTGGTGGGAGCTGGTACTGCAGTCAGATCAGTGTTTGCTCCTTGCTGATGTCTGTGCAGGTGGCGGCCTCTGCTGGTGGGGGCTGGTACTGCAGTCAGATCAGTGTCTGCTCCTCGCTGATGTCTGTGCAGGTGGTGGCCTCTGCTGGTGGGAGCTGGTACTGCAGTCAGATCAGTGTCTGCTCCTCGCTGATGTCTGTGCAGGTGGCGGCCTCTGCTGGTGGGAGCTGGTACTGCAGTCAGATCAGTGTTTGCTCCTTGCTGATGTCTGTGCAGGTGGTGGCCTCTGCTGGTGGGGGCTGGTACTGCAGTCAGATCAGTGTCTGCCCCTCGCTGATGTCTGTGCAGGTGGCGGCCTCTGCTGGTGGGGGCTGGTACTGCAGTCAGATCAGTGTCTGCCTCTCGCTGATGTCTGTGCAGGTGGCGGCCTCTGCTGGTGGGAGCTGGTACTGCAGTCAGATAAGTGTCTGCCCCTCGCTGATGTCTGTGCAGGTGGCGGCCTCTGCTGGTGGGGGCTGGTACTGCAGTCAGATCAGTGTCTGCTCCTCGCTGATGTCTGTGCAGGTGGCGGCCTCTGCTGGTGGGAGCTGGTACTGCAGTCAGATCAGTGTCTGCCTCTCGCTGATGTCTGTGCAGGTGGCGGCCTCTGCTGGTGGGGGCTGGTACTGCAGTCAGATCAGTGTCTGCTCCTCGCTGATGTCTGTGCAGGTGGCGGCCTCTGCTGGTGGGGGCTGGTACTGCAGTCAGATCAGTGTCTGCTCCTCGCTGATGTCTGTGCAGGTGGTGGCCTCTGCTGGTGGGAGCTGGTACTGCAGTCAGATCAGTGTCTGCCCCTCGCTGATGTCTGTGCAGATGGCGGCCTCTGCTGGTGGGGGCTGGTACTGCAGTCAGATCAGTGTCTGCCTCTCGCTGATGTCTGTGCAGGTGGCGGCCTCTGCTGGTGGGGGCTGGTACTGCAGTCAGATCAGTGTCTGCTCCTCGCTGATGTCTGTGCAGGTGGCGGCCTCTGCTGGTGGGGGCTGGTACTGCAGTCAGATCAGTGTCTGCCCCTCGCTGATGTCTGTGCAGGTGGCGGCCTCTGCTGGTGGGAGCTGGTACTGCAGTCAGATCAGTGTCTGCCCCTCGCTGATGTCTGTGCAGGTGGCGGCCTCTGCTGGTGGGAGCTGGTACTGCAGTCAGATCAGTGTCTGCCCCTCGCTGATGTCTGTGCAGGTGGCGGCCTCTGCTGGTGGGGGCTGGTACTGCAGTCAGATAAGTGTCTGCCCCTCGCTGATGTCTGTGCAGGTGGCGGCCTCTGCTGGTGGGAGCTGGTACTGCAGTCAGATCAGTATCTTCCTCTCGCTGATGTCTGTGCAGGTGGCGGCCTCTGCTGGTGGGGGCTAGTATTGCAGTCAGATCAGTATCTGCCTCTCGCTGATGTCTGTGCAGGTGGCGGCCTCTGCTGGTGGGAGCTGGTACTGCAGTCAGATCAGTGTCTGCCCCTCGCTGACGTCTGTGCAGGTGGTGGCCTCTGCTGGTGGGAGCTGGTACTGCAGTCAGATCAGTGTCTGCCCCTCGCTGATGTCTGTGCAGGTGGCGGCCTCTGCTGGTGGGAGCTGGTACTGCAGTCAGATCAGTATCTGCCTCTCGCTGATGTCTGTGCAGGTGGTGGCCTCTGCTGGTGGGGGCTGGTACTGCAGTCAGATCAGTGTCTGCCTCTCGCTGATGTCTGTGCAGGTGGTGGCCTCTGCTGGTGGGGGCTGGTACTGCAGTCAGATCAGTGTCTGCTCCTCGCTGATGTCTGTGCAGGTGGTGGCCTCTGCTGGTGGGGGCTGGTACTGCAGTCAGATCAGTGTCTGCCCCTCGCTGATGTCTGTGCAGGTGGTGGCCTCTGCTGGTGGGAGCTGGTACTGCAGTCAGATCAGTGTCTGCTCCTCGCTGATGTCTGTGCAGGTGGCGGCCTCTGCTGGTGGGGGCTGGTACTGCAGTCAGATCAGTGTCTGCTCCTCGCTGATGTCTGTGCAGGTGGTGGCCTCTGCTGGTGGGGGCTGGTACTGCAGTCAGATCAGTGTCTGCTCCTCGCTGATGTCTGTGCAGGTGGCGGCCTCTGCTGGTGGGGGCTGGTACTGCAGTCAGATCAGTATCTGCCTCTCGCTGATGTCTGTGCAGGTGGCGGCCTCTGCTGGTGGGGGCTGGTACTGCAGTCAGATCAATGTCTGCTCCTCGCTGATGTCTGTGCAGGTGGCGGCCTCTGCTGGTGGGAGCTGGTACTGCAGTCAGATCAGTGTCTGCTCCTCGCTGATGTCTGTGCAGGTGGCGGCCTCTGCTGGTGGGAGCTGGTACTGCAGTCAGATCAGTGTCTGCCTCTCGCTGATGTCTGTGCAGGTGGTGGCCTCTGCTGGTGGGAGCTGGTACTGCAGTCAGATCAGTATCTGCCTCTCGCTGATGTCTGTGCAGGTGGCGGCCTCTGCTGGTGGGGGCTGGTACTGCAGTCAGATCAGTGTCTGCTCCTCGCTGATGTCTGTGCAGGTGGTGGCCTCTGCTGGTGGGAGCTGGTACTGCAGTCAGATCAGTATCTGCCTCTCGCTGATGTCTGTGCAGGTGGTGGCCTCTGCTGGTGGGAGCTGGTACTGCAGTCAGATCAGTATCTGCCTCTCGCTGATGTCTGTGCAGGTGGCGGCCTCTGCTGGTGGGGGCTGGTACTGCAGTCAGATCAATGTCTGCTCCTCGCTGATGTCTGTGCAGGTGGCGGCCTCTGCTGGTGGGGGCTGGTACTGCAGTCAGATCAGTGTCTGCTCCTCGCTGATGTCTGTGCAGGTGGCGGCCTCTGCTGGTGGGGGCTGGTACTGCAGTCAGATCAGTGTCTGCCCCTCGCTGATGTCTGTGCAGGTGGCGGCCTCTGCTGGTGGGGGCTGGTACTGCAGTCAGATCAATGTCTGCTCCTCGCTGATGTCTGTGCAGGTGGCGGCCTCTGCTGGTGGGAGCTGGTACTGCAGTCAGATCAGTGTCTGCCCCTCGCTGATGTCTGTGCAGGTGGCGGCCTCTGCTGGTGGGGGCTGGTACTGCAGTCAGATCAGTGTCTGCTCCTCGCTGATGTCTGTGCAGGTGACGGCCTCTGCTGGTGGGAGCTGGTACTGCAGTCAGATCAGTATCTGCCTCTCGCTGATGTCTGTGCAGGTGGTGGCCTCTGCTGGTGGGGGCTGGTACTGCAGTCAGATCAGTGTCTGCTCCTCGCTGATGTCTGTGCAGGTGGCGGCCTCTGCTGGTGGGGGCTGGTACTGCAGTCAGATCAGTGTCTGCTCCTCGCTGATGTCTGTGCAGGTGGTGGCCTCTGCTGGTGGGAGCTGGTACTGCAGTCAGATCAGTGTCTGCTCCTCGCTGATGTCTGTGCAGGTGGCGGCCTCTGCTGGTGGGGGCTGGTACTGCAGTCAGATCAGTGTCTGCTCCTCGCTGATGTCTGTGCAGATGGTGGCCTCTGCTGGTGGGAGCTGGTACTGCAGTCAGATCAGTATCTGCCTCTCGCTGATGTCTGTGCAGGTGGCGGCCTCTGCTGGTGGGAGCTGGTACTGCAGTCAGATCAGTATCTGCCTCTCGCTGATGTCTGTGCAGGTGGCGGCCTCTGCTGGTGGGAGCTGGTACTGCAGTCAGATCAGTATCTGCCTCTCGCTGATGTCTGTGCAGGTGGTGGCCTCTGCTGGTGGGGGCTGGTACTGCAGTCAGATCAGTGTCTGCCCCTCGCTGATGTCTGTGCAGGTGGTGGCCTCTGCTGGTGGGGGCTGGTACTGCAGTCAGATCAGTGTCTGCTCCTCGCTGATGTCTGTGCAGGTGGTGGCCTCTGCTGGTGGGGGCTGGTACTGCAGTCAGATCAGTGTCTGCTCCTCGCTGATGTCTGTGCAGGTGGTGGCCTCTGCTGGTGGGGGCTGGTACTGCAGTCAGATCAGTGTCTGCTCCTCGCTGATGTCTGTGCAGGTGGCGGCCTCTGCTGGTGGGGGCTGGTACTGCAGTCAGATCAGTGTCTGCCCCTCGCTGATGTCTGTGCAGGTGGCGGCCTCTGCTGGTGGGGGCTGGTACTGCAGTCAGATCAGTGTCTGCTCCTCGCTGATGTCTGTGCAGGTGGCGGCCTCTGCTGGTGGGGGCTGGTACTGCAGTCAGATCAGTGTCTGCCCCTCGCTGATGTCTGTGCAGGTGGCGGCCTCTGCTGGTGGGGGCTGGTACTGCAGTCAGATCAGTGTCTGCCCCTCGCTGATGTCTGTGCAGGTGGCGGCCTCTGCTGGTGGGGGCTGGTACTGCAGTCAGATCAGTGTCTGCTCCTCGCTGATGTCTGTGCAGGTGGCGGCCTCTGCTGGTGGGGGCTGGTACTGCAGTCAGATCAGTGTCTGCTCCTCGCTGATGTCTGTGCAGGTGGTGGCCTCTGCTGGTGGGAGCTGGTACTGCAGTCAGATCAGTGTCTGCCTCTCGCTGATGTCTGTGCAGGTGGCGGCCTCTGCTGGTGGGGGCTGGTACTGCAGTCAGATCAGTGTCTGCCTCTCGCTGATGTCTGTGCAGGTGGCGGCCTCTGCTGGTGGGGGCTGGTACTGCAGTCAGATCAGTGTCTGCTCCTCGCTGATGTCTGAGCAGGTGGTGGCCTCTGCTGGTGGGGGCTGGTACTGCAGTCAGATCAGTGTCTGCTCCTCGCTGATGTCTGAGCAGGTGGTGGCCTCTGCTGGTGGGGGCTGGTACTGCAGTCAGATAAGTGTCTGCCCCTCGCTGATGTCTGTGCAGGTGGCGGCCTCTGCTGGTGGGAGCTGGTACTGCAGTCAGATCAGTGTCTGCTCCTCGCTGATGTCTGTGCAGGTGGTGGCCTCTGCTGGTGGGGGCTGGTACTGCAGTCAGATCAGTGTCTGCTCCTCGCTGATGTCTGTGCAGGTGGTGGCCTCTGCTGGTGGGGGCTGGTACTGCAGTCAGATCAGTGTCTGCTCCTCGCTGATGTCTGTGCAGGTGGCGGCCTCTGCTGGTGGGAGCTGGTACTGCAGTCAGATCAGTGTCTGCTCCTCGCTGATGTCTGTGCAGGTGGCGGCCTCTGCTGGTGGGAGCTGGTACTGCAGTCAGATCAGTGTCTGCTCCTCGCTGATGTCTGTGCAGGTGGCGGCCTCTGCTGGTGGGGGCTGGTACTGCAGTCAGATCAGTGTCTGCCTCTCGCTGATGTTTGTGCAGGTGGCGGCCTCTGCTGGTGGGAGCTGGTACTGCAGTCAGATCAGTGTCTGCCCCTCGCTGATGTCTGTGCAGGTGGCGGCCTCTGCTGGTGGGGGCTGGTACTGCAGTCAGATCAGTGTCTGCCCCTCGCTGATGTCTGTGCAGGTGGCGGCCTCTGCTGGTGGGAGCTGGTACTGCAGTCAGATCAGTATCTGCCTCTCGCTGATGTCTGTGCAGGTGGCGGCCTCTGCTGGTGGGAGCTGGTACTGCAGTCAGATCAGTGTCTTCCCCTCGCTGATGTCTGTGCAGGTGGCGGCCTCTGCTGGTGGGGGCTGGTACTGCAGTCAGATCAGTGTCTTCCCCTCGCTGATGTCTGTGCAGGTGGCGGCCTCTGCTGGTGGGAGCTGGTACTGCAGTCAGATCAGTGTCTGCTCCTCGCTGATGTCTGTGCAGGTGGTGGCCTCTGCTGGTGGGGGGTGGTACTGCAGTCAGATCAGTGTCTGCTCCTTGCTGATGTCTGTGCAGGTGGCGGCCTCTGCTGGTGGGGGCTGGTACTGCAGTCAGATCAGTGTCTGCTCCTCGCTGATGTCTGTGCAGGTGGCGGCCTCTGCTGGTGGGGGCTGGTACTGCAGTCAGATCAGTGTCTGCTCCTTGCTGATGTCTGTGCAGGTGGTGGCCTCTGCTGGTGGGGGCTGGTACTGCAGTCAGATCAGTGTCTGCCCCTCGCTGATGTCTGTGCAGGTGGCGGCCTCTGCTGGTGGGGGCTGGTACTGCAGTCAGATCAGTGTCTGCTCCTCGCTGATGTCTGTGCAGGTGGCGGCCTCTGCTGGTGGGAGCTGGTACTGCAGTCAGATCAGTGTCTGCCCCTCGCTGATGTCTGTGCAGGTGGTGGCCTCTGCTGGTGGGAGCTGGTACTGCAGTCAGATCAGTGTCTGCTCCTCGCTGATGTCTGTGCAGGTGGCGGCCTCTGCTGGTGGGAGCTGGTACTGCAGTCAGATCAGTATCTGCCTCTCGCTGATGTCTGTGCAGGTGGTGGCCTCTGCTGGTGGGAGCTGGTACTGCAGTCAGATCAGTATCTGCCCCTCGCTGATGTCTGTGCAGGTGGCGGCCTCTGCTGGTGAGGGGTGGTACTGCAGTCAGATCAGTGTCTGCCTCTCGCTGATGTCTGTGCAGGTGGCGGCCTCTGCTGGTGGGGGCTGGTACTGCAGTCAGATCAGTATCTGCTCCTCGTTGATGTCTGTGCAGGTGGCGGCCTCTGCTGGTGGGGGCTGGTACTGCAGTCAGATCAGTGTCTGCCCCTCGCTGATGTCTGTGCAGGTGGCGGCCTCTGCTGGTGGGAGCTGGTACTGCAGTCAGATCAGTGTCTGCTCCTCGCTGATGTCTGTGCAGGTGGTGGCCTCTGCTGGTGGGAGCTGGTACTGCAGTCAGATCAGTGTCTGCCCCTCGCTGATGTCTGTGCAGGTGGTGGCCTCTGCTGGTGGGAGCTGGTACTGCAGTCAGATCAGTGTCTGCTCCTCGCTGATGTCTGTGCTGGTGGGGGCTGGTACTGCAGTCAGATCAGTGTCTGCTCCTCGCTGATGTCTGTGCAGGTGGTGGCCTCTGCTGGTGGGGGCTGGTACTGCAGTCAGATCAGTGTCTGCTCCTCGCTGATGTCTGTGCAGGTGGCGGCCTCTGCTGGTGGGGGCTGGTACTGCAGTCAGATCAGTGTCTGCCCCTCGTTGATGTCTGTGCAGGTGGCGGCCTCTGCTGGTGGGGGCTGGTGCTGCAGTCAGATCAGTGTCTGCCCCTCGTTGATGTCTGTGCAGGTGGCGGCCTCTGCTGGTGGGAGCTGGTACTGCAGTCAGATCAGTGTCTGCTCCTCGCTGATGTCTGTGCAGGTGGCGGCCTCTGCTGGTGGGAGCTGGTACTGCAGTCAGATCAGTGTCTGCTCCTCGCTGATGTCTGTGCAGGTGGTGGCCTCTGCTGGTGGGGGCTGGTACTGCAGTCAGATCAGTGTCTGCTCCTCGCTGATGTCTGTGCAGGTGGTGGCCTCTGCTGGTGGGGGCTGGTACTGCAGTCAGATCAGTGTCTGCTCCTCGCTGATGTCTGTGCAGGTGGCGGCCTCTGCTGGTGGGGGCTGGTACTGCAGTCAGATCAGTGTCTGCTCCTCGTTGATGTCTGTGCAGGTGGCGGCCTCTGCTGGTGGGGGCTGGTACTGCAGTCAGATCAGTGTCTGCTCCTCGCTGATGTCTGTGCAGGTGGTGGCCTCTGCTGGTGGGAGCTGGTACTGCAGTCAGATCAGTGTCTGCTCCTCGCTGATGTCTGTGCAGGTGGCGGCCTCTGCTGGTGGGGGCTGGTACTGCAGTCATATCAGTGTCTGCCCCTTGCTGATGTTTGTGCAGGTGGCGGCCTCTGCTGGTGGGAGCTGGTACTGCAGTCAGATCAGTGTCTGCTCCTCGCTGATGTCTGTGCAGGTGGCGGCCTCTGCTGGTGGGGGCTGGTACTGCAGTCAGATCAGTGTCTGCTCCTCGCTGATCTCTGTGCAGGTGACTGCCTCTGCTGGTGGGGGCTGGTACTGCAGTCAGATCAGTATCTGCCTCTCGCTGATGTCTGTGCAGGTGGCGGCCTCTGCTGGTGGGAGCTGGTACTGCAGTCAGATCAGTGTCTGCTCCTCGCTGATGTCTGTGCAGGTGGGGGCCTCTGCTGGTGGGAGCTGGTACTGCAGTCAGATCAGTATCTGCCTCTCGCTGATGTCTGTGCAGGTGGCGGCCTCTGCTGGTGGGAGCTGGTACTGCAGTCAGATCAGTGTCTGCCCCTCGCTGATGTCTGTGCAGGTGGCGGCCTCTGCTGGTGGGGGCTGGTACTGCAGTCAGATCAGTGTCTTCCCCTCGCTGATGTCTGTGTAGGTGGCGGCCTCTGCTGGTGGGGGCTGGTACTGCAGTCAGATAAGTGTCTGCCTCTCGCTGATGTCTGTGCAGGTGGCGGCCTCTGCTGGTGGGGGCTGGTACTGCAGTCAGATCAGTGTCTGCTCCTCGCTGATGTCTGTGCAGGTGGCGGCCTCTGCTGGTGGGAGCTGGTACTGCAGTCAGATCAGTGTCTGCTCCTCGCTGATGTCTGTGCAGGTGGCGGCCTCTGCTGGTGGGGGCTGGTACTGCAGTCAGATCAGTGTCTGCTCCTCGCTGATGTCTGTGCAGGTGGTGGCCTCTGCTGGTGGGAGCTGGTACTGCAGTCAGATAAGTGTCTGCCCCTCGCTGATGTCTGTGCAGGTGGTGGCCTCTGCTGGTGGGGGCTGGTACTGCAGTCAGATCAGTGTCTGCTCCTCGCTGATGTCTGTGCAGGTGGCGGCCTCTGCTGGTGGGGGCTGGTACTGCAGTCAGATCAGTGTCTGCTCCTCGCTGATGTCTGTGCAGGTGGTGGCCTCTGCTGGTGGGAGCTGGTACTGCAGTCAGATCAGTGTCTGCTCCTCGCTGATGTCTGTGCAGGTGGTGGCCTCTGCTGGTGGGGGCTGGTACTGCAGTCAGATCAGTGTCTGCTCCTCGCTGATGTCTGTGCAGGTGGCGGCCTCTGCTGGTGGGGGCTGGTACTGCAGTCAGATCAGTGTCTGCCCCTCGCTGATGTCTGTGCAGGTGGCGGCCTCTGCTGGTGGGGGCTGGTTCTGCAGTCAGATCAGTGTCTGCCCCTCGCTGATGTCTGTGCAGGTGGCGGCCTCTGCTGGTGGGGGCTGGTACTGCAGTCAGATCAGTGTCTGCCTCTCGCTGATGTCTGTGCAGGTGGCGGCCTCTGCTGGTGGGAGCTGGTACTGCAGTCAGATCAGTGTCTGCCTCTCGCTGATGTCTGTGCAGGTGGCGGCCTCTGCTGGTGGGGGCTGGTACTGCAGTCAGATCAGTGTCTGCCCCTCGCTGATGTCTGTGCAGGTGGTGGCCTCTGCTGGTGGGGGCTGGTACTGCAGTCAGATCAGTGTCTGCCCCTCGCTGATGTCTGTGCAGGTGGCGGCCTCTGCTGGTGGGGGCTGGTACTGCAGTCAGATCAGTGTCTGCCTCTCGCTGATGTCTGTGGAGGTGGCGGCCTCTGCTGGTGGGGGCTGGTACTGCAGTCAGATCAGTGTCTGCTCCTCGCTGATGTCTGTGCAGGTGGTGGCCTCTGCTGGTGGGGGCTGGTACTGCAGTCAGATCAGTGTCTGCTCCTCGCTGATGTCTGTGCAGGTGGCGGCCTCTGCTGGTGGGGGCTGGTACTGCAGTCAGATCAGTGTCTGCCCCTCGCTGATGTCTGTGTAGGTGGCGGCCTCTGCTGGTGGGGGCTGGTACTGCAGTCAGATCAGTATCTGCCTCTCGCTGATGTCTGTGCAGGTGGCGGCCTCTGCTGGTGGGGGCTGGTACTGCAGTCAGATCAGTATCTGCCTCTCGCTGATGTCCGGTATCTTTCTTTTGCAGGTTTATTCCTTGTCGGACGGTTACTCATTCATGGTGACATCCGGTCCGGTTGTTTACACCGCCATTGCCGTTAGTGACGTCCTGAGTGGGAGTGGCCTCGTGGTCGGAAGGTTTCCCCCCATCCTTTCCCTGCAGACCATGTTCACGGGGCTGGATCTGAGGTTCCATGTCCAGACAGGTAAGACGGCACTACAACTCCCAGCATGCTGTGTCCCCGTGCTACATTACCCTTTCCTTATGACACCCCGCCCCAGGGCCGGGGGACTCAGAAACGGGCTGGACTAGTCCGGGGACGTCAGCCATGGCGGGGTTCGGTGCCGTGACCCTGGTGGTGTCTTTTGGAGTAAATAAAGGGGATTTTTGTCGACTACGCCACTTGCGGGGTGCGGCCAGGTTATTGAGGCCGCTGCAGGCTTCTGCTGGGGCTGATGGAGTGATGGAGCCTGGATGGTTAGAGCCCTCCACAATCAGAGACAGGCCCCAGCCGTGGATGATGGGGGTTGTAGTGGGGCACAGTCTATGTGAGTGCACTCCGTCAAGGAAACAGTCCACACCAGGGTTGTAGTGTAACTTGCCTTGTTTACTTTGCTGTGGTGGTTCCTGAACCCGCGGGTGCCGGTCCCGGGTGTTCCCGCTCCCCTTGTTCTCCGCTGTGACCTGGGATCGCTGTCCTCCGTGCACACTTGTTGATGGGCTCCCGCGGCCTAGAGCTTCTGGGGGACCCCTCCGTTTCAGTTTTATTGCAGGCAGTCTGGACTATTTAAGGGGTTCAGTCCCCGGCCCCCTCTTTGCTGCTGATGCTTCAGACTCTTTTGGTGGTGGAGAACCCTGGAGATTCCTTCACCTGCAGAACTGACAATATCCATTAAAGGGTCTCACTGTCCTAGGGGTCTGCACCCCGCCTTGTGCTGAGCTCTGTGAGCTCGGTCCCGTCCTTCCACGGACACGCTGCGGTTCCTGGAGTCTCGTACGTCCACAGAGGCCACAGGTCCTGGAGGTCCCGGTTCCTCCCCTCACGGTCCTCTCTCCTTATTACAGCACTCCATTCTCACTGCAGGTCGTCTTCTGTCACTTTCTACTCCTTCAGACTCCTCCTCCACCTCTCCTTCACTTCCTTCTCCACCTCATTCTCTGACAGGACTCCCCCCTGACAGGACTCCCCCCTGACAGGACTCCCCCCTGACAGGACTCCCCCCTGACAGGACTCCCCCCTGACAGGACTCCCCCCTGACAGGACTCCCCCCTGACAGGACTCCCCCCTGACAGGACTCCCCCCTGACAGGACTCCCCCCTGACAGGACTCCACCCTGACAGGACTCTCCCCCCTGACAGGACTCTCCCCCCTGACAGGACTCTCCCCCCTGACAGGACTCTCCACCCTGACAGGACTCTCCCCCCTGACAGGACTCTCCCCCCCTGACAGGACTCTCCCCCCTGACAGGACTCTCCCCCCTGACAGGACTCTCCCCCCCTGACAGGACTCTTCCCCCCTGACAGGACTCTTCCCCCCTGACAGGACTCTTCCCCCCTGACAGGACTCTTCCCCCCTGACAGGACTCTTCCCCCCTGACAGGACTCTTCCCCCCTGACAGGACTCTCCCCCCTGACAGGACTCTCCCCCCTGACAGGACTCTCCCCCCCTGAGAGGACTCTCCCCCCCCTGAGAGGACTCTCCCCCCCTGAGAGGACTCTTCCCCCCCTGACAGGACTCTTCCCCCCTGACAGGACTCTTCCCCCCTGACAGGACTCTTCCCCCCTGACAGGACTCTTCCCCCCTGACAGGACTCTTCCCCCCTGACAGGACTCTTCCCCCCTGACAGGACTCTTCCCCCCTGACAGGACTCTTCCCCCCCCCTGACAGGACTCTTCCCCCCCCTGACAGGACTCTTCCCCCCCTGACAGGACTCTTCCCCCCTGACAGGACTCTTCCCCCCCTGACAGGACTCTTCCCCCCCTGACAGGACTCTTCCCCCCCTGACAGGACTCTTCCCCCCCTGACAGGACTCTTCCCCCCTGACAGGACTCTTCCCCCCTGACAGGACTCTTCCCCCCCTGACAGGACTCTTCCCCCCTGACAGGACTCTTCCCCCCCTGACAGGACTCTTCCCCCCTGACAGGACTCTTCCCCCCCTGACAGGACTCTTCCCCCCTGACAGGACTCTTCCCCCCCTGACAGGACTCTTCCCCCCTGACAGGACTCTTCCCCCCTGACAGACTGTACACCACTTCCTCCCGCCTTTTCCAACTGTCCCACTGGCCCCTCCCCCTCTCTGGGTCTCTCCCTCTGGTTGGGTGGCTACTATCCAATCAGTGCCCTCCCCTTTTACCTGTTACTGGGCAGTCTCTCGGCTTGGTGTTGAGGCTGTGGCCTGAAGGTGCTGGTGCGTTTGCTCTGGCACGGATATTCCGGGGTTTGGATTTCCACGGATTGCATTTGTGGCACCTGGTACCTTAGGGGTGCTACACTTATGTTCCACCATCTTTCCACTTTTAGTTTTGCAGTTTGTGCCGCAGTCCGTGGACATCAGACTCTGTACATTCAGTGAACAGATACAGAAAGGGTTAACGCTGGCATTGTACGAGGTGCGGAGACTGCGCCCGGAGAGCGACAACTTCACCGTCCAGGTAAGTGCTTATCCTCATGCTTTACACTGCAGCTCTGCTCGTTCAGTGGCAGGCTACTGTGCACAGATATGAGGCGGAGCTTCAATAAGGGGCGGAACCTACGGATTATACATTTTTTTTGTCTTTTCTGCAGATTGTGAACATCAGCTCCAGCGCGGCGCGGCTCGGATACTGGAAGGCTCCGGTCACCGTCTCCTACGCCGTCAGGGAGCGGAACGGCTTCATGAACGGCTCCGACGTCAGCGATCAGCTCCGAAACCTGAGCCTGGTGGAGTTCAGCTTCTTCCTGGGGTTTCCTGTAAAGCAGATCGCAGAGCGTGAGTACTGAGATCCCTACAGAAGGGGAGTGGAGAGCAGGAGAGGCGGAGTCACAGGCTGGGGGCGTGTCCTCAGCCAGAGCTGCACTCGCTATTCTGCTGTTACATCCAGAGCTCCACTCGCTGTTCTGCTGTTACATCCAGAGCTCCACTCGCTGTTCTGCTGTTACTTCCAGAGCTGCACTCGCTGTTCTGCTGTTACATCCAGAGCTGCACTCGCTATTCTGCTGTTACATCCAGAGCTCCACTCGCTTTTCTGCTGTTACATCCAGAGCTCCACTCGCTGTTCTGCTGTTACATCCAGAGCTCCACTCGCTGTTCTGCTGTTACTTCCAGAGCTGCACTCGCTGTTCTGCTGTTACATCCAGAGCTGCACTCGCTGTTCTGCTGTTACATCCAGAGCTCCACTCTCTGTTCTGCTGTTACATCCAGAGCTCCACTCGCTGTTCTGCTGTTACATCCAGAGCTGCACTCGCTGTTTTGCTGTTACATCCAGAGCTGCTTTCGCTGTTCTGCTGTTACGTCCAGAGCTGCACTCGCTGTTCTGCTGTTACATCCAGAGCTGCTTTCGCTGTTCTGCTGTTACATCCAGAGCTGCACTTGCTGTTCTGCTGTTAAATCCAGAGCTGCACTTGCTATTCTGCTGTTACATCCAGAGCGCAACTCGCTGTTCTGCTGTTACATCCAGAGCTGCACTCGCTGTTCTGCTGTTACATCCAGAGCTCCACTCGCTGTTCTGCTGTTACATCCAGAGCTGCACTCGCTGTTCTGCTGTTACATCCAGAGCTCCACTCGCTGTTCTGCTGTTACATCTAGAGCTCCACTCGCTGTTCTGCTGTTACATCCAGAGCTGCACTCGCTGTTCTGCTGTTACATCCAGAGCTGCACTCGCTGTTCTGCTGTTACATCCAGAGCTGCACTCGCTATTCTGCTGTTACATCCAGAGCTCCACTCGCTATTCTGCTGTTACATCCAGAGCTGCACTCGCTGTTTTGCTGTTACATCCAGAGCTGTACTCGCTGTTTTGCTGTTACATCCAGAGCTGCTTTCGCTGTTCTGCTGTTACGTCCAGAGCTGCACTCGCTGTTCTGCTGTTACATCCAGAGCTGCTTTCGCTGTTCTGCTGTTACATCCAGAGCTGCACTTGCTGTTCTGCTTTTACATCCAGAGCTGCACTTGCTGTTCTGCTTTTACATCCAGAGCTGCACTCGCTGTTCTGCTGTTATATCCAGAGCTGCACTCGCTGTTCTGCTGTTACATCCAGAGCTGCACTCGCTGTTCTGCTGTTAATCCAGAGCTGCACTCGCTATTCTACTGTTACATCCAGAGCTGCACTCGCTATTCTGCTTTTACATCCAGAGCTGCACTCGCTGTTCTGCTGTTACATCCGGAGCTCCACTCGCTGTTCTGCTGTTACATCCAGAGCTGCACTCGCTATTCTGCTTTTACATCCAGAGCTGCACTCGCTGTTCTGCTGTTACATCCAGAGCTCCACTCGCTGTTCTGCTGTTACATCCAGAGCTGCACTCGCTGTTCTGCTGTGTTAAGTTGTGAGAAATCCCCACCTCCGCTGCCCTTCACTGACATTGAAGCCGAGAGAAATACTTGGCTTCAATGTACAGAGGATCTATACTATCCCTCCTACTCCAGAACAACTACCCCCCTCCTCCTCCTCTAGGACCACTGCCCCCTCCAGAATGTGCTGGGTGAGAGGTGGTCAGTGATGCTCGGGCTGATTGCTCCCCATTCACTGATGGCAGTGAAGTATAGAATATATGTATAGAATCAGCCTGATAGTGCCAGTATAGCACTGTATGTATAGACTCAGCCTGATAGTGCCAGTATAGCACTGTATGTATAGACTCAGCCTGATAGTGCCAGTATAGCACTGTATGTATAGACTCAGCCTGATAGTGCCAGTATAGCACTGTATGTATAGAATCAGCCTGATAGTGCCAGTATAGCACTGTATGTATAGACTCAACCTGATAGCGCCAGTATAGCACTGTATGTATAGACTCAGCCTGATAGTGCCAGTATAGCACTGTATGTATAGAATCAGCCTGATAGTGCCAGTATAGCACTGTATGTATAGAATCAGCCTGATAGTGCCAGTATAGCACTGTATGTATAGAATCAGCCTGATTGTGCCAGTATAGCACTGTATGTATAGAATCAGCCTGATAGTGCCAGTATAGCACTGTATGTATAGAATCAGCCTGATAGTGCTAGTATAGCACTGTATGTATAGAATCAGCCTGATAGCGCCAGTATAGCACTGTATGTATGGAATCAGCCTGATAGCGCCAGTATAGGACTGTATGTATAGAATCAGCCTGATAGTGCCAGTATAGCACTGTATATATAGAATCAGCCTGATAGCGCCAGTATAGTACTGTATGTATAGAATCAGCCTGATAGTGGCAGTATAGCACTGTATGTATAGAATCAGCCTGATAGCATCAGTATAGCACTGTATGTTTAGAATCAGCCTGATAGTGCCAGTATAGCACTGTATGTATAGAATCAGCCTGATAGTGCCAGTATAGCACTGTATGTATAGAATCAGCCTGATAGTGCCAGTATAGCACTGTATGTATAGAATCAGCCTGATAGCGCTAGTATAGCACTGTATGTATAGACTCAGCCTGATAGTGCCAGTATAGCACTGTATATATAGAATCAGCCTGATAGTGCCAGTATAGCACTGTATGTATAGAATCAGCCTGATAGTGCAGTATAGCACTGTATGTATAGAATCAGCCTGATAGCGCCAGTATAGCACTGTATGTATAGAATCAGCCTGATAGTGCCAGTATAGCACTGTATGTATAGAATCAGCCTGATAGTGCCAGTATAGCACTGTATGTATAGAATCAGCCTGATAGTGCCAGAATAGCACTGTATGTATAGAATCAGCCTGATAGTGCCAGTATAGCACTGTATGTATAGAATCAGCCTGATAGTGCCAGTATAGCACTGTATGTATAGAATCAGCCTGATAGCGCCAGTATAGCACTGTATGTATAGAATCAGCCTGATAGTGCCAGTATAGCACTGTATGTATAGAATCAGCCTGATAGCACCAGTATAGCACTGTATGTATAGAATCAGCCTGATAGTGCCAGTATAGCACTGTATGTATAGAATCAGCCTGATAGTGCCAGTATAGCACTGTATGTATAGAATCAGCCTGATAGTGCCAGTATAGCACTGTATGTATAGAATCAGCCTGATAGTGCCAGTATAGCTCTATATGTATAGACTCAGCCTGATAACGCCAGTATAGCACTGTATGTATAGAATCAGCCTGATAGCGCCAGTATAGCACTGTATGTATAGAATCAGCCTGATAGCGCCAGTATAGCACTGTATGTATAGAATCAGCCAGATAGCGCCAGTATAGCACTGTATGTATAGACTCAGCCTGATAGTGCCAGTATAGCACTGTATGTATAGAATCAGCCTGATAGTGCCAGTATAGCACTGTATGTATAGAATCAGCCTGATAGCGCTAGTATAGCACTGTATGTATAGAATCAGCCTGATAGTGCCAGTATAGCACTGTATGTATAGAATCAGCCTGATAGCGCCAGTATAGCACTGTATGTATAGAATCAGCCTGATAGTGCCAGTATAGCACTGTATATATAGAATCAGCCTGATAGCGCCAGTATAGCACTGTATGTATAGAATCAGCCTGATAGCGCCAGTATAGCACTGTATGTATAGAATCAGCCTGATAGTGCCAGTATAGCACTGTGTGTATAGAATCAGCCTGATAGTGCCAGTATAGCACTGTATGTATAGAATCAGCCTGATAGCGCCAGTATAGCACTGTATGTATAGAATCAGCCTGATAGTGCCAGTATAGCACTGTATGTATAGAATCAGCCTGATAGTGCCAGTATAGCACTGTATGTATAGACTCAGCCTGATAGTGCCAGTATAGCACTGTATGTATATAATCAGCCTGATAGCGCCGGTATAGCACTGTATGTATAGAATCAGCCAGATAGCGCCAGTATAGCACTGTATGTATAGACTCAGCCTGATAGTGCCAGTATAGCACTGTATGTATAGACTCAGCCTGATAGTGCCAGTATAGCACTGTATGTATAGAATCAGCCTGATAGTGCCAGTATAGCACTGTATGTATAGACTCAGCCTGATAGTGCCAGTATAGCACTGTATGTATAGAATCAGCCTGATAGCGCCAGTATAGCACTGTATGTATAGAATCAGCCTGATAGTGCCAGTATAGCACTGTATGTATAGAATCAGCCTGATAGCGCCAGTATAGCACTGTATATATAGAATCAGCCTGATAGCGCCAGTATAGCACTGTATGTAGAGAATCAGCCTGATAGTGCCAGTATAGCACTGTATGTATAGACTCAGCCTGATAGTGCCAGTATAGCACTGTATGTATAGAATCAGCCTGATAGTGCCAGTATAGCACTGTATGTATAGAATCAGCCTGATAGTGCCAGTATAGCACTGTATGTATAGAATCAGCCTGATAGCGCTAGTATAGCACTGTATGTATAGAATCAGCCTGATAGTGCCAGTATAGCACTGTATGTATAGAATCAGCCTGATAGCGCCAGTATAGCACTGTATATATAGAATCAGCCTGATAGCGCCAGTATAGCACTGTATATATAGAATCAGCCTGATAGTGCCAGTATAGCACTGTATGTATAGACTCAGCCTGATAGTGCCAGTATAGCACTGTATGTATAGAATCAGCCTGATAGTGCCAGTATAGCACTGTATGTATAGACTCAGCCTGATAGTGCCAGTATAGCACTGTATGTATAGAATCAGCCTGATAGCGCCAGTATAGCACTGTATGTATAGAATCAGCCTGATAGTGCCAGTATAGCACTGTATGTATAGAATCAGCCTGATAGTGCCAGTATAGCACTGTATGTATAGACTCAGCCTGATAGTGCCAGTATAGCACTGTATGTATAGAATCAGCCTGATAGTGCCAGTATAGCACTGTATGTATAGACTCAGCCTGATAGTGCCAGTATAGCACTGTATGTATAGAATCAGCCTGATAGCGCCAGTATAGCACTGTATATATAGAATCAGCCTAATAGCGCCAGTATAGCACTGTATGTAGAGAATCAGCCTGATAGTGCCAGTATAGCACTGTATGTATAGACTCAGCCTGATAGTGCCAGTATAGCACTGTATGTATAGAATCAGCCTGATAGTGCCAGTATAGCACTGTATGTATAGAATCAGCCTGATAGTGCCAGTATAGCACTGTATGTAGAGAATCAGCCTGATAGTGCCAGTATAGCACTGTATGTATAGAATCAGCCTGATAGTGCCAGTATAGCACTGTATGTATAGAATCAGCCTGATAGCGCCAGTATAGCACTGTATGTATAGAATCAGCCTGATAGCGCCAGTATAGCACTGTATGTATAGAATCAGCCTGATAGTGCCAGTATAGCACTGTATGTATAGAATCAGCTGATAGTGCCAGTATAGCACTGTATATATAGAATCAGCCTGATAGTGCAGTATAGCACTGTATGTATAGAATCAGCCTGATAGTGCCAGTATAGCACTGTATGTATAGAATCAGCCTGATAGTGCCAGTATAGCACTGTATGTATAGAATCAGCTGATAGTGCCAGTATAGCACTGTATATATAGAATCAGCCTGATAGTGCAGTATAGCACTGTATGTATAGAATCAGCCTGATAGTGCCAGTATAGCACTGTATGTATAGAATCAGCCTGATAGCGCCAGTATAGCGCTGTATGTATAGAATCAGCCTGATAGTGCCAGTATAGCACTGTATGTATAGAATCAGCTGATAGTGCCAGTATAGCACTGTATGTATAGAATCAGCCTGATAGTGCCAGTATAGCACTGTATGTATAGACTCAGCCTGATAGTGCCAGTATAGCACTGTATGTATAGAATCAGCTGATAGTGCCAGTATAGCACTGTATATATAGAATCAGCCTGATAGTGCAGTATAGCACTGTATGTATAGACTCAGCCTGATAGCGCCAGTATAGCACTGTATGTATAGACTCAGCCTGATAGTGCCAGTATAGCACTGTATGTATAGAATCAGCTGATAGTGCCAGTATAGCACTGTATATATAGAATCAGCCTGATAGTGCAGTATAGCACTGTATGTATAGACTCAGCCTGATAGTGCCAGTATAGCACTGTATGTATAGACTCAGCCTGATAGTGCCAGTATAGCACTGTATGTATAGAATCAGCCTGATAGTGCCAGTATAGCACTGTATGTATAGAATCAGCCTGATAGTGCCAGTATAGCACTGTATGTAGAGAATCAGCCTGATAGTGCCAGTATAGCACTGTATGTATAGACTCAGCCTGATAGTGCCAGTATAGCACTGTATGTATAGAATCAGCCTGATATACCAGTATAGCACTGTATGTATAGAATCAGCCTGATAGTGCCAGTATAGCACTGTATGTACAGACTCAGCCTGATAGTGCCAGTATAGCACTGTATGTATAGAATCAGCCTGATAGTGCCAGTATAGCACTGTATGTATAGAATTAGCCTGATAGTGCAGTTTAGCACTGTATGTATAGAATCAGCCTGATAGTGCCAGTATAGCACTGTATGTATAGAATCAGCCTGATAGCGCCAGTATAGCACTGTATGTATAGAATCAGCCTGATAGTGCCAGTATAGCACTGTATGTATAGAATCAGCATAATAGTGCCAGTATAGCACTGTATGTATAGAATCAGCCTGATAGTGCCAGTATAGCACTGTATGTATAGAATCAGCCTGATAGTGCCAGTATAGCACTGTATGTATAGAATCAGCCTGATAGTGCCAGTATAGCACTGTATGTATAGAATCAGCCTGATAGTGCCAGTATAGCACTGTATGTATAGAATCAGCCTGATAGCGCCAGTATAGCGCTGTATGTATAGAATCAGCCTGATAGTGCCAGTATAGCACTGTATGTATAGAATCAGCTGATAGTGCCAGTATAGCACTGTATGTATAGAATCAGCCTGATAGTGCCAGTATAGCACTGTATGTATAGACTCAGCCTGATAGTGCCAGTATAGCACTGTATGTATAGAATCAGCTGATAGTGCCAGTATAGCACTGTATATATAGAATCAGCCTGATAGTGCAGTATAGCACTGTATGTATAGACTCAGCCTGATAGCGCCAGTATAGCACTGTATGTATAGACTCAGCCTGATAGTGCCAGTATAGCACTGTATGTATAGAATCAGCTGATAGTGCCAGTATAGCACTGTATATATAGAATCAGCCTGATAGTGCAGTATAGCACTGTATGTATAGACTCAGCCTGATAGTGCCAGTATAGCACTGTATGTATAGACTCAGCCTGATAGTGCCAGTATAGCACTGTATGTATAGAATCAGCCTGATAGTGCCAGTATAGCACTGTATGTATAGAATCAGCCTGATAGTGCCAGTATAGCACTGTATGTAGAGAATCAGCCTGATAGTGCCAGTATAGCACTGTATGTATAGACTCAGCCTGATAGTGCCAGTATAGCACTGTATGTATAGAATCAGCCTGATATACCAGTATAGCACTGTATGTATAGAATCAGCCTGATAGTGCCAGTATAGCACTGTATGTACAGACTCAGCCTGATAGTGCCAGTATAGCACTGTATGTATAGAATCAGCCTGATAGTGCCAGTATAGCACTGTATGTATAGAATTAGCCTGATAGTGCAGTTTAGCACTGTATGTATAGAATCAGCCTGATAGTGCCAGTATAGCACTGTATGTATAGAATCAGCCTGATAGCGCCAGTATAGCACTGTATGTATAGAATCAGCCTGATAGTGCCAGTATAGCACTGTATGTATAGAATCAGCATAATAGTGCCAGTATAGCACTGTATGTATAGAATCAGCCTGATAGTGCCAGTATAGCACTGTATGTATAGAATCAGCCTGATAGTGCCAGTATAGCACTGTATGTATAGAATCAGCCTGATAGTGCCAGTATAGCACTGTATGTATAGAATTAGCCTGATAGTGCAGTTTAGCACTGTATATATAGAATCAGCCTGATAGTGCCAGTATAGCACTGTATGTATAGAATCAGCCTGATAGTGCCAGTATAGCACTGTATGTATAGAATCAGCCTGATAGTGCCAGTATAGCACTGTATGTATAGAATCAGCATAATAGTGCCAGTATAGAACTGTATGTATAGACTCAGCCTGATAGTGCCAGTATAGCACTGTATATATAGAATCAGCCTGATAGTGCCAGTATAGCACTGTATGTATAGAATCAGCCTGATAGTGCCAGTATAGCACTGTGTGTATAGAATCAGCCTGATAGTGCCAGTATAGCACTGTATGTATAGAATCAGCCTGATAGCGCCAGTACAGCACTGTATGTATAGAATCAGCCTGATAGCGCCAGTATAGCACTGTATGTATAGAATCAGCCTGATAGCGCCAGTATAGCACTGTATGTATAGAATCAGCCTGATAGCGCCAGTATAGCACTGTATGTATAGAATCAGCCTGATAGTGCCAGTATAGCACTGTATGTATAGAATCAGCCTGATAGTGCCAGTATAGCACTGTATGTATAGAATCAGCCTGATAGTGCCAGTATAGCACTGTATGTATAGAATCAGCCTGATAGTGCCAGTATAGCACTGTATGTATAGACTCAGCCTGATAGTGCCAGTATAGCACTGTATGTATAGAATCAGCCTGATAGCGCCAGTATAGCACTGTATGTATAGAATCAGCCTGATAGTGCCAGTATAACACTGTATGTATAGAATTAGCCTGATAGTGCCAGTATAGCACTGTATATATAGAATCAGCCTGATAGTGCCAGTATAGCACTGTATGTATAGAATCAGCCTGATAGTGCCAGTATAGCACTGTATATATAGAATCAGCCTGATAGTGCCAGTATAGCACTGTATGTATAGAATCAGCCTGATAGTGCCAGTATAGCACTGTATGTATAGAATCAGCCTGATAGTGCCAGTATAACACTGTATGTATAGAATTAGCCTGATAGTGCAGTTTAGCACTGTATATATAGAATCAGCCTGATAGTGCCAGTATAGCACTGTATGTATAGAATCAGCCTGATAGTGCCAGTATAGCACTGTATGTATAGAATCAGCCTGATAGTGCCAGTATAGCACTGTATGTATAGAATCAGCATAATAGTGCAGTATAGCACTGTATGTATAGACTCAGCCTGATAGTGCCAGTATAGCACTGTATGTATAGAATCAGCCTGATAGTGCCAGTATATCACTGTATGTATAGAATCAGCCTGATAGTGCCAGTATAGCACTGTATGTATAGAATCAGCCTGATAGTGCCAGTATAGCACTGTATGTATAGAATCAGCCTGATAGTGCCAGTATAGCACTGTATGTATAGAATCAGCCTGATAGCGCCAGTATAGCACTGTATGTATAGAATCAGCCTGATAGTGCCAGTATAACACTGTATGTATAGAATTAGCCTGATAGTGCCAGTATAGCACTGTATGTATAGAATCAGCCTGATAGTGCCAGTATAGCACTGTATGTATAGAATCAGCCTGATAGTGCCAGTATAGCACTGTATGTATAGACTCAGCCTGATAGTGCCAGTATAGCACTGTATGTATAGAATCAGCCTGATAGTGCCAGTAAAGCACTGTATGTATAGAATCAGCCTGATAGTGCCAGTATAGCACTGTATGTATAGAATCAGCCTGATAGTGCCAGTATAACACTGTATGTATAGAATTAGCCTGATAGTGCAGTTTAGCACTGTATATATAGAATCAGCCTGATATTGCCAGTATAGCACTGTATGTATAGAATCAGCCTGATAGTGCCAGTATAGCACTGTATGTATAGAATCAGCCTGATAGTGCCAGTATAGCACTGTATGTATAGAATCAGCATAATAGTGCCAGTATAGCACTGTATGTATAGACTCAGCCTGATAGTGCCAGTATAGCACTGTATGTATAGAATCAGCCTGATAGTGCCAGTATATCACTGTATGTATAGAATCAGCCTGATAGTGCCAGTATAGCACTGTATGTATAGACTCAGCCTGATAGTGCCAGTATAGCACTGTATGTATAGAATCAGCCTGATAGTGCCAGTATAGCACTGTATGTATAGACTCAGCCTGATAGTGCCAGTATAGCACTGTATGTATAGAATCAGCCTGATAGCGCCAGTATAGCACTGTATGTATAGACTCAGCCTGATAGCACCAGTATAGCACTGTATGAATAGAATCAGCCTGATAGTGCCAGTATAGCACTGTATGTATAGAATCAGCCTGATAGTGCCAGTATAGCACTGTATGTATAGAATCAGCCTGATAGTGCCAGTATAGCACTGTATATATAGAATCAGCCTGATAGCGCCAGTATAGCACTGTATGTATAGAATCAGCCTGATAGTGCCAGTATAACACTGTATGTATAGAATCAGCCTGATAGTGCCAGTATAGCACTGTATGTATAGACTCAGCCTGATAGTGCCAGTATAGCACTGTATGTATAGAATCAGCCTGATAGTGCCAGTATAGCACTGTATGTATAGAATCAGCCTGATAGTGCCAGCATAGCACTGTATGTAGAGAATCAGCCTGATAGTGCCAGTATAGCACTGTATGTATAGACTCAGCCTGATAGTGCCAGTATAGCACTGTATGTATAGACTCAGCCTGATAGTGCCAGTATAGCACTGTATGTATAGAATCAGCCTGATATACCAGTATAGCACTGTATGTATAGAATCAGCCTGATAGTGCCAGTATAGCACTGTATGTATAGACTCAGCCTGATAGTGCCAGTATAGCACTGTATGTATAGAATCAGCCTGATAGTGCCAGTATAGCACTGTATGTATAGAATTAGCCTGATAGTGCCAGTATAGCACTGTATGTATAGAATCAGCCTGATAGCGCCAGTATAGCACTGTATGTATAGAATCAGCCTGATAGTGCCAGTATAGCACTGTATGTATAGAATCAGCCTGATAGTGCCAGTATAGCACTGTATGTATAGAATCAGCATAATAGTGCCAGTATAGCACTGTATGTATAGACTCAGCCTGATAGTGCCAGTATAGCACTGTATGTATAGAATCAGCCTGATAGTGCCAGTATATCACTGTATGTATAGAATCAGCCTGATAGTGCCAGTATAGCACTGTATGTATAGACTCAGCCTGATAGTGCCAGTATAGCACTGTATGTATAGAATCAGCCTGATAGTGCCAGTATAGCACTGTATGTATAGAATCAGCCTGATAGTGCCAGTATAGCACTGTATGTATAGAATCAGCCTGATAGTGCCAGTATAGCACTGTATATATAGAATCAGCCTGATAGCGCCAGTATAGCACTGTATGTATAGAATCAGCCTGATAGTGCCAGTATAGCACTGTATGTATAGAATCAGCCGTGATAGTGCCAGTATAGCACTGTATGTATAGAATCAGCCTGATAGCGCCAGTATAGCACTGTATGTATAGAATCAGCCTGATAGTGCCAGTATAGCACTGTATGTATAGAATCAGCCTGATAGCGCCAGTATAGCACTGTATGTATAGAATCAGCCTGATAGTGCCAGTATAGCATTGTATGTATAGAATCAGCCTGATAGTGCCAGTATAGCACTGTATGTATAGAATCAGCCTGATAGCGCCAGTATAGCACTGTATGTATAGAATCAGCCTGATAGTGCCAGTATAGCACTGTATAGAATCAGCCGTGATAGTGCCAGTATAGCACTGTATGTATAGACTCAGCCTGATAGTGCCAGTATAGCACTGTATGTATAGAATCAGCCTGATAGTGCAGTATAGCACTGGCTATAGGTTATATAGGAAAATCCTGGTGACTGGTGCTCTTTAATTGCCCTGTGACTACGCAGTGCCGTGACCGTAGTCCTCTTAGTCCGCAGTCCTGTGACTCCGCAGTGACGGGTGGGGGGCGCTCTGACAACCACACACTTTACTCTGTGCTGTAATCAGTGTCCTGCGCACGGTAACTTTTGTCTCTTGTGTTTTCCATGCAGCGTCCACTTATCCTCAGCTCAATATCTCACCGCTCCTGAAGGATTCCTGGCTCCGGACAAGTAAGTGAAGCAGTCACTGTGCCGCACTGCTTTGCTGAAATCCTCTGTGCCGCACTGCTCTGCTGAAATCCTCTGTGCCGCACTGCTCTGCTGAAATCCTCTGTGCTGCACTCCTCTGCTGAAATCCTCTGTGCCGCACTCCTCTGCTGAAATCCTCTGTGCCGCACTCCTCTGCTGAAATCCTCTGTGCCGCACTCCTCTGCTGAAATCCTCTGTGCCGCACTCATCGCTGAAATCCTCTGTGCCGCACTCCTCTGCTGAAATCCTCTGTGCCGCACTCCTCTGCTGAAATCCTCTGTGCCGCACTCATCTGCTGAAATCCTCTGTGCCGCACTCCTCTGCTGAAATCCTCTGTGCCGCACTCCTCTGCTGAAATCCTCTGTGCCGCACTGCTCTGCTGAAATCCTCTGTGCCGCACTGCTCTGCTGAAATCCTCTGTGCTGCACTCCTCTGCTGAAATCCTCTGTGCCGCACTCCTCTGCTGAAATCCTCTGTGCCGCACTCCTCTGCTGAAATCCTCTGTGCCGCACTCCTCTGCTGAAATCCTCTGTGCCGCACTCATCTGCTGAAATCCTCTGTGCCGCACTCCTCTGCTGAAATCCTCTGTGCCGCACTCCTATGCTGAAATCCTCTGTGCCGCACTCCTCTGCTGAAATCCTCTGTGCCGCACTCCTCTGCTGAAATCCTCTGTGCCGCACTCCTCTGCTGAAATCCTCTGTGCCGCACTCCTGTGCTGAACTCCTCTGTGCCGCACTCCTCTGCTGAAATCCTCTGTGCCGCACTCCTCTGCTGAACTCCTCTGTGCCGCACTCCTCTGCTGAACTCCTCTGTGCCGCACTACTCTTCTGAAATCCTGTGCCGAAATCCTCTGTGCCGCACCACTCTTCTGAAATCCTGTGCTGAAATCCTCTGTGCCCCACTACTCTTCTGAAATCCTGTGCTGAAATCCTCTGTGCCGCACTACTCTTCTGAAATCCTGTGCTGAAATCCTCTGTGCCGCACTCCTCTGCTGAAATCCTCTGTGCCGCACTCCTCTGCTGAAATTCTCTTTGCCACACTCCTCTGCTGAAATCCTCTGTGCCGCACTGCTCAGCTGAAATCCTGTGCCGCACTCCTCTGCTGAAATTCTCTGTGCCGCACTCCTCTGCTGAAATTCTCTGTGCCGCACTCCTCTGCTGAAATTCTCTGTGCCGCACTCCTCTGCTGAAATCCTCTGTGCTGCACTCCTCTGCTGAAATCCTCTGTGCTGCACTCCTCTGCTGAACTCCTCTGTGCTACACTCCTCTGCTGAAATCCTCTGTGCCGCACTCCTCTGCTGAAATTCTCTGTGCTGCACTCCTCTGCTGAAATCCTCTGTGCTGCACTCCTCTGCTGAACTCCTCTGTGCCACACTCCTCTGCTGAAATCCTCTGTCCTGCACTCCTCTGCTAAAATTCTCTGTGCCACACTCCTCTGCTGAAATCCTCTGTGCTGCACTCCTCTGCTGAAATCCTCTGTGCTGCACTCCTCTGCTGAAATCCTCTATGCTGCACTCTTCTGCTGAAATACTCTATGCCGCACTCCTCTGCTGAAATCCTGTGTGCCGCACTCCTCTGCTGAAATCCTGTGTGCCGCACTCCTCTGCTGAAATCCTCTGTGCTGCACTCCTCTGCTGAAATCCTCTGTGCCGCACTCCTCTGCTGAAATCCTGTGTGCCGCACTCCTCTGCTGAAATCCTCTGTGCCGCACTCCTCTGCTGAAATCCTCTGTGCCGCACTCCTCTGCTGAAATCCTGTGTGTCGCACTCCTCTGCTGAAATCCTGTGTGTCGCACTCCTCTGCTGAAATCCTCTGTGCTGCACTCCTCTGCTGAAATCCTCTGTGCCGCACTCCTCTGCTGAAATCCTCTGTGCCGCACTCCTCTGCTGAAATCCTCTGTGCCGCACTCCTCTGCTGAAATCCTCTGTGCCGCACTCCTCTGCTGAAATCCTCTGTGCCGCACTCCTCTGCTGAAATCCTCTGTGCCGCACTCCTCTGCTGAAATCCTCTGTGCCGCACTCCTCTGCTGAAATCCTCTGTGCCGCACTCCTCTGCTGAAATCCTCTGTGCTACACTCCTCTGCTGAAATCCTCTGTGCTGCACTCTTGTGCTGAAATCCTCTGTGCCAAACTCCTCTGCTGAAATCCTCTGTGCCGCACTCCTCTGCTGAAATCCTCTGTGACGCACTCCTCTGCTGAAATCCTCTGTGCCGCACTCCTCTTCTGAAATCCTCTGTGCTGCACTCTTGTGCTGAAATCCTCTGTGCCAAACTCCTCTGCTGAAATCCTCTGTGCCGCACTCCTCTTCTGAAATCCTCTGTGCCGCACTCCTCTGCTGAAATCCTCTGTGCGGCACTCTTGTGCTGAAATCCTCTGTGCCAAACTCCTCTGCTGAAATCCTCTGTGCTGCACTCCTCTGCTGAAATCCTCTGTGCTGCACTCCTCTGCTGAAATCCTCTGTGCTGCACTCCTCTGCTGAAATCCTCTGTGCGGCACTCTTGTGCTGAAATCCTCTGTGCTGCACTCCTCTGCTGAAATCCTCTGTGCCGCACTCCTCTGCTGAAATCCTCTGTGCTGCACTCCTCTGCTGAAATCCTCTGTGCCAAACTCCTCTGCTGAAATCCTCTGTGCTGCACTCCTCTGCTGAAATCCTCTGTGCCGCACTCCTCTGCTGAAATCCTCTGTGCTGCACTCCTCTGCTGAAATTTTCTGTGCCGCACTCCTCTGCTGAAATACTCTGTGCTGCACTCCTCTGCTGAAATTTTCTGTGCTGCACTCCTCTGCTGAAATCCTGTGTGCCGCACTCCTCTGCTGAAATCCTCTGTGCCGCACTCCTCTGCTGAAATCCTCTGTGCCGCACTCCTCTGCTGAAATCCTGTGTGTCGCACTCCTCTGCTGAAATCCTGTGTGTCGCACTCCTCTGCTGAAATCCTCTGTGCTGCACTCCTCTGCTGAAATCCTCTGTGCCGCACTCCTCTGCTGAAATCCTCTGTGCCGCACTCCTCTGCTGAAATCCTCTGTGCCGCACTCCTCTGCTGAAATCCTCTGTGCCGCACTCCTCTGCTGAAATCCTCTGTGCCGCACTCCTCTGCTGAAATCCTCTGTGCCGCACTCCTCTGCTGAAATCCTCTGTGCCGCACTCCTCTGCTGAAATCCTCTGTGCCGCACTCCTCTGCTGAAATCCTCTGTGCTACACTCCTCTGCTGAAATCCTCTGTGCTGCACTCTTGTGCTGAAATCCTCTGTGCCAAACTCCTCTGCTGAAATCCTCTGTGCCGCACTCCTCTGCTGAAATCCTCTGTGACGCACTCCTCTGCTGAAATCCTCTGTGCCGCACTCCTCTTCTGAAATCCTCTGTGCTGCACTCTTGTGCTGAAATCCTCTGTGCCAAACTCCTCTGCTGAAATCCTCTGTGCCGCACTCCTCTTCTGAAATCCTCTGTGCCGCACTCCTCTGCTGAAATCCTCTGTGCGGCACTCTTGTGCTGAAATCCTCTGTGCCAAACTCCTCTGCTGAAATCCTCTGTGCTGCACTCCTCTGCTGAAATCCTCTGTGCTGCACTCCTCTGCTGAAATCCTCTGTGCTGCACTCCTCTGCTGAAATCCTCTGTGCGGCACTCTTGTGCTGAAATCCTCTGTGCTGCACTCCTCTGCTGAAATCCTCTGTGCCGCACTCCTCTGCTGAAATCCTCTGTGCTGCACTCCTCTGCTGAAATCCTCTGTGCCAAACTCCTCTGCTGAAATCCTCTGTGCTGCACTCCTCTGCTGAAATCCTCTGTGCCGCACTCCTCTGCTGAAATCCTCTGTGCTGCACTCCTCTGCTGAAATTTTCTGTGCCGCACTCCTCTGCTGAAATCCTCTGTGCTGCACTCCTCTGCTGAAATTTTCTGTGCTGCACTCCTCTGCTGAAATCCTCTGTGCCGCACTCCTCTGCTGAAATCCTCTGTGCTGCACTCCTCTGCTGAAATCCTCTGTGCCAAACTCCTCTGCTGAAATCCTCTGTGCTGCACTCCTCTGCTGAAATCCTCTGTGCCGCACTCCTCTTCTGAAATCCTCTGTGCCGCACTCCTCTGCTGAAATCCTCTGTGCGGCACTCTTGTGCTGAAATCCTCTGTGCCAAACTCCTCTGCTGAAATCCTCTGTGCTGCACTCCTCTGCTGAAATCCTCTGTGCTGCACTCCTCTGCTGAAATCCTCTGTGCTGCACTCCTCTGCTGAAATCCTCTGTGCGGCACTCTTGTGCTGAAATCCTCTGTGCTGCACTCCTCTGCTGAAATCCTCTGTGCCGCACTCCTCTGCTGAAATCCTCTGTGCTGCACTCCTCTGCTGAAATCCTCTGTGCCAAACTCCTCTGCTGAAATCCTCTGTGCTGCACTCCTCTGCTGAAATCCTCTGTGCCGCACTCCTCTGCTGAAATCCTCTGTGCTGCACTCCTCTGCTGAAATTTTCTGTGCCGCACTCCTCTGCTGAAATCCTCTGTGCTGCACTCCTCTGCTGAAATTTTCTGTGCTGCACTCCTCTGCTGAAATCCTGTGTGCCGCACTCCTCTGCTGAAATCCTCTGTGCCGCACTCCTCTGCTGAAATCCTCTGTGCCGCACTCCTCTGCTGAAATCCTGTGTGTCGCACTCCTCTGCTGAAATCCTGTGTGTCGCACTCCTCTGCTGAAATCCTCTGTGCTGCACTCCTCTGCTGAAATCCTCTGTGCCGCACTCCTCTGCTGAAATCCTCTGTGCCGCACTCCCCTGCTGAAATCCTCTGTGCCGCACTCCTCTGCTGAAATCCTCTGTGCCGCACTCCTCTGCTGAAATCCTCTGTGCCGCACTCCTCTGCTGAAATCCTCTGTGCCGCACTCCTCTGCTGAAATCCTCTGTGCCGCACTCCTCTGCTGAAATCCTCTGTGCCGCACTCCTCTGCTGAAATCCTCTGTGCTACACTCCTCTGCTGAAATCCTCTGTGCTGCACTCTTGTGCTGAAATCCTCTGTGCCAAACTCCTCTGCTGAAATCCTCTGTGCCGCACTCCTCTGCTGAAATCCTCTGTGACGCACTCCTCTGCTGAAATCCTCTGTGCCGCACTCCTCTTCTGAAATCCTCTGTGCTGCACTCTTGTGCTGAAATCCTCTGTGCCAAACTCCTCTGCTGAAATCCTCTGTGCCGCACTCCTCTTCTGAAATCCTCTGTGCCGCACTCCTCTGCTGAAATCCTCTGTGCGGCACTCTTGTGCTGAAATCCTCTGTGCCAAACTCCTCTGCTGAAATCCTCTGTGCTGCACTCCTCTGCTGAAATCCTCTGTGCTGCACTCCTCTGCTGAAATCCTCTGTGCTGCACTCCTCTGCTGAAATCCTCTGTGCGGCACTCTTGTGCTGAAATCCTCTGTGCTGCACTCCTCTGCTGAAATCCTCTGTGCCGCACTCCTCTGCTGAAATCCTCTGTGCTGCACTCCTCTGCTGAAATCCTCTGTGCCAAACTCCTCTGCTGAAATCCTCTGTGCTGCACTCCTCTGCTGAAATCCTCTGTGCCGCACTCCTCTGCTGAAATCCTCTGTGCTGCACTCCTCTGCTGAAATTTTCTGTGCCGCACTCCTCTGCTGAAATCCTCTGTGCTGCACTCCTCTGCTGAAATTTTCTGTGCTGCACTCCTCTGCTGAAATCCTCTGTGCCGCACTCCTCTGCTGAAATCCTCTGTGCTGCACTCCTCTGCTGAAATCCTCTGTGCCAAACTCCTCTGCTGAAATCCTCTGTGCTGCACTCCTCTGCTGAAATCCTCTGTGCCGCACTCCTCTGCTGAAATCCTCTGTGCTGCACTCCTCTGCTGAAATTTTCTGTGCCGCACTCCTCTGCTGAAATTCTCTGTGCCGCACTCCTCTGCTGAAATCCTCTGTGCTGCACTCCTCTGCTGAAATCCTCTGTGCTGCACTCCTCTTCTGAAATCCTCTGCTGAAATTCTCTGTGCCACACTCCTGTGCTGAAATCCTCTGTGCCGCACTCCTGTGCTGAAATCCTCTGTGCCGCACTCCTCTTCTGAAATCCTCTGCTGAAATCCTCTGTGCTGCACTCCTGTGCTGAAATCCTCTGTGCTGCACTCCTGTGCTGAAATCCTCTGTGCCGCACTCCCCTGCTAAAGTCCTCTGTGCCGCACTCCTCTGCTGAAATCCTCTGCTGAAATCCTCTGTGCTGCACTCCTGTGCTGAAATCCTCTGTGCTGCACTCCTGTGCTGAAATCCTCTGTGCCGCACTCCTCTGCTGAAATCCTCTGTGCCGCATGGGTCATAGTTTTGCTATGTAATTTAATGAATGTAACCTGCCATAAAATCAGGGCAATCCTTTCCTGTAATCCTCTGTGCTGCTGTCAGCCCTCCTGCTATGTAACTGTCTGCAGCCTGAGTTTATCACCCGCCACTCCTTAGAGCGCACCAATCAGCAGGGTTTTCGTACATAACCTAGTGCCGGTATAGTAGTGGCGCTATCGGGCTGATTCTATACAGACCTTTAGTGGTCACTCGGATGTTTAGGTTCTGAAATCCAAGAAAGTAAAGTTTATAAAATCGGCAGCTTCTTGAGTGACAGCAGCTGAGGATCAGGTAGTATCTGGGGCGTGTTCATACTTATCCCCTCCCCCTGTTAGAATTAGCATAAGTATTGTACAATCGATGTAACGTTTCACTTCCAGGACCTGTGTGAGGTCATACCCATGTGACCAGAAGGGGCGGTGCCTCAGTAAATAAGAAAATGTTGCTTCCTGAATCAGCTTTGTCGGCTGAGGCCCCGCCCCTTCTGGTCACATGGGTATGAGCACATCTGGCTTCAGGTTATATAGGACAATCCTGGTGATTGGTGCGCTGTAAACACTCTGTGCTGCTGGTGCTTTTTCTCCGCGTCTCCTGATCCCGCCGCTGTCTCTTCTCAGTTCTTCTGGGAGTCCAGGAGCAGCGTTTGCAGGACGAGGCGTTCCAGACCGAGATGGAGCGGAAACTCGCGCAGATCATCGGCGAGGCCACATCCCAGAAACGGCGCTGGAAGAGAGCGAGCTACGCCGGGAGCAACGCCGTGCAGGTGAGCGGGAGCGCAGTGATGTCACCAGCAAGGGGCGGCACTATGCCATAATATATCTGTGATGTCACCAGCAGGGGGTGGCACTATGCCATAATATATCTGTGATGTCACCAGCAGGGGGTGGGGCTATGCCATAATATATCTGTGATGTCACCAGCAGGGGGTGGCACTATGCCATAATATATCTGTGATGTCACCAGCAAGGGGCGGCACTATGCCATAATATATCTGTGATGTCACCAGCAGGGGGTGGCACTATGCCATAATATATCTGTGATGTCACCAGCAGGGGGTGGGGCTATGCCATAATATATCTGTGATGTCACCAGCAGGGGGTGGCACTATGCCATAATATATCTGTGATGTCACCAGCAGGGGGTGGCACTATGCCATAATATATCTGTGATGTCACCAGCAGGGGGTGGCACTATGCCATAATATATCTGTGATGTCACCAGCAGGGGGCGGCACTATGCCATAATATATCTGTGATGTCACCAGCAGGGGGCGGCACGATGCCATAATATATCTGTGATGTCACCAGCAGGGGGTGGCACTATGCCATAATATATCTGTGATGTCACCAGCAGGGGGTGGCACTATGCCATAATATATCTGTGATGTCACCAGCAGGGGGTGGCACTATGCCATAATATATCTGTGATGTCACCAGCAGGGGGTGGCACTATGCCATAATATATCTGTGATGTCACCAGCAGGGGGTGGCACTATGCCATAATATATCTGTGATGTCACCAGCAGGGGGTGGCACTATGCCATAATATATCTGTGATGTCACCAGCAGGGGGCGGCACTATGCCATAATATATCTGTGATGTCACCAGCAGGGGGTGGCACTATGCCATAATATATCTGTGATGTCACCAGCAGGGGGTGGCACTATGCCATAATATATCTGTGATGTCACCACCAGGGGGTGGGGCTGGGACGTATCAGTGATGTCACCAGCAGGGGGTGGGGCTGGGACGTATCAGTGATGTCACCAGCAGGGGGTGGGGCAGTGACGTATCAGTGATGTCACCAGCAGGGGGCGGGGCAGTGACGTATCAGTGATGTCACCAGCAGGGGGTGGGGCTGGGACGTATCAGTGATGTCACCAGCAGGGGGTGGAGCTGGGACGTATCAGTGATGTCACCAGCAGGGGGTGGGGCAGTGACGTATCAGTGATGTCACCAGCAGGGGGCGGGGCAGTGACGTATCAGTGATGTCACCAGCAGGGGGTGGGGCTGTGACGTATCAGTGATGTCACCAGCAGGGGGTGGGGCTGGGACGTATCAGTGATGTCACCAGCAGGGGGTGGGGCTGGGACGTATCAGTGATGTCACCAGCAGGGGGTGGGCTGTGACGTATCAGTGATGTCACCAGCAGGGGGTGGGGCTGGGACGTATCAGTGATGTCACCAGCAGGGGGTGGGGCTATGACCTATCAGTGATGTCACCAGCAGGGGGCGGGGCAGTGACGTATCAGTGATGTCACCAGCAGGGGGTGGGGCTGGTACGTATCAGTGATGTCACCAGCAGGGGGTGGGCTGTGACGTATCAGTGATGTCACCAGCAGAGGGCGGGGCTTGAACCCTTGTAACCCTTTCCTTGCAGGTGGTGAATGTCTCCCGTCTGGATGGTCAGGATGACCCGGTCCAGTTGGTGTATTTTATGGAGGATCAGTACGGCGAGCGTCTGGCTGCAGACAAGGCCTCCAGTCTGATTAATGAGGTGAACATCCAGCGAGCGGCCATCATCCTCGGGTACCGGCTGCAGGGCGTGGTGGCACAACGTGAGTGATGGGTAACGGGTGGAGCCGGCAGCTCTGAGCCGCCGCAGCCCGGCACTGAAGTCTTCCTCCATCTCTGTAGCTCTTAACCAGCCGGCGGAGTCGGATCGGCAGGCGCAGAACCTGTGGATCATCGTGGGTGTGGCCGTGCCGGTGCTGGTGGTGACCGTCATCATCGTCATCCTGTACTGGAAGTTGTGCCGGACGGACAAGCTGGACTTCCAGCCCGACACCATAAGCAACTTACAGCAGAGGCAGAAGGTGAGCGCGGGGGTCTGCGGTTACACCCCGGAATCTGGTCATGTGCTCGTTCCGGTTACACCGCAGTATCTGGTCAGGGGCTCGTTCCGATTACACCCCGGAATCTGGTCACGTGCTCGTTCCGGTTACACCCCGGTATCGGGTCATGGGCTCGTTCCGGTTACATCCCGGAATCTGGTCACGTGCTCGTTCCGGTTACACCCCGGTATCTGGTCATGGGCTCATTCCAGTTACATCCCGGAATCTGGTCATGTGCTCGTTCCGGTTACACCCCGGAATCTGGTCATGTGCTCGTTCCGGTTACACCCCGGAATCTGGTCATGTGCTTGTTCCAGTTACACCCCGGTATCTGGTCATGTGCTCGTTCCGGTTACACCCCGGAATCTGGTCATGTGCTTGTTCCGGTTACACCCCGGAATCTGGTCATGTGCTTGTTCCGGTTACACCCCGGTATCTGGTCATGTGCTCGTTCCGGTTACACCACAGTATCTGGTCAGGGGCTCGTTCCGGTTACACCGCAGTATCTGGTCAGGGACTCGTTCCGGTTACATCCCGGTATCTGGTCATGTGCTCGTTCCGGTTACACCCCGGAATCTGGTCACGGGCTCGTTCCGGTTACACCCCGGTATCTGGTCATGTGCTTGTTCCGGTTACACCCCGGTATCTGGTCACGTGCTCGTTCCGGTTACACCCCGGTATCTGGTCACGGGCTCGTTCCGGTTACACCCCGGTATCTGGTCATATGCTCGTTCCGGTTACACCCCGGAATCTGGTCATGTGCTCGTTCCGGTTACACCCCAGTATCTGGTCATATGCTTGTTCCGGTTACACCCCGGTATCTGGTCATGTGCTTGTTACGGTTACACCCCGGTATCTGGTCATGTGCTTGTTCCAGTTACACCCCGATATCTGGTCATGTGCTTGTTCCGGTTACACCCCGGTATCTGGTCATGTGCTCGTTCCGGTTACACCCCGGTATCTGGTCACGGGCTTGTTCCGGTTACACCCCGGAATCTGGTCATGTGCTCGTTCCGGTTACACCCTGGAATCTGGTCATGTGCTCGTTCCGGCTACACCCCGGAATCTGGTCATGTGCTCGTTCCGGTTACACCCCGGAACCTGGTCATGTGCTTGTTCCGGTTACACCCCGGTATCTGGTCATGGGCTCGTTCCGGTTACACCCCGGTATCTGGTCATGTGCTCGTTCCGGTTACACCCTGGAATCTGGTCATGTGCTTGTTCCGGTTACACCCCGGAATCTGGTCATGGGCTCGTTCCGGTTACACCCTGGAATCTGGTCATGTGCTTGTTCCGGTTACACCCCGGTATCTGGTCATGTGCTCGTTACGGTTACACCCCGGTATCGGGTCATGGGCTCGTTACGGTTACACCCCGGTATCGGGTCATGGGCTCATTCCGGTTACACCTCGGTATCTGGTCATGGGCTCGTTCCGGTTACACCCTGGAATCTAGTCATGTGCTCGTTCCGGTTACACCGCAGTATCTGGTCATGTGCTCGTTCCGGTTACACCCCGGTATCTGGTCATGTGCTCGTTCCGGTTACACCCCGGTATCTGGTCACGGGCTCGTTCTGGTTACACCCCGGTATCTGGTCATGTGCTCGTTCCGGTTACACCCCGGACCTGGTCATGTGCTCGTTCCGGTTACACCCCGGTATCTGGTCATGTGCTCGTTCCGGTTACACCCCGGTATCTGGTCATGTGCTCGTTCCGGTTACACCCCGGTATCTGGTCATGTGCTCGTTCCGATTACACCCCGGTATCTGGTCATGTGCTCGTTCCGGTTACACCCCGATATCTGGTCATGTGCTCGTTCCGGTTACACCCCGGTATCTGGTCATGTGCTCGTTTCGGTTACACCCCGGTATCTGGTCATGTGCTCGTTTCGGTTACACCCCGGTATCTGGTCATGTGCTCGTTTCGGTTACACCCCGGTATCTGGTCACGGGCTCGTTCTGGTTACACCCCGGTATCTGGTCATGTGCTCGTTTCGGTTACACCCCGGTATCTGGTCATGTGCTCGTTTCGGTTACACCCCGGTATCTGGTCATGTGCTCGTTCCGGTTACACCCCGGTATCTGGTCATGGGCTCGTTCCGGTTACACCCCGGTATCTGGTCATGGGCTCGTTCCGGTTACACCCCGGTGTCTGGTCACGGGCTCGTTCCGGTTACACCCCGGTATCTGGTCACGGGCTCGTTCCGGTTACACCCCGGTATCTGGTCAGGGGCTCGTTCCGGTTCTTGCTGATCACGTGACCCCGATTGTCCGCAGCTCCAGGCTCCCAACGTGAAAGGCTTTGACTTTGCTAAGCAGCACTTGGGGCAGCACAATAAAGACGAGGTCCTGGTGGTCCATGAGCCGCCCCCTGCCGTGCTGCACGGGCCCCTCAAAGACTCCACGCCCTCCGAAAATGGCGACATCCCCACCCCGAGGTCCAAGTGCTCCACTAAACCCAGCAAGCTCGGACGCCATCGGAGCAGGTGAGGAGCGGCGGCTGCTCGGGGCACCGGATTATCAGGCGTATTTCTGATATTTGTATATTTCCTCCAGTAGGGTCACCCCCTCTGACGCCGGATCCACCGCCAGCGAACCCTCCAGCGGGAAGGAATCCGGAGAAGAGGGGCCGAGACCCTCAGCTCCACCGCAGGAAACCAGACTGCGCCCGACTGGTAAAGGGGGTGAGTTCAGCCACTAGGGTCAGTCCTGTGACTGCGCTGACCGGCAGGTAACGTCCCGTACATTATAACGTTATTACGTCCCGGCAGAACTCCCCACATTGGGCAGCGGAGCCGAGCAGCATTCCACGGCCTCCATCTTTGAGCACGTTGACCGGATGTCGCGTTCCTCTGAAGCCAGCCGCCGTCTGCCCAGCAAGATTCAGCTAATCGCCATGCAGCCGATGGCGGCGCCCCCCATGCACGGGCTGTCCACGGCGGAGCGGGAGGTGGAGGCAAATAAGGTAAACAGTGAGGTATGTATGCGGCGGGGGGGAGCAATGCTGTGCGGGCCGCCTGCGGGGACAAAAAGTGAGTGACGCGCAAGTGACGAGCATCAGCCCTATAGAAGTGCGCCGCCGCGGTCACATGACGGCCTCATCTCTGCGCAGATCCAGACCACGCTACGGCACAAGTCGGAGATCGAGCACCACCGCAATAAAATCCGCCTGCGAGCCAAGAGGAAGGGGCACTACGAGTTCCCGCTGGTGGATGTGGTGGGAATGGTGGACACCAAGGAACGGCAGCGCATGTACCGCAGAGCACAGATGCAATTCGATAAGATCCTGGACCCTGTGCTGGGCGTCCCCACCGTGTTCATAGAGCCGCGCAAGAGGTGAGACACTAAAGACTCCTCCACCTGCAGATACCGAGCACAGCGTCCGCATCACCGGGTCACTCACAGGAACTGCAGAAAGCAGTGATCTAAGCTCCAGCTCCAAATCCTCCCCCAAACTAAACTCCTCCCCCCATTTTAGGCTGCTCCTCCTCTATCCCCAGTTTGAGCTCCTCCCTCCCCTCCCAGTTTGATCTCCTCCTCCCAGTTTGATCCCCTGCCTCCTCTCCCAGTTTGACCCTCTCCCTCCTCTCCCAATTTGAGCTCCTCCTCCCAGTTTGAGCTCCTCCCTCCTCTCCCAGTTTGAGCTCCTCCTCCCAGTTTGATCTCTTCCTCCCAGTTTGAGCTCCTCCTCCCAGTTTGAGCTCCTCCTCCCAGTTTGAGCTCCTCCTCCCAGTTTGATCCCCTCCCTCCTCTCCCAGTTCGAGCTCCTCTCCCATTTTGAGCTCTTTCTCCCAGTTTGAGCTCTTTCTCCCAGTTTGAGCTCTTTCTCCCAGTTTGAGCTCTTTCTCCCAGTTTGAGCTCTTTCTCCCAGTTTGAGCTCTTTCTCCCAGTTTGAGCTCTTTCTCCCAGTTTGAGCTCTTTCTCCCAGTTTGAGCTCTTTCTCCCAGTTTGAGCTCCTCCCTCCTCTCCCAGTTTGAGCTCCTCCCTCCTCTCCCAGTTTGAGCTCCTCCCTCCTCTCCCATTTTGAGCTCCTCCCTCCTCTCCCAGTTTGAGCTCCTCCCTTCCTCTCCCAGTTCCAGCTCCTCCCTCCTCTCCAGTTCCAGCTCCTCCCTCCTCTCCCAGTTCCAGCTCCTCCCTCCTCTCCCAGTTCCAGCTCCTCCCTCCTCTCCCAGTTCCAGCTCCTCCCTCCTCTCCCAGTCCAGCTCCTCCTCCAGCTCCTCCCTCCTCTCCCAGTTCCTGCTCCTCCCTCCTCTCCCAGTTCGAGCTCCTCCCTCCTCTCACCAGTTCGAGCTCCTCCCTCCTCTCCCAGGTTCGAGCTCCTCCCTCCTCTCCAGTTCGAGCTCTCCCTCCTCTCCCAGTTCGAGCTCCTCCCCTCCTCTCCCAGTTCGAGCTCCTCCCTCCTCTCCAGTAAGGAGCTCCTCCCTCCTCTCCCAGTTTGAGCTCCTCCCTCCTCTCCCAGTTTGAGCTCCTCCCTCCTCTCCAGTTTGAGCTCCTCCCTCCTCTCCCAGTTTGAGCTCCTCCCTCCTCTCCAGTTTGAGCTCCTCCCTCTCCCAGTTTGAGCTCCTCCCTCCTCTCCCAGTTTGAGCTCCTCCCCTCCTCTCCCAGTTTGAGCTCCTCCCTCCTCTCCCAGTTTGAGCTCCTCCCTCCTCTCCCAGTTTGAGCTCCTCCCTCCCTCTCCCAGTTTGAGCTCCTCCCTCCCAGTTTGAGCTCCTCCCTCCTCTCCCAGTTTGATCTCCTCCCTCCTCTCCCCAGTTTGAATCTCCTCCCTCCTCTCCCAGTTTGATCTCCCTCCTCCTCTCCCAGTTTTAGCTCCTCCTCCCAGTTTGAGCTCCTCCGTCCTCCTCCCAGTTTGAGCTCTTCCTCCCAGTTCGATCTCCTCCCTCCTCTCCCAGTTCGATCTCCTCCCTCCTCTCCCAGTTTGAGCTCCTCCCTCCTCCTCCCAGTTTGGGCTCCTCCTCCCAGTTCGATCTCCTCCCTCCTCCTCCAGTTTGAGCTCCTCCCTCCTCTCCAGTTTGAGCTCCTCCCTCCTCCCAGTTTGAGCTCTTCCTCCCAGTTCGATCTCCTCCCTCCTCTCCCAGTTTGAGCTCCTCCCTCCTCTCCCAGTTTGAGCTCCTCCTCCTCCTCCCAGTTTGGAGCTCCTCCCTCCTCCTCCCAGTTTGAGCTCCTCCCTCCTCCTCCCAGTTTGGGCTCCTCCTCCCAGTTCGATCTCCTCCCTCCTCCTCCCAGTTTGAGCTCCTCCCTCCTCCTCCCAGTTTGAGCTCCTCCCTCCTCTCCCAGTTTGAGCTCCTCTCCATCCTCTCCCAGTTTGAGCTCCTCCCTCCTCTCCCAGTTTGAGCTCCTCCTCCTCCTCCCAGTTTGAGCTCCTCCTCCCAGTTTGAGCTCCTCCTCCCAGTTCGATCTCCTCCCTCCTCCTCCCAGTTTGAGCTCCTCCTCCAGTTTGAGCTCCTCCTCCCAGTTTGAGCTCCTCCCTCCTCTCCCAGTTTGAGCTCCTCCCTCCTCTCCAGTTTGAGCTCCTCCCTCCTCTCCCAGTTTGAGCTCCTCCTCCTCCTCCCAGTTTGAGCTCTTCCTCCCAGTTCGATCTCCTCCCTCCTCTCCCAGTTCGATCTCCTCCCTCCTCTCCCAGTTTGAGCTCCTCCCTCCTCCTCCCAGTTTGGGCTCCTCCTCCCAGTTCGATCTCCTCCCTCCTCCTCCCAGTTTGAGCTCCTCCCTCCTCTCCCAGTTTGAGCTCCTCCCTCCTCCCAGTTTGAGCTCTTCCTCCCAGTTCGATCTCTCTCCCTCCTCTCCCAGTTTGAGCTCCTCCCTCCTCTCCCAGTTTGAGCTCCTCCCTCCTCCTCCCAGTTTGAGCTCCTCCCTCCTCCTCCCAGTTTGGGCTCCTCCTCCCAGTTCGATCTCTCCCTCCTCCTCCCAGTTTGAGCTCCTCCCTCCTCCTCCCAGTTTGAGCTCCTCCCTCCTCTCCCAGTTTGAGCTCTCCCTCCTCTCCCAGTTTGAGCTCCTCCCTCCTCTCCAGTTTGAGCTCCTCCCTCCTCCTCCCAGTTTGAGCTCCTCCTCCCAGTTTGAGCTCCTCCTCCCAGGTTCGATCTCCTCCCTCCTCCTCCCAGTTTGAGCTCCTCCTCCCAGTTTGAGCTCCTCCTCCCAGTTTGAGCTCCTCCTCCCAGTTTGAGCTCCTCCCTCCTCTCCCAGTTTGAGCTCCTCCTCCTCTCCCAGTTTGAGCTCCTCACCCCTCCTCTCCCAGTTTGAGCTCCTCCCTCCTCTCCCAGTTTGAGCTCCTCCCTCCTCTCCCAGTTTGAGCTCCTCCCTCCTCTCCCAGTTTGAGCTCCTCCCTCCTCTCCCAGTTTGAGCTTCCTCCCCTCCTCCTCCCAGTTTGAGCTCCTCCTCCCAGTTTGAGCTCCTCCTCCCAGTTCGATCTCCTCCCTCCTCCTCCCAGTTTGAGCTCCTCCTCCCAGTTTGAGCTCCTCCTCCCAGTTTGAGCTCCTCCTCCCAGTTTGAGCTCCTCCCTCCTCTCCCAGTTTGAGCTCCTCCCTCCTCTCCCAGTTTGAGCTCCTCCCTCCTCTCCCAGTTTGAGCTCCTCCCTCCCTCTCCCAGTTTGAGCTCCTCCCTCCTCCTCCCAGTTTGAGCTCCTCCTCCCAGTTTGAGCTCCTCCTCCCAGTTCGATCTCCTCCCTCCTCCTCCCAGTTTGAGCTCCTCCTCCCAGTTGAGCTCCTCCTCCCAGTTTGAGCTCCTCCTCCCAGTTTGAGCTCCTCCCTCCTCTCCCAGTTTGAGCTCCTCCCTCCTCTCCCAGTTTGAGCTCCTCCCTCCTCTCCCAGTTTGAGCTCCTCCCTCCTCTCCCAGTTTGAGCTCCTCCCTCCCTCTCCCAGTTTGAGCTCCTCCTCCCAGTTTGAGCTCCTCCCTCCTCTGCCAGTTTGAGCTCCTCCTCCCAGTTTGAGCTCCTCCCTCCTCTCCCAGTTTGAGCTCCTCCCTCCTCTCCCAGTTTGAGCTCCTCCCTCCTCTCCCAGTTTGAGCTCCTCCCTCCTCTCCCAGTTTGAGCTCCTCCCTCCTCCTCCCAGTTTGAGCTCCTCCTCCCAGTTTGAGCTCCTCCTCCCAGTTCGATCTCCTCTCCCTCCTCCTCCCAGTTTGAGCTCCTCCTCCCAGTTTGAGCTCCTCCTCCCAGTTTGAGCTCCTCCTCCCAGTTTGAGCTCCTCCTCCTCTCCCAGTTTGAGCTCCTCCTCCTCTCCAGTTTGAGCTCCTCCCTCCTCTCCCAGTTTGAGCTCCTCCCTCCTCTCCCAGTTTGAGCTCCTCCCTCCCTCTCCCAGTTTGAGCTCCTCCCTCCTCTCCCAGTTTGAGCTTCTCCCTCCTCTCCAGTTTGAGCTCCTCCTCCCAGTTTGAGCTCCTCCCTCCTCTGCCAGTTTGAGCTCCCTCCTCCCAGTTTGAGCTCCTCCCTCCTCTCCCAGTTTGAGCTGTTCCTCCCAGTTGAGCTCTTCTCCCAGTTTGAGCTCCTCCTCCCTCCTCTCCCAGTTTGAAGCTCCTCCTCCCAGTTTGAGCTCCTCCCTCCTCTCCCAGTTTGAGCTCCTCCTCCCAGTTTGAGCTCCTCCTCCCAGTTTGAGCTCCTTCTCCCAGTTTGAGCTCCTTCTCCCAGTTTGAGCTCCTCCTCCCAGTTTGAGCTCCTCCTCCCTCCTCTCCCAGTTTGAGCTCCTCCTCCCAGTTTGAGCTCCTCCTCCCAGTTTGAGCTCCTCCCTCCTCTCCCAGTTTGAGCTCCTCCCTCCTCTCCCAGTTTGAGCTCCTCCTCCCAGTTTGAGCTCCTCCTCCCTCCTCTCCCAGTTTGAGCTCCTCCCTCCTCTCCCAGTTTGAGCTCCTCCTCCCAGTTTGAGCTCCTCCTCCCTCCTCTCCAGTTTGAGCTCCTCCTCCCAGTTTGAGCTCCTCCCTCCTCTCCCAGTTTGAGCTCCTCCTCCCAGTTTGAGCTCCTCCCTCCTCTCCCAGTTTGAGCTCCTCCTCCCAGTTTGAGCTTCCTCCTCCCCTCCTCTCCCAGTTTGAGCTGCTCCTCCCAGTTTGAGCTCCTCCCTCCTCTCCCAGTTTGAGCTGCTCCTCCCAGTTTGAGCTCCTCCTCCCAGTTTGAGCTCCTCCCTCCTCTTCCAGTTTCAGAAACATGGCAGGGCAAGAAGCACAGATTTCCAGCTGAGATGTAGTCGTTTTGTCTTGTGGAGCAGAGCTGCAGTATAAAGCATGAGAAAGGGATACAGCAGCATCTGGTGATAATTCTACATGTCGTGTTTAATTTTCAGCTCACGAGCGAGACGGTCGCCAAAGCAACGCCGCAGGCAGCAGGGGTCCTCGAGCCCCCCGGACGCAGATCGAGATCGCCTAATCACCACTGACAGTGACGGCACCTACAAGAGGCCGCCGGGCGTCAGTAACTCCGCCTACGTGGTGCGTGAACAATCACCTATATAATGTGATGCTGAGCGTAAGCTGCTGGTCTCTGGTATCACCCACAGATATATATCACTGGCTGATAACAGAGGAAAAATGATCACAATCAGTCAACAATATTATACGCTCCATGCGGGGTCACCATGTATCTGGCTGATAACAGATTACACTTGCTTTTCTTCTCTAGTCTGACCCCGATATCCCCTCCGATAACCCCACCCCCGGTGTCAGAAATCGGCAAGTATCCCGGCTCCCCCCCGCGCCTCCCGGCTCAGTATGTGGCTCCTCAGCCGTCCATTGAAGAGGTGCGCCAGACTATGCAGTCTCTGCTGGACGACGCCTTCGCACTGGTGGCCCCGAGCAGCCAGGGGCCCGGAGCCATACAGTCTGGAAACACGTCAGCGCAGCATGCGGGGAACAGCTCCTCAGATCGGACCGGGCAGGGGTCCGCACCGTGGCAATATCCCTCTCACCAGTCCTCCCAGTACAATGTGAGTCCCTACTGGGAAAAAAACGGGACATGGGGGGTCCGGGAAACTCCCCTGTGACATCACCAGGGACATGGGGGGATCCCGGGAAACTCCCCCCCGTGACATCACCAGGGACATGGGGAGAATCCCGGGAAACTCACCTGTGACATCACCAGGGATATGGGGAGAATCCCGGGAAACTCCCCCCGTGACATCACCAGGAACATGGGGAGAATCCCGGGAAACTCCCCCTGTGACAATCACCAGGGACATGGGGGATCCCGGGAAACTCCCCCTGTGACATCACCAGGGCATGGGGGGATCCCGGGAAACTCCCCTGTGACATCACCAGGAACATGGGGAGAATCCCGGGAAACTCCCCCTGTGACATCACCAGGGACATGGGGGATCCCGGGAAACTCCCCTGTGACATCACCAGGGATATGGGGGGTCCTGGGAATCTCCCCTGTGACATCACCAGGGACATGGGGAATCCCGGGAAACTCCCCTGTGACATCACCAGGGATATGGGGGGTCCTGGGAAACTCCCTGTGACATCACCAGGGACATGGGAGGAATCCCGGGAAACTCCCCCTGTGACATCACCAGGGACATAGGGAGAATCCCAAGAAACTCCCCCCGTGACATCACCAGGGACATGGGGAGAATCCCGGGAAACTCCCCCTGGGACATCACCAGGGACATGAGGGGGATCCTGGGACACTCCCCCCTGTGACATCACCAGGGATATGGGGGATCCTGGGAAACTCCCCTGTGACATCACCAGGGACATGGGAGAATCCCAGGAAACTCCCCCCGTGACATCACCAGGGACATGAGGGGGGATCCTGGGAAACTCCCCTGTGACATCACCAGGGATATGGGGGATCCTGGGAAACTCCCCTGTGACATCACCAGGGACATGAGGGGGGATCCTGGGAAACTCCCCCTGTGACATCACCAGGGGACATGAGGGGGGATCCTGGGAAACTCCCCTGTGACATCACCAAGGATAATGGGGGATCCTGGGAAACTCCCCTGTGACATCACCAGGGACAATGGGGGATCCCGGGGAAAATCCCCCTTGTGACATCGCCAGGGACATGGGGGGGTCCTGGGAAACTCCCCCTGTGACATCACCAGGGACATGGGGGGGGGATCCCGGGGAAACTCCCCTGTGATATCACCAGGGACATGAGGGGGATCCCGGGAAACTCCCCTGTGACATGACCAGGGACATGGGGGGGAGGAGGAATACTGGGATACTCCCCCTGTGACATCACCGGAGACATGGGGAAACCTGGGACACTTCACCCCTCACCTCCTGTGACATGTGGGAATCCTGAAACCCCTTCCCCCGTCATCCCCTTTAACTTCACCAGAAATGTAAGGGAATCCTGGAAACCCCCTGGAATATTGCCAGGGGAGATAGGGGAATCAAGGGACTGCAGCTCTGGAGGATAAGACATGATGTAACAGCAGAATAGTGCCCGCAGCTCTGGAGGTGACTGGAGGATAAGACATGATGTAACAGCAGAATAGTGCCCGCAGCTCTGTGAGGTGACTGGAGAATAAGACAACAATGTAATAACAGAATAGTGACTGCAGCTTTGGAGGTGACTGTGAGAATAAGATACAATGTATTAACAGAAAAGTGACTGGCAGCTCTGGAGGTGACTGGGAGAATAAGACACAATGTAATAACAGAATAGTGACTGCAGCTTTGGAGGTGACTGAGAATAAGATACAATGTATTAACAGAAAAGTGACTGCAGCTCTGGAGGTGACTGGAGAATAAGACACAATGTAATAACAGAATAGTGACTGCAGCTTTGAGAGGTGACTGGAGAATAAAGATACAATGTAATAACAGAATAGTGACTGCAGCTCTGGAGGTGACTGGAGGATAAGACATGATGTAACAACAGAATAGTGACTGCAGCTCTGGAGGTGACTGGTGGATAAGACATGATGTAACGGCAGAATAGTGACTGCAGCTCTGGAGCTGACGGGGAGGATAAGACACGATGTAACATCCGAATAGTGACTGCAGCTCTGGAGGTGACTGGAGGATAAAACATGATGTAACAGCAGAGTAGTGACCGCAGCTCTGGAGGTGACTGGAGAATAAGACACAATGTAATAACAGAATAGTGACTGCAGCTCTGGAGGTGACTGGAGGATAAAACATGATGTAACAGCAGAATAGTGACTGCAGCTCTGGAAGTGATTGGAGGATAAGACATGATGTAACAGCAGAATAGTGACTGCAGCTCTGGAGGTGACTGGTGGATAAGACCTGATGTAACAGCCGAATAGTGACTGCAGCTCTGGAGGTGACTTGAGGATAAGACACAATGTAACGGCAGAAAAGTGAGTGCAGCTCTGGAGGATAAGATCTGATTTAACATCCGAATAGTGACTGCAGCTCTGGAGATGACTGGAGGATAAGACATGATGTAGCAGCAGAATAGTGAGTGCAGCTCTGGAGGTGACTGGAGGATAAGACACGATGTAACAGCAGAATAGTGAGTGCAGCTCTGGAAGTGACTGGAGGATAAGACCTGATGTAACAGCAGAATAGTGAGTGCAGCTCTGGAAGTGACTGGAGGATAAGACCTGATGTAACAGCAGAATAGTTAGTGCAGCTCTGGAGGTGACTGGAGGATAATACATGATGTAACAGTAGGATAGTGAGTGCAGCTCTGGAGGTGACTGGAGGATAAGACACGATGTAACAGCAGAATAGTTAGTGCAGCTCTGGAGGTGACTGGAGGATAATACATGATGTAACAGCAGGATAGTGAGTGCAGCTTTGGAGGTGACTGGAGGATAAGACATGAAATGTAACAGCAGAATAGGGAGTGCAGCTCTGGAGATGACTGGAGGATAAGACATGATGTAGCAGCAGAATAGTGAGTACAGCTCTGGAAGTGACTGGAGAATAAGACACGATGTAACAACAGAATAGTGACTGCAGCTCTGGAAGTGACTGGAGGATAAGACCTGATGTAACAGCAGAATAGTGAGTGCAGCTCTGGGGGTGACTGGAGTGGGGGGGTCAGATATATACAGGATTGGAGCGTTGATCATGTATAATGAAATCTTCCTTTTCCTTTTCAGAGGTTTCTGGATTTCGGGGGTCCGCAGCCCTCGGCTCCGAGCCTTATGACAAGGTAATGATGGCCGCCGGTCGGGGGAGTGGTGGGGGGGGGGGGCGCGGCGTATTATGTAGAGAATCTGCATCGTTCCCTCTGTAAAGTTCTGGAAGTTTCTCGGTTTCTTGTCTTAGTTTCCGTTCGCTGTCAGTAACTGGAATCAGGACTTGTGCTGCTCGCAGCTGATCAGCTTGTTACAATGTGTCAGTGCAGTCACTTCCCTCATGTCCAGGAGTCCCAGCTGCACTGACACATTGTAACAAACCCCCCCAGGTCAGAGCTGCTCCTGCAGTTACCCAGAATGCCGCTGGCTTGGGGCAGTGGTTGGAATTTTCCGTCCGTGCTCTTGGGGTTGGATTGAATGGTCCGTGCAGCAGTCACGGCCCATTAACTGCAGAGATGGGAACAAAGATTATGCCCCCCTCCCCCGACCGTGGAATATTCCGCACCTCGTAGCCCACGTGTCAGGCGTCCGCCGTGATCCGTGCACAAACTGCTCCCACGGGGGTGGGGGGGCTTGGGGACCAGCAGTGGGGCTATGTCATGTGGTTAGAGTTGGGCTTGTGGTCACGGGAAGTATTGTGATCAAGGGGGACCTGCAGTCGGAGTATGTTGTGTGGCCACAGGAGGGCGTGCGGTCGGGGTATGTCGTGTGGCCACAGGAGGGCGTGCGGTCGGGGGGGACCTGGGGTCAAGGTATGTCGTGTGGCCACAGGAGGGCGTGCGGTCGGGGGGACCTGGGGTCAAGGTATGTCGTGTGGCCACAGGAGGGCGTGCGGTCGGGGGGACCTGGAGTCGGAGTATGTCGTGTGGCCACAGGAGGGCGTGCGGTCGGGGAGGACCTGGGGTCGGGGTATGTCGTGTGGCCACAGGAGGGTGTGCGGTCGGGGGGACCTGGAGTTTGGAGTATATTGTGTGGCCACAGGAGGGCGTACGGTCGGGGGGACCTGGAGTCGGAGTATATTGTGTGGCCACAGGAGGGCGTGCGGTCGGGGGGGGACCTGGAGTCGGAGTATATTGTGTGGCCACAGGAGGGCGTGCGGTCGGGGGGGGACCTAGAGTCGGAGTATGTTGTGTGGCCACAGGAGGGCGTGCGGTCGGGGGGACCTGGAGTCGGGGTATGTCACGTGGCCACAGGAGGGCGTGCGGTCGGGGGGGACCTGGAGTTATAGTATGTCATGTGGCCACAGGAGGGCGTGCGGTCGGGGGGACCTGGGGTTGGGGTATGTCGTGTGGCCACAGGAGGGCGTGCGGTCGGGGTATGTCGTGTGGCCACAGGAGGGCGTGCGGTCGGGGGGACCTGGGGTTGGGGTATGTCGTGTGGCCACAGGAGGGCGTGCGGTCGGGGGGACCTGGAGTCGGGGTATGTCGTGTGGCCACAGGAGGGCGTGCGATCGGGGAGGACCTGGAGTCGGAGTATGTCGTGTGGGCACAGGAGGGCGTGCGGTCGCGGTATGTCGTGTGGCCACAGGAGGGCGTGCGGTCGCGGTATGTCGTGTGGCCACAGGAGGGCGTGCGGTCGGGGAGGACCTGGGGTCGGGGTATGTCGTGTGGCCACAGGAGGGCGTGCGGTCGGGGAGGACCTGGAGTTTGGAGTATGTCGTGTGGCCACAGGAGGGCGTGCGGTCGGGTGCGACCTGGCGGTTGGAGTATATTGTGTGGCCACAAGAGGGCGTGCGGTCGGGGGGACCTGAAGTCGGGGTATGTCATGTGGCCACAGAAGGGCGTTGCGGTCGGGGGGACCTGGGGTCGGAGTATGTCGTGTGGCCACAGGAGGGGCGTGTGGTCGGGAGGACCTGGGGTCGGGGTATGTCATGTGGCCACAGGAGGGCGTGCGGTCGCGATATGTCGTGTGGCCACAGGAGGGCGTGCGGTCGGGGAGGACCTGGGGTCAGAGTATGTCGTGTGGCCACAGGAGGGCGTGCGGTCGGGGGGACCTGGGGTTGGGGTATGTCGTGTGGCCACAGGAGGGCGTGCGGTCGGGGGGACCTGGAGTCGGGGTATGTCGTGTGGCCACAGGAGGGCGTGCGATCGGGGAGGACCTGGAGTCGGAGTATGTCGTGTGGGCACAGGAGGGCGTGCGGTCGCGGTATGTCGTGTGGCCACAGGAGGGCGTGCGGTCGCGGTATGTCGTGTGGCCACAGGAGGGCGTGCGGTCGGGGAGGACCTGGGGTCGGGGTATGTCGTGTGGCCACAGGAGGGCGTGCGGTCGGGGAGGACCTGGAGTTTGGAGTATGTCGTGTGGCCACAGGAGGGCGTGCGGTCGGGTGCGACCTGGAGGTTGGAGTATATTTGTGTGGCCACAAGAGGGCGTGCGGTCGGGGGGACCTGAAGTCGGGGTATGTCATGTGGCCACAGAAGGGCGTGCGGTCGGGGGGACCTGGGGTCGGAGTATGTCGTGTGGCCACAGGAGGGCGTGTGGTCGGGAGGACCTGGGGTCGGGGTATGTCATGTGGCCACAGGAGGGCGTGCGGTCGCGATATGTCGTGTGGCCACAGGAGGGCGTGCGGTCGGGGAGGACCTGGGGTCAGAGTATGTCGTGTGGGCCACAGGAGGGCGTGTGGTCGGAAGGACCTGGGGTCGGGGTATGTCATGTGGCCACAGGAGGGCGTGCGGTCGCGATATGTCGTGTGGCCACAGGAGGGCGTGCGGTCGGGTGCGACCTGGAGTTTGGAGTATATTGTGTGGCCACAGAAGGGTGTGCGGTCGGGGGGACCTGGGGTTGGAGTATGTCGTGTGGCCACAGGAGGGCGTGCGGTCGGGGAGGACCTGGGGTCGGGGTATGTTGTGTGGCCACAGGAGGGCGTGCGGTCGCGGTATGTAGTGTGGCCACAGGAGGGCGTGCGGTCGGGGGGACTTGGGGTCAGGGTATGTCGTGTGGCCACAGGAGGGCGTGCGGTCGGGGGGACTTGGGGTTGGGGTATGTCGTGTGGCCACAGGAGGGCGTGCGGTCGCGGTATGTCGTGTGGCCACAGGAGGGCGTGCGGTCGGGGGGACTTGGGGTCGGGGTATGTCGTGTGGCCACAGGAGGGCGTGCGGTCGGGGGGACTTGGGGTCGGGGTATGTCGTGTGGCCACAGGAGGGCGTGCGGTCGCGGTATGTCGTGTGGCCACAGGAGGGCGTGCGGTCGGGGGGACTTGGGGTCGGGGTATGTCGTGTGGCCACAGGAGGGCGTGCGGTCGGGGTATGTCGTGTGGCCACAGGAGGGCGTGCGGTCGGGATATGTCGTGTGGCCACAGGAGGGCGTGCGGTCGTGGTATGTTGTGTGGCCACAGGAAGGCGTGCGGTCGGGGGGACTTGGGGTCAGGGTATGTCGTGTGGCCACAGGAGGGCGTGCGGTTGGGGGGACTTGGGGTCGGGGTATGTTGTGTGGCCACAGGAGGGCGTGCGGTCGCGGTATGTCGTGTGGCCACAGGAGGGCGTGCGGTCGGGGAGGACCTGGGGTCGGGGTATGTTGTGTGGCCACAGGAGGGCGTGCGGTCGGGCAGGACCTGGGGTCGGGGTATGTCGTGTGGCCACAGGAGGGCGTGCGGTCGCGGTATGTCGTGTGGCCACAGGAGGGCGTGCGGTCGGGGAGGACCTGGGGTCGGGGTATGTCGTGTGGCCACAGGAGGGCGTGCGGTCGCGGTATGTCGTGTGGCCACAGGAGGGCGTGCGGTCGGGGAAGACCTGGGGTCGGGGTATGTCGTGTGGCCACAGGAGGGCGTGCGGTCGGGCAGGACCTGGGGTCGGGGTATGTCGTGTGGCCACAGGAGGGCGTGCGGTCGCGTTATGTCGTGTGGCCACAGGAGGGCGTGCGGTCGGGGAGGACCTGGGGTCGGGGTATGTCGTGTGGCCACAGGAGGGCGTGCGGTCGCGGTATGTCGTGTGGCCACAGGAGGGCGTGCGGTCGGGGAGGACCTGGGGTCGGGGTATGTCGTGTGGCCACAGGAGGGCGTGCGGTCGCGGTATGTCGTGTGGCCACAGGAGGGCGTGCGGTCGGGGAAGACCTGGGGTCGGGGTATGTTGTGTGGCCACAGGAGGGCGTGCGGTCGGGCAGGACCTGGGGTCGGGGTATGTCGTGTGGCCACAGGAGGGCGTGCGGTCGCGGTATGTCGTGTGGCCACAGGAGGGCGTGCAGTCGGGGAGGACCTGGGGTCGGGGTATGTCGTGTGGCCACAGGAGGGCGTGCGGTCGGGCAGGACCTGGGGTCGGGGTATGTCGTGTGGCCACAGGAGGGCGTGCGGTCGGGGGGACTTGGGGTCGGGGTATGTCGTGTGGCCACAGGAGGGCGTGCGGTCGCGGTATGTCGTGTGGCCACAGGAGGGCGTGTGGTCGCGGTATGTCGTGTGGCCACAGAAGGGCGTGCGGTCGCGGTATGTCATGTGACCACAGGAGGGCGTGCGGTCAGTTGAGTTCCAGTTACCTGTGAGTGCGGCCTTTTCCTGATGGTGGCGCTGTTTCTCTGTGTTGGACACTTTGAGCCGTCTTCTCTTTGCAGGAGCCCGGGGTTCGGCTCCGGTTTTTTGCCTCCGGCTGATACGGCCACCGAGTCCCAGCAGGCAGAAGGTCAGTACCCCGGCCGGATGTACCCCGAGGACTTAACCTCCGTAGCCAGACCACGGCCACTGGGGAGCAATTCTGGTGAGTACCGTCTATTGCTCCCTGTTATCAGCCATTACTGGGGGGACTGTATAGTAGCCTCTCCGGCACTGATCCTATATCTCACCTTTCAGGCCCGGCTCAGATTCACCAGCTGACCCAGGTGGGCATCGCAAGTCGCATGGGGGCACAGTCCACGGAGCTGTCGCACAGCCAGTCTGTGCAGGCGTTCTCTGGCCCCGGGTGGCCCTCCTACTACAGTCACGAAGAAGAGACCCCCAGAAATGCAGCGCACAGGGAAGCAGTAAGTGACGGGGGTACTCCGTGTGCGGAGGGCTCCCAGCTCCTCTGCTTGCTGTCAGTGAGTGGCAGCATCCCTTTATGTCAGGACTTGTTTATTTTGCAGGGTCTCACACACGGACCCCAAGACTACAGCGGCCCCCAGATGTTCTCCGTGAACCGGGGCCCCACTCGCCAGCCGGGCTCACATCTGCCCCCGTCCATCTGTTACCCCTCCAGCTCAGCTGAGGACGTCCACCCGGGTCACTCCTCCGCCTCCCTCATCAAGGCCATCCGGGAAGAACTGCTGCGCCTCTCCCAGAAACAGGCGGTCGCCCCCTCCTACCACAGCTGATAGGGGCTGCGCGCCGCCGGCTACGTGTCCGCTTCCTATGGAAGCCAGAGGGGAGAGAGGAGCAGCCGAAATATTGGAGCAACACTGGGCATCAGTATATGTGATGGGTCAGCAGCAGCATGGGGGTCGCACTGTACAGGGGGGGCATCTGCGGGGGAGAAAAAACTGGATGGAGAGAGGACGGGTCATTCAGAACAGCAGGAGGTGATGGGGGCGGCGGGGCGAGGCGGCCGGCAGGGTAGAGGTGCCTGGGTGGAACAGGTCGGATTGTGCCGGTCCTGGAGGAATGTGTTTGTGGTTGTGATTTTCATGTTTCATCTGTAAACAGGACACAGATGAGTGAAGAAAGGACAGGAAAGGACAGGACGGGAGGGACACAATGAGGGGAGAGAACGGGTGACACAACGGGCCGAGCAACGAGAGGACGCGGATGGGGGGCCGACAAACGAGTGGACAAGCACTGTGTCCGAGCAACGAGAGGACGGGGATGGGGGGCCGACAAACGAGTGGACAAGCACTGTGGCCGAGCAACGAGAGGACGGTGATGGGGGGCCGACAAACGAGTGGACAAGCACTGTGGCCGAGCAACGAGAGGACGGGGATGGGGGGCCGACAAACGAGTGGACAAGCACTGTGGCCGAGCAACGAGAGGACGAGGATGAGTGAAGAAAGGATAAAACAGGCCAAGAAAGGACAGGACGGGAGGGACACAATGAAGGGAAAGAACAGGTGACACAACGAGGGCTGAGCAACGAGAGGACAGGGGCCGGGGGCCGTGCAGCGAGAGGACAGGGACTGGGGCCAGGCAACGAGGACAGGGATGGGGGCCGAGCAATAAAAGTACAGGGACGGGGGTCAAGCAACGAGAGGACAAAGACAGAGGGCAAGCAATGAGAGGACAGGGACGAGGGCCAGGCAATGAGAGGACAGGGATGGGGGCCGAGCAACAAGAGGATAGGGACGGTGGCCAAGCAACAAGAGGATGGGGGCCAAGCAATGAGAGAACAGGGATGAGGCTGAGCAATGCAAGGAAAGGGGGCCAAGCAACGAGAGGACAGGACAAGCCAAGAAATGACAAGACAGGAGACTCAATGAGGGGAGAGAATGAGTGACACAACGGGGGTCGAGCAGCAAGAGGAAAGGGACGATGGCCGAGCAACGAGAGGACAGGGATGGGGGCCAAGCAACAAGAGAATAGGGACTGTGGCCGAGCAACAAGAGGACGGGGGGCCAGGCAACAAGAGGACACGGACGCTGGCCGAGCAACGAAAGGACACGGACGCTGGCCGAGCAACGAAAGGACACGGACGCTGGCCGAGCAACGAAAGGACACGGACGCTGGCCGAGCAACGAAAGGACACGGACGCTGGCCGAGCAACGAAAGGACACGGACGCTGGCCGAGCAACAAGAAGAAAAGGACCGGGCCAAGCAAAAAGATGAATGGACAGAATGAAGGATGAGCAGCAACGAGAAGACAAAGACAGAGGTCAAGCAACAAGATGAGTGGACAGAATGAAGTATGAGAAGAACGGAAAGGACAGGGGCTGAGCAAAGAGAGGAATGGGACGAGGGCCGGGCAACAAGATGAGTTTGTCGAAAAGGAGGAGGAGAAGAGAGGAAGGGACAGAGGCTGATCAATTAATGAGCAGGGATGGCGACCGATCAAAAAGATGAGTGGACGGAAGGAAGGCCAAGAAAGAGACAAGAGCCGAGCAATAAGAGGACAAGGACGGGGGCCGAGCAGCGAGAGGACAGGGATGGGGGCCGAGCAATGAAAGAGCAGGGATGGCGACCGATCAAAAAGATGAGTGGACGGAAGGAAGGCCAAGAAAGAGACAAGAGCCGAGCAATAAGAGGACAAGGACGGGGGCCGAGCAGCGAGAGGACAGGGATGGGGGCCGAGCAATGAAAGAGCAGGGATGGCGACCGATCAAAAAGATGAGTGGACGGAAGGAAGGCCAAGAAAGAGACAAGAGCCGAGCAATAAGAGGACAAGGACGGGGGCCGAGCAGCGAGAGGACAGGGATGGGGGCCGAGCAATGAAAGAGCAGGGATGGCGACCGATCAAAAAGATGAGTGGACGGAAGGAAGGCCAAGAAAGAGACAAGAGCTGAGCAATAAGAGGACAAGGTCGAGGGCCGAGCAATGAGCTGAGAGAATGCGAATAGAGGAAGAGACAGGTCCAGTAACAAGAGGAAAGGGACAAGGGCCGAGTAATAAGATTAGTGGACGGAATGAATGCTGAGTAATGAGACCAGAGGAGGGCACAAGTTGAGTAACGAGAAGGGGACGAAGGCTGAGTAAAGAAGAGAAAATGGGACTGGGGCCATGTAACGAAAGGAGAGAATGAGCCTTAGGACAGGGGGCCTAGAGGAGAGGACAAGACAGACCAAGTAGAGAGAATGGGACAGGCTGCAAAGCGAAGATGGTGGCCAAGCAAAAAGAGCGAAGGGATGAGGCCGCGCAATGAGAGGAAAGAACAGGACAGAGCGAGAAGAGAGGGTGGTATAGGATGATACGGGGGCTGAGAGCAAAGGACAGGAGGGGAAATGGACAGAGAATCGTGATTGACTAAAGGGGGCCCAACAACGAGAGGGGAGGACGGGTAGTGGACCGAGAAGAGAGGATGGTAAGGGGCCAAGCAACAAGAGAGAACAGGACAGGTCAAGAAGAGAAGATGGAATGCAAGGGAGGCTGAGAGGAGAGGACAAGACAGACCGAATAGAGAGAGCAGGAAAGTAGGGGACGGGGAACGAGATTAGAGAACAGGACGGGGGCTCAAGAAACAAGAGGACAGGGCAAGAAGAGAGGATTTTATTGGATGGGGTCGACAGGAGAGGACAAGAGGAGCAGAGAAATAAGGACCGTGACCAAGCAATGAGAAGGAAGGATGGGGCTGAGCAGCAAGAGAAGAGAACAGGCCAAGAAGAGAGGATGGGGTGGAGGAGAAGCTAAGAGGAGAGAACTGGACAAGCCGGGAAGAGAGGAGGGGACAGGGAACGAGCAATGAGATGAGAGAAAAGGCCGGGGTCCGAGAAATGAGAGGACAAGACAAGAAGAGAAGATGGGATGCAAGGGAGGCTGAGAGGAGAGGACAAGACAACCCGAATAGAGAGAACTGGATAGGAGGGGACGGGGAACGAGATGAGAGGACAGGACGGGGGTCAGAGAAACGTGAGGACAGGGCAAGAAGAGAGGATTGTATTGAATGAGGTCGACAGGAGAAGACAAGACAGGCCAAGAAGTAAGGACTGTGACTAAGCAATGAGAAGGGATGATGCGGATGAGCAATAAAAGAAGAGGACAAGCCAAGAAGATGGGATGAAAGGGAGGATGCGGCTGAGCAACAAAAGAAGAGGATAGGCTATGAACAGAGAATGGGATGGAAGGGAGGCCGACATGAGCGGACAAGACAAGATGCGAAGAGAGGACGGGACAGGGTACGAGCAATAAGAGAACGGGATGGGGTCAGAGAAACGAGAGGACACTGCCAGAAGAGAGGATCTTATTAGATGGAAGCCGAGAGTAGAGGGTAAGACAAGCTGAGGAGTAAGGACTGGGACCAAGCAATGAGAAGGGAGGATGAGACTGGGGCTGAGCAATGAGAGGAGAGGATTGAATGGAAGTGAGGCCGAGAGGATAGGACAAAAGAGACTGAGAAGAGAGGAATTGACAGGGGCCAAGAAACAAGATGGGAGGACGGTACGGGCGTCGAGAAATGAGAAGAGGGAACAAGACAGGATTATTTACTGGGTAGGGAAATCGTGATGGGACCGAATAACAAGAAAGGGGCCAAGTAACCAAAAATCAGGACTGGACGATTGAGAGGAGAAGATGCTGCAGGGCAGAGAAATGAACAATGAGGACGGGAATTAGAGGAGAGTGGGGGCCAAGTAACGAGAGAAGTGGAGAATGTGTGGTAATGAGCGAAGTTAGTGTGTGAATCGGGTGCAGGACCTCCAGACTAGCAGTATGCAAGTAATCCAGGCAGGGGTCGGGGGCAGCACTTAGTGATTCAGGTGGGGTGCAGGACCTCCAGACCAGCAGTATGCAAGTAATCCAGGCAGGGGTCGGGGGCAGCACTTAGTGATTCAGGTGGGGTGCAGGACCTCCAGACTAGCAGTATGCAAGTAATCCAGGCAGGAGTTGAGGGGCAGCACCTACTTAGTGGGCCAGGTGGGGTGCAGGACCTCCTGACTAGCAGTATACAAGTAATACAAGCAGGAGGTCGGGGGGCAGCACTTAGTGATTCAGGTGGGGTGCAGTACCTCCGGACTAGCAGTATACAAGTAATGCAGGCAGGAGTTGGGGGGCAGCACCTACTTAGTGGGCCAGGTGGGGTGCAGGACCTCCTGACTAGCAGTATACAAGTAACCAGGCAGGAGTTGGGGGGCAGCACCTACTTAGTGGGCCAGGTGGGGTGCAGGACCTCCTGACTAGCAGTATACAAGTAACCAGGCAGGAGTTGGGGGGCAGCACCTACTTAGTGATTCAGGTGGGGTGCAGGACCTCCAGACTAGCAGTATGCAAGTAATCCAGGCAGGGGTCGGGGGCAGCACATAGTGGTCCAGGTGGGGTGCAGGACCTCCAGACTAGCAGTATGCAAGTAATCCAGGCAGGGGTCGGGGGCAGCACTTAGTGATTCAGGTGGGGTGCAGGACCTCCGGACTAGCAGTATGCAAGTAACCAGGCAGGGGTCGGGGGCAGCACTTAGTGGTCCAGGTGGGGTGCAGTACCTCCGGACTAGCAGTATGCAAGTAACCAGGCAGAGGTCGGGGGCAGCACTTAGGGTACTTTCACACCTCCGGTTTTTCTTCTGCGGCACAATCCGGCACTTTGCAGGAAAATCGCAACCGGTTTTTTTTGCTGCCGGTTGCGATTTTCCTGCATAGACTTTAATTAGTGCCGCATTGTGCCGCATGGCCTTGCGTTCCATCCGGTTTTTGCCGCATGCGGCAGATTTAGCCAATGCGGCGGCCGGATGGAACGTTGCCTGGCACGTTTTTTCGTGCGGCAAAAAAAACCGCATCGCGCCGCATTCGGCCGATGCGGCGCATCTCTCAATGCATGCCTATGGCGGCCGGATGCGGCGCGATGCGGCAAATACCGCATTCGGCCGCCGCATGCGGTTTTTGCCACTGCGCATGCTCAGTAGCATGCCGCAAGCGGCAAAAACCGGGCGGGCCGCAAAGGAAAAACTTATGCAAAGGATGCGGTGTTTTCACCGCATCCGTTGCATAGCTTGCACAGCCGGATTGAGCCGCAGGGCTCAAGCCGGATGTGTGAAAGTAGCCTTAGTGGTCCAGGTGGGGTGCAGGACCTCCGGACTAGCAGTATACAAGTAATCCAGGCAGGGGTCGGGGGCAGCACTTAGTGATTCAGGTGGGGTGCAGGACCTCCGGACTAGCGGTATACAAGTAATCCAGGCAGGGGTCGGGGGCAGCACTTAGTGGTCCAGGTGGGGTGCAGGACCTCCGGACTAGCAGTATGCAAGTAATCCAGGCAGGAGTTGGGGGGCAGCACCTACTTATTGGGCCAGGTGGGGTGCAGGACCTCCGGACTAGCAGTATGCAAGTAATCCAGGCAGGAGTTGGGGGGCAGCACCTACTTAGTGGGCCAGGTGGGGTGCAGGACCTCCTGACTAGCGGTATACAAGTAATCCAGGCAGGAGTTGGGGGGCAGCACCTACTTAGTGGGCCAGGTGGGGTGCAGGACCTCCCGAATAGCTTTATGCAAGTAATACAAGCAGGAGGTTGGGGGCAGCACTTAGTGGTCCAGGTGGGGTGCAGGACCTCCTGACTAGCAGTATACAAGTAATACAAGCAGGAGGTCGGGGGGCAGCACTGACTTAGTGGTCCAGGTGGGGTGCAGGACCTCCTGACTAGCAGTATACAAGTAATACAAGCAGGAGGTCGGGGGGCAGCACTTACTTAGTGGCCCAGGTGGGGTGCAGGACCTCCTGACTAGCAGTATACAAGTAATACAAGCAGGAGGTCGGGGGGCAGCACTTACTTAGTGGTCCAGGTGGGGTGCAGGACCTCCTGACTAGCAGTATACAAGTAATACAAGCAGGAGGTCGGGGGGGGCAGCACTTACTTAGTGGTCCAGGTGGGGTGCAGGACCTCCAGACTAGCAGTATGCAAGTAATGCAGGCAGGAGGTCGGGGGGCAGCACTTACTTAGTGGTCCAGGTGGGGTGCAGGACCTCCAGACTAGCAGTATGCAAGTAATGCAGGCAGGAGGTCGGGGGGCAGCACTTACTTAGTGGTCCAGGTGGGGTGCAGGACCTCCAGACTAGCAGTTTGCAAGTAATGCAGGCAGGAGGTCGGGGGGCAGCACTTAGTGGTCCAGGTGGGTGCAGGACCTCCAGACTAGCAGTTTGCAAGTAATACAAGCAGGAGGTCGGGGGGCAGCACTTACTTAGTGGTCCAGGTGGGGTGCAGGACCTCCAGACTAGCAGTTTGAAAGTAATGCAGGCAGGAGGTCGGGGGGCAGCACTTACTTAGTGGTCCAGGTGGGGTGCAGGACCTCCAGACTAGCAGTTTGCAAGTAATACAAGCAGGAGGTCGGGGGGCAGCACTTACTTAGTGGTCCAGGTGGGTGCAGGACCTCCAGACTAGCAGTTTGAAAGTAATGCAGGCAGGAGGTCGGGGGGCAGCACTTACTTAGTGGTCCAGGTGGGGTGCAGGACCTCCAGACTAGCAGTTTGCAAGTAATACAAGCAGGAGGTCGGGGGGCAGCACTTACTTAGTGGTCCAGGTGGGGTGCAGGACCTCCAGACTAGCAGTTTGAAAGTAATGCAGGCAGGAGGTCGGGGGGCAGCACTTACTTAGTGGTCCAGGTGGGGTGCAGGACCTCCAGACTAGCAGTTTGCAAGTAATACAAGCAGGAGGTCGGGGGGCAGCACTTACTTAGTGGTCCAGGTGGGTGCAGGACCTCCAGACTAGCAGTTTGCAAGTAATACAAGCAGGAGGTCGGGGGGCAGCACTTACTTAGTGGTCCAGGTGGGGTGCAGGACCTCCAGACTAGCAGTTTGCAAGTAATACAAGCAGGAGGTCGGGGGGCAGCACTTACTTAGTGGTCCAGGTGGGGTGCAGGACCTTGCGGCCCACATTGGGGCATTGGTCCTACAGTCCCTCGTTCCGGTTATTCCCACGTGCTGCTGACCCATCCGGCATTGAGGGGTTAATCTAAGGTGCTATTTCCGCGCAGCAATATCCAGCGCCTCCGCGCAGCACAGCCACCATCGGCGTCTCTTCCCATTGCCAGGAGGAAAATACAAATCAGCAAATCAAAAAAAAAAAATGACCCGAACATTTTCTGAAAACCGAGAAAACTTTTTGAAAGACTGAAATGAAGATGCAGTGGCGTCTCCTCCAGGGGTTCGTCTTCTATCGTCCGTTACATGTTGTCGCCCCCTCGCGGTCGGCGTGCAGGCCTCGCGGGCCGTGGAGGGGTTCATCTCGGGCCCCTTCTGTGTGCGGGGCCCCGGAGTATCTGAGTGTTGTCGCGGGCCCCGTGAATGTGGCCGTGTATAGACATCTTTGTATTGTTTTTCTTGTTTTGTCGGGGGGCTGGCGGGACCAGTCGGGGGGGGGGGGAGGGGATTTGCTGTGACCTCAGGGGTTTTTGGGATTTTTTATTTTCTTTCTTGTAACTTTAGTCTTTTTTTGTTCTTCACTATGTGCACGTAGTGTGGGGGTCCAGTAACGGGGGCTCGGGACCGGGATGTGGTGGTTGTGTCACTGGTGCATGATATCAATAAAGGAAAGTCCAGAAGTTAATGATTTCAGGGGTTCAGATTTTATTTCCTTATAATGTACAAGATGGCGGCCACAATACAGCCCCGAGGGGTGAGGTACATCGTGCCCCCTGCTCCACATTTCACCTCACAATACAGCCCCGAGGGGTGAGGTACATCGTGCCCCCTGCTCCACATTTCACCTCACAATACAGCCCCGAGGGGTGAGGTACATCGTGCCCCCTGCTCCACATTTCACCTCACAATACAGCCCCGAGGGGTGAGGTACATCGTGCCCCCTGCTCCACATTTCACCTCACAATACGGCCTTTCCTCAATTAAAATGGCTGAAATTGTGATAACAAACATTAGGCCTCATCTTAGAAAACTGTTCCCATAGCAACCAGAGTTCTTTCATTTTTCCAATGCAGGTTAGAAAATGCATTCTGATTGGTTCAACTGGCATCATGTGATAAAAGTAGCTGAAATGAACCAATGAAATCACATCTTTAATTTCCTACCCTGCTGTGAAAAAATGAAAGCTAAAATCTGATTGGTTGCTATGGGCAGAACTACTAATACAATAACTAAGGTGATGTTCTTGGAGACCAATCATGTTTCTTCTTCTATATTTTAAGCTCAACAACATAAATGAAAGCCGAAATCCAATTGGTCGCCATGGGCAACGTGGCCTTGTTGCAGGCTTTTTGCTTACGCTAGGCCCAGTATTTGACAGTCATTTTTCTTGACCACAAAGAAGCACTTTCTTGTTAGTGTCATGACTAAGAGGCTGACGAATGTCCTTTACAGTCTAATTTTTGCTTGTTTCCTCCGGACGCCATGTTTACGGTGTTTCGGTAGATTTTATATTTTCCCGGCGTTCTTTCTGACGGTTTCCTCGTCTTACTCCTGGACGTACTCGTATTTGGGCTCGTTCGGCCTCAGGTCCATAACTTTACCAATGCACATGAGGATGATGGTGAAAACCCACAGACTCCAGCCCACAGCGGCCGCGATCCAGCCATAGCTATCCATCCCGGGCATGCAGCACTGACTCGCCACATCGCAGAACGTAGTGTTATCTGGTGGGGGAATGGAAACCAATGTCAAATTTTGTTCGGAGATGTCAAATCTGCTTAACCTGGGATCCACTGTCTGCAGCCACCACTAGGGGGAGCTCCCTGTATACAGAGATACATGATAAGATCCTGTCTGCAGCCACTAGGGGGAGCTCCCTGTATACAGAGATACATGATAAGATCCTGTCTGCAGTCACCACTAGGGGGAGCTCCCTGTATACAGAGATACATGATAAGATCCTGTCTGCAGCCACCACTAGGGGGAGCTCCCTGTATACAGAGATACATGATAAGATCCTGTCTGCAGCCACCACTAGGGGGAGCTCCCTGTATACAGAGATACATGATAAGATCCTGTCTGCAGCCACCACTAGGGGGAGCTCCCTGTATACAGAGATACATGATAAGATCCTGTCTGTAGCCACCACTAGGGGGAGCTCCCTGTATACAGAGATACATGATGAGATCCTGTCTGCAGCCACCACTAGGGGGAGCTCCCTGTATACAGAGATACATGATAAGATTCTGTCTGCAGCCACCACTAGGGGGAGCTCCCTGTATACAGCGATACATAAGATCCTGTCTGCAGCCACCACTAGGGGGAGCTCCCTGTATACAGCGATACATGATAAGATCCTGTCTGTACCACCACTAGGGGGAGCTCCCTGTATACAGAGATACATGATAAGATCCTGTCTGCAGCCACCACTAGGGGGAGCTCCCTGTATACAGAGATACATGAGAAGATCCTGTCTGCAGTCACCACTAGGGGGAGCTCCCTGTATACAGAGATACATGATAAGATCCTGTCTGCAGCCACCACTAGGGGGAGCTCCCTGTATACAGATATACATGATAAGATCCTGTCTGCAGCCACCACTAGGGGGAGCTCTATGTGTACAGATATCTGATAATGTTATGTCTGCAGCCACCACTAGGGGGAGCTCCCTGTATACAGATATCTGATAATGTTATGTCTGCAGTCACCACTAGGGGGAGCTCCCTGTATACAGATATCTGATAATGTTATGTCTGCAGCCACCACTAGGGGGAGCTCTATGTGTACAGATATCTGATAATGTTATGTCTGCAGCCACCACTAGGGGGAGCTCCCTGTATACAGAGATACATGATAAGATCCTGTCTGCAGCCACCACTAGGGGGAGCTCCCTGTATACAGAGATACATGAGAAGATCCTGTCTGCAGTCACCACTAGGGGGAGCTCCCTGTATACAGAGATACATGATAAGATCCTGTCTGCAGCCACCACTAGGGGGAGCTCCCTGTATACAGATATACATGATAAGATCCTGTCTGCAGCCACCACTAGGGGGAGCTCTATGTGTACAGATATCTGATAATGTTATGTCTGCAGCCACCACTAGGGGGAGCTCCCTGTATACAGATATCTGATAATGTTATGTCTGCAGTCACCACTAGGGGGAGCTCCCTGTATACAGAGATCCATGATAAGATCCTGTCTGCAGCCACCACTAGGGGGAGCTCCCTGTATACAGAGATACATGATAAGATTCTGTCTGCAACCACCACTAGGGGGAGCTCCCTGTATACAGATATCTGATAATGTTATGTCTGCAGTCACCACTAGGGGGAGCTCCCTGTATACAGAGATCCATGATAAGATCCTGTCTGCAGCCACCACTAGGGGGAGCTCCCTGTACACAGAGATACATGATAAGATCCTGTCTGCAGTCACCACTAGGGGGAGCTCTATGTATACAGATATCTGATAATGTTATGTCTGCAGCCACCACTAGGGGGAGCTCCCTGTACACAGAGATACATGATAAGATCCTGTCTGCAGCCACCACCAGGGGGAGCTCCCTGTATACAGAGATACATGATAAGATCCTGTCTGCAGCCACCACTAGGGGGAGCTCCCTGTATACAGAGATACATGATAAGATCCTGTCTGCAGTCACCACTAGGGGGAGCTCCCTGTATACAGAGATACATGATAAGATCCTGTCTGCAGCCACCACTAGGGGGAGCTCCCTGTATACAGATATCTGATAATGTTATGTCTGCAGCCACCACTAGGGGGAGCTCCCTGTACACAGAGATACATGATAAGATCCTGTCTGCAGCCACCACCAGGGGGAGCTCCCTGTATACAGAGATACATGATAAGATCCTGTCTGCAGCCACCACTAGGGGGAGCTCTCTGTATACAGATATCTGATAATGTTATGTCTGCAGCCACCACTAGGGGGAGCTCCCTGTATACAGAGATACATGATAAGATCCTGTCTGCAGCCACCACTAGGGGGAGCTCCCTGTACACAGAGATACATGATAAGATCCTGTCTGCAGCCACCACTAGGGGGAGCTCCCTGTATACAGAGATACATGATAAGATCCTGTCTGCAGTCACCACTAGGGGGAGCTCCCTGTATACAGAGATACATGATAAGATCCTGTCTGCAGCCACCACTAGGGGGAGCTCCCTGTATACAGAGATACATGATAAGATCCTGTCTGCAGCCACCACTAGGGGGAGCTCCCTGTATACAGATATCTGATAATGTTATGTCTGCAGCCACCACTAGGGGGAGCTCCCTGTATACAGATATCTGATAATGTTATGTCTGCAGTCACCACTAGGGGGAGTACATTGTATATTTCATCAAGAGCTGAACATCATCAGGATATTTGGATTTGATCAGAGAGGTTTCTTTTCCTTTCTTGAGTAGGAGTAAAGATGTTCTGCAGCAGATGTGGCCGAGTCTCACCTGGACACTGCAGCAAACCTTCCACGGTGCCATTGGAGGCTGAAACAAAAGAGAAGACGATTATCCACAGGTAGATGTCGCTGGATACGTTATAACTGATTGCTGGGAAGTGGATACGGTTACAGGCCGCTCTCCGATTAGGACAGATTCTCAGATTACAGCGGCGCGTGACTTCAGATAGATACATTATCTCAGGTGCATCAGATTACAGGGAAATGTTCAGATTAAAACAAATTATAAGATTAGAGGTAAATGACTGAGGAGCATCGTCATTAATATGTTACATTATATAAAAAAAGAAATATTGCAGAGATATGTTGGATTATTGGGGCCGCAATTTGGAGGATTACTGGGGACGCAACATACCTGATTACTGGGGGTGCGCTGCTGCGGATTACTGGGGGTGTGCGATGTGAGATTACTGGGGGTGCGCTGCTGCGGATTACTGGGGGTGCACTGCTGCAGATTACTGGGGGTGTGCGATGTGAGATTACTGGGGGTGCGCTGCTGCGGATTACTGGGGGTGCGCTGCTGCGGATTACTGGGGGTGTGCGATGTGAGATTACTGGGGGTGCGCTGCTGCGGATTACTGGGGTTGCGCTGCTGTGGATTACTGGGGGTGTGCTGCTGCGGATTACTGGGGGTGCGCTGCTGCGGATTACTGGGGGTGCGCTGCTGCGGATTACTGGGGGGTGCGCTGCTGCGTATTACTGGGGGTGCGCTGCTGCGGATTACTGGGGTTGTGCTGCTGTGGATTACTGGGGGTGCGCTGCTGCGGATTACTGGGGGTGCGCTGCTGCGGATTACTGGGGGTGCGCTGCTGCGGATTACTGGGGGGTGCGCTGCTGCGGATTACTGGGGGGTGCGCTGCTGCGTATTACTGGGGGTGTGCTATGTGAGATTACTGGGGGTGCGTTGCTGCGGATTACTGGGGGTGCGCTGCTGCGGATTACTGGATGTGCACTGCTGCGGATTACTGTGGAGGTGCGCTGCTGCGGATTACTGGGGGTGCGCTGCTGCGGATTACTGGGGGTGCGCTGCTGTGGATTACTGGGGGTGCGCTGCTGCGGATTACTGGGGGGTGCGCTGCTGCGTATTACTGGGGGTGTGCTATGTGAGATTACTGGGGGTGCGTTGCTGCGGATTACTGGGGGTGCGCTGCTGCGGATTACTGGATGTGCACTGCTGCGGATTACTGGAGGTGCGCTGCTGCGGATTACTGGGGTTGTGATGTGTCAGATTACAGGGGCTACAGATATTCCCACCTTGTCTACTCCCTCGTCATACACTGGACCTTGCACATCTGGATTATGAGGGATTAATCCCCCTCGGTGCCCCCCATGAGGCAGATTGCAGGGATTATCAGATATCAGTGCTAATCTCACCTGCCCAGGACTCCTGGATGTAGCAGAGCTGGAGGAGGAGGAGGACGGTGATCTTCATACTGATCCCAGCACTGAATGATTTGACCGCGGAGGGACAACCTGCCGGAGGTGGAGGGCACACCTGTGCTTGCTCCGCCCACCTGAGCTCGCTCCGCCCACCTGTGAGCTCCCGCTCCACCCCCTCTCACCTGTGCGCCCCTACACTGGGAGTTCTGCAGTTTTCACCTTTTTCACTATCTCTGCTTCCAGTCAGTGAATGGAAACTCACAAGTAGCGCAAGCTCTTTCCTGATAGTTTGCTACAATGTATCATTGCTGGGAAATGTATCAATCTTCATACACTGGATGCAACTGTAACAAAGCCTCAGCTGTGAGAAGTGTTGGGTCTGGAGGGGTTTCCAGTACAACTGAGCACAAGTTGCCCACGGCCACCGGACAGTAGCTCTGTCAGCCTCCCCCGAGCAGCTGCCCCCTTCTCATTGCCCCTAGCCGGCCCCCAGTCCCCCCTCACTCCCCCAATCTCCCCCTCGCCCCTAGTCTCCCCCTCGCCCTCTCTAGTCTCCCCCTCGCCCCCCCTTAACCCCTCCATAGTCTCCCCTTCATCCTGTCCCTCCTAGTCTCCCCCCCTCCTAGTCTCCCCCCCCTAGTCTCCCCCCCTCCTAGTCTCCCCCCCTAGTCTCCCCCCCTCCTAGTTGCCCCCTCCCCCCTCCTAGTCTCCCCCTCCCCCTCTCCTAGTCTCCCCCCCTCCTAGTCTCCCCCCCTCCTAGTTGCCCCCTCCCCCCTCCTAGTCTCCCCCTCCCCCCCTCTCCTAGTCCCCCCCTCCTAGTCTCCCCCCTCCCCCCCTAGTCTCCCCACCCCCCCAGTCTCCCCCTCGCCCCCCCTTCACCCCTCCATAGTCTCCTCATCGCCCCCTGCCCCCCTTGTCCCCCCCCAGTCTCCCCCACGCGCCGCCCCCACGGTGTCAGGAATTGGTGCACATACAGAAATGCTGACTTTTGTCTCTTTTGCACTTTTTTACAGTAAAGAGCCCGGATCCGTCCAGTCCGAGATTGTGGGGAGCAAAAAGCCTCTGACCTTTCCAAAAGTCGCTGATGAACAAATGATGCGCCAAACTCAAAAAGGAAAACCGCGTCCACTGCGCCAAACACAAAAAGGAAAACCGCATCCACTGCGCCAAACACAAAAATGAAAACCGCATCCACTGCACCAAACACAAAAAGGAAAACCGCATCCACTGCGCCAAACACAAAAAGGAAAACCGCATCCACTGCGCCAAACACAAAAAGGAAAACCGCATCCACTGCGCCAAACACAAAAAGGAAAACCGCATCCACTGCGCCAAACACAAAAAGGAAAACCGCGTCCACTGCGCCAAACACAAAAAGGAAAACCGCGTCCACTGCGCCAAACACAAAAAGGAAAACCGCGTCCACTGCGCCCAACACAAAAAGGAAAACCGCGTCCACTGCACCAAACACAAAAAGGAAAACCGCATCCACTGCGCCCAACACAAAAAGGAAAACCGCATCCACTGCACCAAACACAAAAAGGAAAACCGCGTCCACTGCACCAAACACAAAAAGGAAAACCGCGTCCACTGCGCCAAACACAAAAAGGAAAACCGCATCCACTGCACCAAACACAAAAAGGAAAACCGCGTCCACTGCACCAAACACAAAAAGGAAAACCGCGTCAACTGCACCAAACACAAAAAGGAAAACCGCGTCCACTGCACCAAACACAAAAAGGAAAACCGCGTCCACTGCACCAAACACAAAAAGGAAAACCGCATCCACTGCGCCAAACACAAAAAGGAAAACCGCATCCACTGCGCCAAACACAAAAAGGAAAACCGCGTCCACTGCGCCAAACACAAAAAGGAAAACCGCGTCCACTGCGCCAAACACAAAAAGGAAAACCGCGTCCACTGCGCCAAACACAAAAAGGAAAACCGCGTCCACTGCGCCTAACACAAAAAGGAAAACCGCGTCCACTGCGCCAAACACAAAAAGGAAAACCGCGTCCACTGCGCCAAACACAAAAAGGAAAACCACGTCCACTGCGCCAAACACAAAAAGGAAAACCACGTCCACTGCGCCAAACACAAAAAGGAAAACCGCATCCACTGCGTCAAACACAAAAAGGAAAACCGCGTCCACTGCGCCCAACACAAAAAGGAAAACCGCGTCCACTGCACCAAACACAAAAAGGAAAACCGCGTCCACTGCACCCAACACAAAAAGGAAAACCGCGTCCACTGCACCAAACACAAAAAGGAAAACCGCGTCCACTGCACCCAACACAAAAAGGAAAACCGCGTCCACTGCACCAAACACAAAAAGGAAAACCGCGTCCACTGCACCAAACACAAAAAGGAAAACCGCGTCCACTGCGCCAAACACAAAAAGGAAAACCGCGTCCACTGCACCAAACACAAAAAGGAAAACCGCGTCCACTGCGCCCAACACAAAAAGGAAAACCGCGTCCACTGCCCCAAACACAAAAAGGAAAACCGCGTCCACTGCACCAAACACAAAAAGGAAAACCGCGTCCACTGCGCCCAACACAAAAAGGAAAACCGCGTCCACTGCACCAAACACAAAAAGGAAAACCGCGTCCACTGCACCAAACACAAAAAGGAAAACCGCGTCCACTGCGCCAAACACAAAAAGGAAAACCGCGTCCACTGCACCAAACACAAAAAGGAAAACCGCGTCCACTGCGCCCAACACAAAAAGGAAAACCGCGTCCACTGCACCAAACACAAAAAGGAAAACCGCGTCCACTGCACCAAACACAAAAAGGAAAACCGCGTCCACTGCGCCCAACACAAAAAGGAAAACCGCGTCCACTGCACCAAACACAAAAAGGAAAACCGCGTCCACTGCACCAAACACAAAAAGGAAAACCGCGTCCACTGCACCAAACACAAATGTGAAAAACGGTGCAAATTAAATAATGAAAGACTAAAAAAGTGATTAGAAATGTCGCTATCGGAGAATAAAGAAAAGGGCAAAGAATCCGGCACACGGCGGTGACTGCACGGGCAGCACTGGATGCGGCTGCAGGGGCCCGGGGAACACTGGATGCGGCTGCAGGGGCCCGGGGAGCATGGGGAGCACTGGATGCGGCTACAGGGGAGCACGGGGAGCACTGGAGGCGGCTGCAGGGGAGCACGGGGAGCACTGGATGCGGCTGCAGGGGAGCACGGGGAGCACTGGATGCGGCTGCAGGGGAGCACGGGGAGCACTGGATGCGGCTGCAGGGGAGCACTGGATGCGGCTGCAGGGGAGCACGGGGAGCACTGGATGCGGCTGCAGGGGCCCAGGGAGCACTGGATGCGGCTGCAGGGGCCCGGGGAGCACTGGATGCGGCTGCAGGGGAGCACGGGGAGCACTGGATGCGGCTGCAGGGGCCCGGGGAGCACTGGATGCGGCTGCAGGGGCCCGGGGCCACCACTCACCAGTTCACTGTTTCCTAAACATGAGCCGGTGAAGGTGACCCCTCCGCTGAGTGCACCTGACGGGGAGGGGCAGAGGGGCTGCAGACCCCACAATGCTGGGAGGGAGTGGCACCAAAGGGTTAAATTGTATTTCTTTTATTTTTGTGTTATTCATTTATTTTATTCCTTTTTCCTTCTTTCTTTCTAATCCTAGGACCCGAGGGGTTAAATGATGGCGGAGGCGAGTGACAGCCAGGTGGGGGGGGGGCGCATACCTGCACTGTTATTACCTGCAACTCTGCTCTGCTGCCACAACACACTCCGCTCTGCAGAGCCGGACCAGGGCTGCTGGATCCCACCACAAGGAGGAGGCACGAGATCCACACAAAACAGGCACGAAAAACATCCACCCAGAAATCACACACTCACAGGAGCCGCACTGACAGCAGGTGACAGGAGAGGAGCCGCACTGACAGCAGCTGACGGGAGAGGAGCTGCACTGACAGCAGGTGACGGGAGAGGAGCTGCACTGACAGCAGGTGACGGGAGAGGAGCTGCACTGACAGCAGGTGACAGGAGAGGAGCTGCACTGACAGCAGGTGACGAGAGAGGAGCCGCACTGACAGCAGGTGACGAGAGAGGAGCCGCACTGACAGCAGGTGACGGGAGAGGAGCTGCACTGACAGCAGGTGACGAGAGAGGAGCTTCACTGACAGCAGGTGACGAGAGAGGAACCGCACTGACAGCAGGTGACGAGAGAGGAGCCGCACTGACAGCAGGTGACGGGAGAGGAGCTGCACTGACAGCAGGTGACGGGAGAGGAGCTGCACTGACAGCAGGTGACGGGAGAGGAGCTGCACTGACAGCAGGTGACAGGAGAAGAGCTGCACTGACAGCAGGTGACAGGAGAGGAGCCGCACTGACAGCAGGTGACAGGAGAGGAGCCGCACTGACAGCAGGTGACAGGAGAGGAGCTGCACTGACAGCAGGTGACAGGAGAGGAGCTGCACTGACAGCAGGTGACAGGAGAGGAGCTGCACTGACAGCAGGTGAGTCCCAGCTCTGATCGTGCGTTGCAGGTCGGTATTAGGTTGTGTTCACATTCAGAGGTTTTTAGAGCAGAAATCCCCCAAACAAAAATTTCTATTGGAGAGTTGTAGAATTTCTTCTCCGGAGACTCCCGTACAATCACACAGGCAGTCCCATTGCTGTTTTTGCTGCGGTTCTCGGGGCTATTTTTGCTGCGAATTTTGTTGCTGTTTGTGCTGCAGATTTTGTTGCTGTTTTTGCTGCGGTTCTCGGGGCTGTTTTTGCTGCAGATTTTGTTGCTGTTTTTGCTGCAGATTTTGTTGCTGTTTTTGCTGCGGATCTCGGGGCTGTTTTTGCTGCGGATCTCTGGGCTGTTTTTGCTGCGGATCTCGGGGCTGTTTTTGCTGTGGATCTCGTTGCTGTTTTTGCTGCGAATCTTGGTGCTGCTTCTCGCTATGTTTGCTGCGGATCTCGGGGCTGTTTTTGCTGCAGATCTTGGTGCTGCTTCTCGCCTGTTTGCTGCAGATCTCGGGGCTGTTTTTGCTGCGGATCTCGTTGCTGTTTTTGCTGCAGATCTTGGTGCTGCTTCTCGCCTGTTTGCTGCAGATCTCGGGGCTGTTTTTGCTGCGGATCTCGTTGCTGTTTTTGCTGCAGATCTTGGTGCTGCTTCTCGCCATGTTTGCTGTGGATCTCGTTGCTGTTTTTGCTGCGGATCTTGGTGCTGCTTCTCGCTATGTTTGCTGCGGATCTCGGGGCTGTTTTTGCTGCGGATCTCGGTGCTGCTTCTCGCCTGTTTGCTGCGGATCTCGGGGCTGTTTTTGCTGCGGATCTCGGGGCTGTTTTTGCTGCGGATCTCGGTGCTGCTTCTCGCTGTTTTTGCTGCGGATCTCGTTGCTGTTTTTGCTGCAGATCTTGGTGCTGCTTCTCGCCTGTTTGCTGCGGTGTTGCTGCACTCTTTTAGTTCTGTTTTATCTGCAGTTTTTGAGCCTGTTGCTCCAGTGGATCCAGTAGGACAATGGAGAAATCTCTCTCGTTTGCGTCCACTCATATTACTTTCCCCGTGGATTCTGCAGCTGATCCGCTTTGTAATCTACAGACCTCGGTCTGCAGGAACCTCGGGGAATCTTCCTGGATCTTTTGTCGCATCGTCTCGGCACAATATTCGGACATATTATTGTCAACATTTTTTAAAACCGCAAGAAAAGAGAGAACCACGTCCTCGGCTCAGTCTCACAGCTGAGGGTTTGTCACTGTCGCGTCTGATCTACACAATCCTCTGTGATGGACGGACACAATGTAACAAACCCTCAGCTGTGGAGCAGGACTGAGCCATCAGAATATGTCAGTGATCGTCAGCAGCGGTGCCTCCGCCCTGAGTCGCTCATTCTCTGACATGTGGAGTATAACCCCTATCATCTCTCATCGGTCGCAGGATGGGGTCGCTGTTCCGGAGCGAGGAGATGTGCCTGACGCAGCTGATCCTGCAGGTGGAGGCCGGGTACTGCTGCATCGCGGAGCTGGGGGAGCTCGGCCTGGTCCAGTTCAGAGATGTAAGTACCGGGGTGCAATGATCTGCAGCGGGGACACAGCGATAACCTGCAGGGAGGGCAGTGTAAGAGGAGGGTGTAATAGTCTGCAGGATGAATCACTGTATCAGGAGGTGGAGGAGCGATGCTCTGCAGTGAGGTCAGAGGTGTAATAATTTCATATGACTGTGTATCAGGAAGTGGAGGAGCGATGCTCTGCAGAGAGGTCAGAGGTGTAATAATCTCATATGACTATGTATCAGGAAGTGGAGGAGCGATGCTCTGCAGAGAGGTCAGTGATGTAATAATCTGCAGGATATATCACTATGTATCTGTCAGGAGGTGGAGGAGCGATGCTCTGCAGTGAGGTCAGAGGTGTAATAATCTCATATGACTATGTATCAGGAAGTGGAGGAGCGATGCTCTGCAGAGAGGTTAGTGGTGTAATAATCTCATATGACTGTGTATCAGGAAGTGGAGGAGCGATGCTCTGCAGAGAGGTCAGTGGTGTAATAATCTGCAGGATATCACTATGTATCTGTCAGGAGGTGGAGGAGCGATGCTCTGCAGAGAGGTCAGTGGTGTAATAATCTGCAGGATATCACTATGTATCTGTCAGGAGGTGGAGGAGCGATGCTCTGCAGTGAGGTCAGAGGTGTAATAATTTCATATGACTGTGTATCAGGAAGTGGAGGAGCGATGCCCTGCAGAGAGGTCAGAGGTGTAATAATCTCATATGACTATGTATCAGGAAGTGGAGGAGCGATGCTCTGCAGAGAGGTCAGTGATGTAATAATCTGCAGGATATATCACTATGTATCTGTCAGGAGGTGGAGGAGCGATGCTCTGCAGTGAGGTCAGAGGTGTAATAATCTCATATGACTATGTATCAGGAAGTGGAGGAGCGATGCTCTGCAGAGAGGTTAGTGGTGTAATAATCTCATATGACTGTGTATCAGGAAGTGGAGGAGCGATGCTCTGCAGAGAGGTCAGTGGTGTAATAATCTGCAGGATATCACTATGTATCTGTCAGGAGGTGGAGGAGCGATGCTCTGCAGAGAGGTCAGAGGAGTAATAATCTCATATGACTGTGTATCAGGAAGTGGAGGAGCGATGTTCTGTAGAGGTCCATGGTGTAATAATCTGCAGGATGCATCACTGAATATCAGGAGGTGGAGGAGCGATGCTCTGCAGAGAGGTCAGTGGTGTAATAATCTGCAGGATATATCACTATGTATCTGTCAGGAGGTGGAGGAGCGATGCTCTGCAGAGAGGTCAGTGGGGTAATAATCTCATATGACTATATATCAGGAAGTGGAGGAGCGATGCTCTGCAGAGAGGTCAGTGGAGTAATAATCTGCATGGTATATCACTCTGTATGTCATTAGGTGGAGGAGCGATGCTCTGCAGATAGGTCAGTGGTGTAATAATCTGCAGGATATATCTCTCTGTATGTCGATGTTCTGCAGATCTTCTGATTAACCCTTTCCTCTTGCAGCTGAATGGCAGTGTGAATAACTTCCAGCGGCGTTTTGTGAACGAGGTGCGGCGGTGCGAGGGGATGGAGCGGATCCTGCGTGAGTACCGGGGTCTCTGTGTGTCGGGGGAGGTCTCTGTGAGTCGGGGGAGGTCTCTGTGTGTCGGGGGAGGTCTCTGTGTGTCGGGGGAGGTCTCTGTGAGTAGGGGGAGGTCTCGGTGTGTCGGGGGGTCTCTGTGTGTCGGGGGTCTCTCTGTGTGTCGGGGGAGGTCTCTGTGTGTCGGGGGAGGTCTCTGTGTGTCGGGGGAGGTCTCTGTGTGTCGGGGGAGGTCTCTGTGTGTCGGGGATCTCTGTGTGTCGGGGATCTCTGTGTGTCGGGGATCTCTGTGTGTCGGGGATCTCTGTGTGTCGAGGATCTCTGTGTGTCGGGGATCTCTGTGTGTGTCGGTGGGTTTCTGTGTGTTGGGAGCTCTCTGTGTGTCCCGGGGGAGGTCTCTGTGTGTCGGGGGAGGTCTCTGTGTGTCGGGGGAGGTCTCTGTATGTCGGGGGAGGTCTCTGTGTGTCGGGGATCTCTGTGTGTGTCGGTGGGTTTCTGTGTGTTGGGAGCTCTGTGTGTGTCCCGGGGGAGGTCTCTGTGTGTTGGGGGTGTCTCTGTGTGTGTGTGGGGGGGTCTCTCTGTGTGTGGGGGGGGGGGGGGGTCTCTCTGTGAGTCGGGGAAGGTCTCTGTGTGTCGGTGGGACTCTCTGTGTGTCGGGGGTCTCTCTGTATGTCGGGGGAGGTCTGTGTGTGTCGGGGGAGGTCTGTGTGTGTCGGGGGAGGTCTGTGTGTGTCGGGGGAGGTCTCTGTGAGTCGGGGGATGTCTCTTTATGTCGGTGGTTCTCTCTGTGTGTCGGGGGTCTCTCTGTATGTCGGGGGAGGTCTCTGTGTGTCGGGGGAGGTCTCTGTGTGTCAGGGGAGGTCTGTGTGTGTCGGGGGAGGTCTGTGTGTGTCGGGGGAGGTCTGTGTGTGTCGGGGGAGGTCTGTGAGTGTCGGGGGAGGTCTGCATGTGTGTCGGGGGAGGTATGCGTGTGTGTCGGGGGAGGTATGCGTGTGTGTCGGGGGAGGTATGCGTGTGTGTCGGGGGAGGTCTGCGTGTGTGTCGGGGGAGGTCTGTGTGTGTCGGGGGAGGTCTGTGTGTGTCGGGGGAGGTCTGTGTGTGTCGGGGGAGGTCTGTGTGTGTCGGGGGAGGTCTGTGTGTGTCGGGGGAGGTCTGTGTGTGTCGGGGGAGGTCTGTGTGTGTCGGGGGAGGTCTGTGTGTGTCGGGGGAGGTCTGTGTGTGTCGGGGGAGGTCTCTGTGTGTCGGGGGAGGTCTCTGTGTGTCGGGGGAGGTCTCTGTGTGTCGGGGGAGGTCTGTGTGTGTCGGGGGAGGTCTGTGTGTGTCGGGGGAGGTCTGTGTGTGTCGGGGGAGGTCTGTGTGTGTCGGGGGAGGTCTCTGTGTGTCGGGGGAGGTCTCTGTGTGTCGGGGGAGGTCTGTGTGTGTCGGGGGAGGTCTGTGTGTGTCGGGGGAGGTCTGCGTGTGTGTCGGGGGAGGTCTGCGTGTGTGTCGGGGGAGGTCTGCGTGTGTGTCGGGGGAGGTATGCGTGTGTGTCGGGGGAGGTATGCGTGTGTGTCGGGGGAGGTCTGCGTGTGTGTCGGGGGAGGTCTGCGTGTGTGTCGGGGGAGGTCTGTGTGTGTCGGGGGAGGTCTGTGTGTGTCGGGGGAGGTCTGTGTGTGTCGGGGGAGGTCTCTGTGTGTCGGGGGAGGTCTGTGTGTGTCGGGGGAGGTCTGTGTGTGTCGGGGGAGGTCTGTGTGTGTCGGGGGAGGTCTGTGAGTGTCGGGGGAGGTCTGCGTGTGTGTCGGGGGAGGTATGCGTGTGTGTCGGGGGAGGTATGCGTGTGTGTCGGGGGAGGTCTGCGTGTGTGTCGGGGGAGGTCTGTGTGTGTCGGGGGAGGTCTGTGTGTGTCGGGGGAGGTCTGTGTGTGTTGGGGGAGGTCTGTGTGTGTCGGGGGAGGTCTGTGTGTGTCGGGGGAGGTCTGTGTGTGTCGGGGGAGGTCTGTGTGTGTCGGGGGAGGTCTGTGTGTGTCGGGGGAGGTCTGTGTGTGTCGGGGGAGGTCTGTGTGTGTCGGGGGAGGTCTGTGTGTGTCGGGGGAGGTCTGTGTGTGTCGGGGGAGGTCTCTGTGTGTCGGGGGAGGTCTCTGTGTGTCGGGGGAGGTCTCTGTGTGTCGGGGGAGGTCTCTGTGTGTCGGGGGAGGTCTGTGTGTGTCGGGGGAGGTCTGTGTGTGTCGGGGGAGGTCTGCGTGTGTGTCGGGGGAGGTCTGCGTGTGTGTCGGGGGAGGTCTGCGTGTGTGTCGGGGGAGGTCTGCGTGTGTGTCGGGGGAGGTCTGCGTGTGTGTCGGGGGAGGTCTGCGTGTGTGTCGGGGGAGGTCTGTGTGTGTCGGGGGAGGTCTGTGTGTGTCGGGGGAGGTCTGTGTGTGTCGGGGGAGGTCTGCGTGTGTGTCGGGGGAGGTCTGCGTGTGTGTCGGGGGAGGTCTACGTGTGTGTCGGGGGAGGTCTGCGTGTGTGTCGGGGGAGGTCTGCGTGTGTGTCGGGGGAGGTCTGCGTGTGTGTCGGGGGAGGTCTGCGTGTGTGTCGGGGGAGGTCTGCGTGTGTGTCGGGGGAGGTCTGCGTGTGTGTCGGGGGAGGTCTGCGTGTGTGTCGGGGGAGGTCTGCGTGTGTGTCGGGGGAGGTCTACGTGTGTGTCGGGGGAGGTCTGCGTGTGTGTCGGGGGAGGTCTGCGTGTGTGTCGGGGGAGGTCTGCGTGTGTGTCGGAGGAGGTCTGCGTGTGTGTCGGGGGAGGTCTTTGTATGTTGACGGGTGTCATGAACAGCTGGGGGGGTCACTCAGATATCCCACAGCTGTTCGCTGATTTGTCACAACCACGACTACTCTCTAGCGCCCCCTTTTCGACAGGCCACTTTTGGTACTGCAGGACAATGAACAGAATGAGGCTGCTGAGCTAATAATGCCAAATATTGGAGGTCTCACAGCAAGGGTAAATGTATATATCACCGATTCCCGCTGATGGAATATATATATATACACCTCGGTACCCTTAATGATAGCACCCTAATAATTCTATGCAATAATAATTACGCTGCCACCACCGGACGTTTCACAGGCAGTCCAGGCACCCGTTACAGATCACATAAGGCCCTTCGGGTTTTTGGATTCGTATATAAAGCATGAGGAAAGAAACTATTAAATTTTATATATTTAATCCAAAATAGAAGGCAGTGGTTCTAAAAATATACAGGAATTTACAAAAGGTTACAATACAAATACAGTATAGACAGTTACATAAAAATAAAAGGTATAAACGTGAAACTTACTAAACTCGTGCCATAGATGTATCGTCTGAATTTAGGGAGGGAGGGTCTCCAGGAGAAGAAGATGGTAGAAAGACGGCCAGCATCACCACTTACTGACGCCCTCCAGTACTGACTCCACCCATCAAGGAGCTAATCGCTCTTATGCCCTCAGGTAACCCCCCTCTTCTGTGACCTCATTTTACAGTCTGTTGTGGGCTGTGCTGAGATTGTCACAAAGTTCTCTAATTCTAGCTTTTCACATATCTTTGCCCCTGGGCCACACAGGTGAAAGATATTAGCGTCATATTTTATATCTCGATTTTACAGTTACATAGATACCAAACACAACACATCTAGCATGATTTTTCTGGCCAATACTCATTTGTCGCGCTACCAGCGATCTCTAAGTTAAGCGAGACGGTTCAGCGCTCCACAGGGATTCTGGCAATATGTTTTTAATTTTTCTAGCATTAACGTAGCACTTAAAACTGCTTTGGAAGTTTTCCCTCCAACAGAACAAAGGATTGTCTTTTCTATGCATCTTTTGGCTGTAGCTCTACCATCACCCAAAGTCATAAATACCTAGACTTTCAGGCCGATCAGATAATCGTCATGATGATCTGTGGCTGATGGTGGGGAGGGGGGTAAGGACCCTTCAAGAGTTTTACATGACGGAGGGGGGGGGGGGGGGTTCTGTGTCTGGAGTCTCTCTGTGTGACCAGCAGGGGGCTCTGAGGGGGTCGCACATTTCCTCCAGTTCCTCCCTTTTCAGGATCTCTGCTGCTGTCAGTGAATTTGGACATTTAACCCTTTCTGATCTAGGCGTCTTCATGGCTGAAGCTTTGTCACTATTGTATCCAGTCAGCCAATCACATCCACAGCACCGATCTCTGCAGATGATTTGTTACAATGTATCGGTGCAGATGATCTGTTACAGTGTATCGGTGCAGATGATCTGTTACAGTGTATCGGTGCAGATAATCTGTTACAGTGTATCGATGCAGGTGATTGTCACACTGGATGCAATGGTAACAACCCCTCAGCTGTGAGGAGTCTGATGGCAGAGACTTTGATGAACGAGGCTCCCATTCGCGGTCAGCACAGAGATAAAGATGGAGGACAGGTGCAGGTCTGTGTCCTCCTCGATGAATCGCAGATCTCTTCTGTCTCCAGGATTCTTGATGTGTGAGATGCAGAACGACAAGATCGATGTGAGGAACCCGGAGAAATCGCCCCAAACCCCCCTCCCGAGAGAGATGATCGACCTGGAGGTGAGGTCACAGCAGCAATCAGTGATGTCATCACCGGGGGCGGGGCTGTATATAAGGGGAGTGGTCTCCTGTCAGTATATCAGTGATGTCATCACCAGGGGCGGGGCTGTATATAAGGAGTGTGGTCTCCTGTCAGTATATCAGTGATGTCATCACCAGGGCTGGGGGCTGTATATAAGGGGTGTGGTCTCCTGTCAGTATATCAGTGATGTCATCACCAGGGGGGGGGCTGTATATAAGGGGTGTGGTCTCCTGTCAGTATATCAGTGATGTCATCACCAGGGGGCGGGGCTGTATATAAGGAGTGTGGTCTCCTGTCAGTATATCAGTGATGTCATCACCAGGGGCAGGGCGGTATATAAGGGGTGTGGTCTCCTGTCAGTATATCAGTGATGTCATCACCAGGGGCGGGGCTGTATATAAGGGGTGTGGTCTCCTGTCAGTATATCAGTGATGTCACCACCAGGGGCGGGGCGGTATATAAGGGGTGTGGTCTCCTGTCAGTAATGTCATAACCAGGGGCGGGGCTGTATATAAGGGGTGTGGTCTCCTGACAGTATATCAGTGATGTCATCACCAGGGGCGGGGCTGTATATAAGGGGTGTGGTCTCCTGTCAGTATATCAGGGATGTCATCACCAGGGGCGGGGCTGTATATAAGGGGTGTGGTCTCCTGTGATTATATCAGTGATGTTATCACCAGGGGTGGGGCTGTATATAAGGGGAGTGGTCTCCTGTCAGTATATCAGTGATGTCATCACCAGGGGGGGGGCTGTGTGTAAGGGGTGTGGTCTCCTGTCAGTATATCAGTGATGTCATCACCAGGGGGGGGGGCTGTATATAAGGGGTGTGGTCTCCTGTCAGTATATCAGTGATGTCATCACCGGGGCGGGGCTGTATATACGGGGTGTGGTCTCCTGTCAGTATATCAGTGATGTCATCACCAGGGGGGGGGCTGTGTGTAAGGGGTGTGGTCTCCTGTCAGTATATCAGTGATGTCATCACCAGGGGCGGGGCTGTGTGTAAGGGGTGTGGTCTCCTGTCAGTATATCAGTGATGTCATCACCAGGGGGGGGCTGTATATACGGGGTGTGGTCTCCTGTCAGTATATCAGTGATGTCACCACCAGGGGGCGGGGCTGACACCCTCACACTGGTACCCGGGCAGGTTGTCAGCGGTAATTCCTGCCATGTCTTCCTTCCTCGCAGACCTCCTTGGAGAAGTTGGAGGGGGAGCTGCAGGAAGTGAACCGGAACCAGCAGACCCTGAAGCAGAACTTTCTGGAGCTGACGGAGCTGAAACATTTACTGAAGAAGACTCAGGATTTCTTCGAGGTGATGATCCATGTGACAGCGGTGATCTGCAGCAGCGGTGACCCCTGCGCCCTGCTGACAATCACCGATCACATGACCTCTCTGCACTCTGTATTTCATGTTTTCTCCAGGCGGAAGCAAATCTCCCGGATGAATTCTTCAATGAAGACACCAGCAGCCTCCTGGAGCTCCGGACCGTGCCCTCCGCCGCAGCCGCCGGCAAACTGGGGTGAGAGTCGCAAGACAGTCACCTCCAGAGCTGCACTCACTATTCTGCTGTTACCAGTCACCTCCAGAGCTGCACTCACTATTCTGCTGTTACCAGTCACCTCCAGAGCTGCAGTCACTATTCTGCTGTTACCAGTCACCTCCAGAGCTGCACTCACTATTCTGCTGTTACCAGTCACCTCCAGAGCTGCAGTCACTATTCTGCTGTTACCAGTCACCTCCAGAGCTGCACTCACTATTCTGCTGTTACCAGTCACCTCCAGAGCTGCACTCACTATTCTGCTGTTACCAGTCACCTCCAGAGCTGCAGTCACTATTCTGCTGTTACCAGTCACCTCCAGAGCTGCACTCACTATTCTGCTGTTACCAGTCACCTCCAGAGCTGCACTCACTATTCTGCTGTTACCAGTCACCTCCAGAGCTGCAGTCACTATTCTGCTGTTACATCATAACAAGGAAGGAGAAAAGGCGATCATACCGTAGAAGCCCAGACACACAATAAGATATAATTCAATTTTTTATTTATTAGTATGAACAATCTTTAGTGCAGGCAGTGGTGAGGACCAGCATAATATGCATGATATTCATATGTGCTCTACACAAGGTAATGTCACAAATAGATTACATTTCATAAACATCATATATATCTGTAATTTAGTATCCATAATTCCAATTACTCTCACTCATAAAAATATATATCGAGGAAAATAGATTATCCACCTACAATGTGACCAGACAGAAGGAGCATTAGAAGAGAGACATACGTGTTTCGATAGACTCTTCGTCAGGGGATGTGTCTAAGTTGCCAACTTAGACACGCCCCCTGACGAAGAGTCTATCGAAACATGTGTCGGGGGTCTATGCTCCTGACTGGTAATGTCTTTTCTAATGCTCCTTGTGTCTGGTCACACTGTTTGCTGCCGGTCTCGGGGTATGCTGACACATGGCTAGTCACCCGGCTAACCAGCAGCTTGATGATGATCTCAGGTGATCGGTGGAATGTGATACATATATATATATGTTTTATATGGCTGCAGTGACATCTAATGGCGATAGCTAGTAGGTACAGATAGGTGGTATCTATACCGCAATATATGTGTTTGCGAGCCTGATTCAGGTTGCAATCTACGTCATTTTGTGGGTGATGAATACCGCCACTGTGTACATTGGAGGTGATATATATAAAGCTTGTGGTATATTCAGTCCGGGCTGTGATAGGGTCGGGCTTATTTGCGCCGGTGCTGTACAACTATCAGGACGCACCACTTTAAGATATATAGAATTATTGTTGATATATAGCAATTGTTGCTTGACCTCTATGTATACATTGGCGGTATTTATCTAGCTAAGATCCGCTGTGGCAGGATTGCGATCAGCCATGTGGCCTTATTTACATTAATTTAGCTCACTTATTGTAGGTGGATAATCTATTTTCCTCGATATATATTTTTCTGAGTGAGAGTAATTGGAATTATGGATACTAATTACAGATATATATGATGTTTATGAAATGTAATCTATTTGTGACATTCCCTTGTGTAGAGCATATATGAATATCCTGCATATTATGTTGGTCCTCACCACTGCCTGCACTAAAGATTGTTTACACTAATAAATAAAAATGGAATGATATCTTCTTGTGTCTGGGCTTCTATGATCGCCTTTTCTCCTTCCTTGTTCACATGTTCATGCGATTTCCCTCACACGTAGTCCTATCTGATGATTAGATTGATGGTTTCTACTATATATATAATGAATATCAGTTCACTGTATCTCACTCTTTTTGCTGTTACATCATGTCTTATCCTCCAGTCACCTCCAGAGCTGCAATCACTATTCTGCTGTTACATCATGTCTTATTCTCCAGTCACCTCCAGAGCTGCAGTCACGATTCTGCTATTACATCATGTCTTATCCTCCAGTCACCTCCAGAGCTGCACTCACTATTCTGCTGTTACATCATGTCTTATCCTCCAGTCACCTCCAGAACTGCAATCATTATTCTGCTGTTACATCATGTCTTATTCTCCAGTCACCTCCAGAGCTGCAGTCACTATTCTCTAGTTACATCGTGTCTTACCCTCCAGAGCTGTAGTCACTATTCTGCTGTTAAATCCTCCAGTCACCTCCAGAGCTGCACTCACTTTTCTTTAGTTACATTGTGTCTTATCCTCCAGTCACCTCCAGAGCTGCAGTCACTATTCTCTAGTTACATTGTGTCTTCTCCTCCACTCACCTCCAGAGCTGCACTCACTATTCTCTAGTTACATTGTGTCTTCTCCTCCAGTCACCTCCAGAGCTGCACTCGCTATTCTCTAGTTACATTGTGTTTTACCCCCAGAGTTGCACTCACTTTTCTTTAGTTACATTGTGTCTTCTCCTCCAGTCACCTCCAGAGCTGCACTCACTATTCTTTAGTTACATTGTGTCTTCTCCTCCAGTCACCTCCAGAGCTGCACTCACTATTCTCTAGTTACATTGTGTCTTATCCTCCAGTCACATCCAGAGCTGCAGTCACTATTCTGCTGTTATATTCTGTCTTATCCTCCAGTCACCTCCAGAGCTGCACTCACTATTCTCTAGTTACATTGTGTCTTATCCTCCAGTCACATCCAGAGCTGCACTCATTATTCTCTAGTTACATTGTGTCTTATCCTCCAGTCACATCCAGAGCTGCAGTCACTATTCTGCTTTTATATTCTGTCTTATCCTCCAGTCACCTCCAGAGCTGCACTCACTATTCTCTAGTTACATTGTGTCTTATCCTCCAGTCACATCCAGAGCTGCACTCATTATTCTCTAGTTACATTGTGTCTTATCCTCCAGTCACCTCCAGAGCTGCACTCACTTTTCTTTAGTTACATTGTGTCTTACCCCCCAGAGCTGTATTCCCACTTCAGCCGCGCTCGGTTCTCATTGTGCACTGCTTAGTGGAATGTGGCCTGTGCGCTGCTCGGGGCTCGGATCGCGGTCATGGAGGGGTCCGGCCGCGGGCGGTGTCCGGTGTCTCTGTAGGAACAGAGGCTCAGTGTCTGGTTCTGCTCCTCGGTTTGCAGGTTCACGGCCGGGGTGATCGGCAGGGAGCGGATGGCGTCTTTTGAGCGGCTGCTGTGGAGGGTCTGCAGGGGGAACATCTACCTGAAGTACAGCGAGCTGGACACGTCCCTGGAGGATCCCGTCACTGTAAGGACAGACCCCGGGGTCCCGGACCCCCATTACTATAGATCTCCTCCCCTGGTTCTGGCAGGAGATGAGCGGTGTCGGACGCTAGTCCTCCCAAAGCCAATACTTATAGACGGGGGCAAAACTACAATCCCAGCGGGCCCTGGAGCCTCGGGGGCCCCAAAAAGACCCAATGCCCCATATAAAGGACCAATGCTATTAAAGACCTGCAGTAATTGGGGTCCGGTGGAGATTTTACATTGGGGGCCACGAGCCCCAGGTTCAGCCGCTGTTTATAGGTTGAGACCCCGCTGAGGACGGGGAGGAGCAGAGTTGTCACGGGGGCGCCAGGGACAGGACCCCTCAGTATGTCAGGCAGGCGGACGTCTCGGGGGTCTTTGCTGCTGATCTCGTCTCTGTTCTCCCCCAGAAAGAAGAAGTGAAGAAGAACGTGTTCATCATCTTCTACCAGGGCGACCAGCTGAAGCAGAAGATCCGCAAGATCTGCGAGGGGTGCGCCGAGGGCCTCTAGAGGCGGATCCAGGCACTGCAGGGAGCCTCCAGGGGTCGTCCCGGTGCTGTAACGGGGCACACTAACCCCCCGCCCAAATATACCCGGGGGTAAAGCGGCCCAGGCCAGATTATACTCCTCCGTATACCCCAACTGCTGTAGATCGGGGCCACAGGCAGCGCACGAGGGGGCAGAGACAGCGCACGGGGGGGCAGAGACAGCGCACGGGGGGGCAGAGGCAGCGCACGGGGGGGCAGAGGCAGCGCACGGGGGGGCAGAGGCAGCGCACGGGGGGGCAGAGGCAGCGCACAGGGGGGCAGAGGCAGCGCACGGGGGGGGCAGAGACAGCGCACGGGGGGGCAGAGGCAGCGCACGGGGGGGCAGAGGCAGCACACAGGGGGGCAGAGACAGCGCACAGAGGGGCAGAGACAGCGCACAGGGGGGCAGAGGCAGCGCACGGGGGGGCAGAGGCAGCACACGGGGGGGCAGAGGCAGCACACGGGGGGGCAGAGGCAGCGCACGGGGGGGCAGAGGCAGCGCACGGGGGGGCAGAGGCAGCGCACAGGGGGGCAGAGGCAGCGCACAGGGGGGCAGAGGCAGCGCACGGGGGGCAGAGGCAGCGCACGGGGGGGCAGAGGCAGCGCACGGGGGGGCAGAGGCAGCGCACGGGGGGGCAGAGGCAGCGCACGGGGGGGGCAGAGGCAGCGCACGGGGGGGCAGAGGCAGCGCACAGGAGCCCTGCATCTTCCCCCCCACTGCACACTTTCTGTGCCCCCTGTGCACTGCCTGTGGCCCCTTTTGCACTTTTTGGGGCCCCGTGCGCTGTCTCTGCCCCCCCGTGCGCTGTCTCTGCCCCCATATGTGCTGAGGGGTATAATCTGGCCTAGGCCAATTTAACCTCGGCTGTATTCTAGGCGAGGGGCTAGGCTGGCCTGTTACACCGGGACTCTTCGCTGGAGGGGGTGTAATACTCGGGAGCCCCCCGCTCTGAGCCCTCCATGTGTATCAGTGCGTCACAGAGGATCGCTGACACAATGTAACGAGCGTCAGCTGTGTGAACGCGCCAGGAAGAGACCGTCCTAATCTTCTCATGTTACAGGTTTAAAGCGACGGTGTACCCGTGTCCGGAGTCCGCGGCCGAGCGCAGGGACATGGCCGCCGACGTCAACACCAGGATTGAAGATCTGAACTCGGTGAGCGGGGGGTGGGGGGAGCTGCTCCGCCATGTCCGATCCCTGACCCCAGAATTAGGGTCCTGTGTGACGGGCTTCATGAAGCAGGAGGCTCAGGATGAGCACCCCCAGAATTAGGGTCCTGTGTCATAGCCTTCATGAAGCAGGCAGCTCAGGATGAGCACCCCAGAATTAGGGTCCTGTGTGACGGGCTTCATGAAGCAGGAAGCTCAGGATGAGCACCCCCAGAATTAGGGTCCTGTGTGACGGGCTTCATGAAGCAGGCAGTTCAGGATGAACACCCCAGAATCAGGGTCCTGTGTGACATGCTTCATGAAGCAGGCAGCTCAGGATGAGCACGTCTTGGTCCACCTGTTTCAGGTGATTACGCAGACGGAGTCGCACCGGCAGCGCGTGTTGTTGGAGGCGGCGCAGAATCTGTCCGCGTGGATGATCAAGGTGAAGAAGATGAAGGCCGTGTACCACGTGCTGAACCTGTGCAACATCGACGTCACCCAGCAGTGCGTCATCGCCGAGATCTGGTGCCCGACCAACGACAAGGAGCGCATCAAACGGGCGCTGCACCGCGGGATGGTGAGCGCTGCAGGCAGACGGTATAAGGGGCCCATGGGATACAATGTAACCCCCTCCTCCATTGCAGGAGCGCAGCGGCTCCACCATCGCTCCCATCCTCACCGATATACCCACCAAAATGGAGCCGCCGACCTTCAACCGGACCAACAAGTTCACCTCCGGCTTCCAGAACATCATTGACGCCTACGGGGTCGGGAACTACAGAGAGATGAACCCAAGTAAGATCCCCGGGGGCCGGGCGGGGGGGATTATCATGGGGGAGGGGAGGCTCCATCCTAATGACCCCTGTCCTCCTCTCCAGCCCCGTACACCATCGTCACCTTCCCCTTCCTCTTCGCCGTGATGTTTGGTGATTGTGGACACGGCACCGTCATGTTGGGGTTCGCGGCCTGGATGGTGGCGAATGAGAAAAAGCTTCTGGCCTCCAAGACGGACAACGAGGTGAGAAGTGATCGGCGGCAGCTGCCGGCCGTGTAACCCCCGAGATGCCAGGATGGCTGGTGACTGCAGCATCTAAACGGTTAACAGAGGAAGGGGCTCATCATGGTCTGTAAACGAAGCAACGTTCCTCACCGCCTCACGTTTACCGTCACAGATCTGGAACACGTTCTTCGGGGGCCGGTACCTGATCCTCCTCATGGGCGTGTTCTCCGTCTACACCGGCTTCATCTACAACGACTGCTTCTCCAAGTCATTCAACATCTTCGGCTCCTCATGGCGGGTGCGGCCCATGTTCACCAGCGGCGCCTGGAAGTAGGTCCAATCCCACAGTCCTCGCCCCTTCCCTTCACCGAGTTCCTTGTCCCGTCCCGCGGTCCTCACTCCATCCTCTCTTCCCCATTCCTCGATCCTGTCTCATATACCTGCTCCTCGCCATATCCCTCCTTCTCCACTGTTCCCCATTCCGACCCCTCTCCCCAATCCTTGCCCCGTCCCCTCTCCCCGGACCTCACCCCATCCCTTACTCCCGGACCTCACCCAGCTTATCCTCCCGTCCCCTCTCCCCAATCCTTGCCCCGTCCCTTCTCCCCGGACCTCACCCAGCTTATCCTCCCATCCCCTCTTCTCGATTCTTGTCAGTCTTCTCCCCGACCATCGTCTCCCGGTCCTCATCCTGTCCCCTCCCCTGTTCCTCGTCCCGTCCCTCCCCTGGTCCTCGTCTCGTCCCCTCCCCCGGTCCTCGGTGGTCTGGACACATTATAGACCGTCCTGTCTCCTTCCTCTTCTTTCTTAGTGATCAGTTGTTGCACCAGGGAATAGATTTGCAGCTCGACCCGAAGGTCCCGGGTGTGTATTCCGGGAATCCGTACCCATTTGGCATCGACCCGGTGAGTTCAGTTTGAAGTTTTGTGTGTGTTTATTTTTGGGGGACTGTACCCCAATATTTCCTGCCGTCCCCCCAGATCTGGAATATCGCTAAGAACAAGCTGACCTTCCTGAACTCCTACAAGATGAAGATGTCGGTGGTGATGGGGATCACGCAGATGGTGTTCGGGGTGATACTGGGACTGCTGAACCACATGTGAGTGCGGACCCCAATAAAGGAGCTCATCGGCTGTATGGGGGGGCCTGGGGTGCAGAGCATTGATATGGGGAGTCCAGCAATGTGGAGGATCAGTATGGGGGGGTCCCGCTGTGTGGAGGATCGGTATGGGGGGTCCAGTTCGGGGGGGGTCCCGCCGTGTGGAGGATCGGTATGGTGGGTCCAGTTCGGGGGGTCCCGCTGTGTGGGGGATTGGTATGGGGGGTCCTGCTGTGTGGAGGATCGGTATGGGGGGTCCAGTTCGGGGGGTCCCGCTGTGTGGGGGATTGGTATGGGGGGTCCTGCTGTGTGGGGGATTGGTATGGGGGGTCCTGCTGTGTGGGGGATCGGTATGGGGGTCCAGTTCGGTGGGGTCCCGCTGTGTGGAGGATTGGTAGGGGGGGTCCCGCTGTGTGGAGGATTAGTAGGGGGGGTCCCGCTGTGTGGGGGATTGGTATGGAGGGTCCAGTTCGGGGGGGGTCCCGCTGTGTGGAGGATTGGTATGGGGGGGTCCAGTTTGGGGGGGTCCCGCTGTGTGGGGGGTCCCTCTTGAATCCCATTACTTCTCTTCGCCCCTCAGCAATTTCCGGCGTCACATTAACATCGTGCTGCAGTTTATCCCGGAGATGATCTTCATCCTCTGCCTCTTCGGTTACCTCGTCTTCATGATCATCTTCAAGTGGTGCGTGTACAACGCGGGGAACTCGCAGGAGGCGCCGAGTATCCTCATCCACTTCATCAACATGTTCCTGTTCAACTACAACGACCCGACCAATGCGCCCCTGTACCAGCACCAGGTACGATCCGGGGGGCACCAAGAGCGGGGGGCGACCGGATATCTGCACGCAGAGCGGGGGCCAACCGGATATCTGCACCCAGAGCGGGGGGCGACCGGATATCTGCACCCAGAGCGGGGGGCGACCGGATATCTGCACCCAGAGCGGGGGGCGACCGGATATCTGCACCCAGAGCAGGGGGCGACCGGATATCTGCACCCAGAGCGGGGGGCGACCGGATATCTGCACCCAGAGCAGGGGGCGACCGGATATCTGCACCCAGAGCAGGGGGCGACCGGATATCTGCACCCAGAGCGGGAAGCGACCGGATATCTGCACCCAGAGCGGGGGGCGACCGGATATCTGCACCCAGAAGGGGGGGGGGCGACCGGATATCTGCACCCAGAGCGGGGGGCGACCGGATATCTGCACCCAGAGCAGGGGGCCAACCGGATATCTGCACCCAGAGCAGGGGGCGACCGGATATCTGCACCCAGAGCGGGGGGCGACCGGATATCTGCACCCAGAGCGGGGGGGCGACCGTATATCTGCACCCAGAGCGGGGGGCGACCGTATATCTGCACCCAGAGCGGGGGGAGACCGTATATCTGCACCCAGAGCGGGGGGCGACCGGATATCTGCACCCAGAGCGGGAAGCGACCGGATATCTGCACCCAGAGCGGGGGGCGACTGTATATCTGCACCCAGAGCGGGGGGCGACCGTATATCTGCACCCAGAGCGGGGGACGACCGGATATCTGCACCCAGAGCGGGGGGAGACCGGATATCTGCACGCAGCGCGGGGGGCGCCCAGATCTGCATCACGGGGCATGCTGAGACTTGTGGTTCTCCGGGCTCCTTGTTGTCGGACTTATTTTTCTCTTTCTTGGCGGTTTCAGAAGGAAGTTCAGAGCTTTCTGGTGATCTTCGCGCTGATCGCCGTCCCCTGGATGCTGCTGATAAAACCCTTCATCCTGCGAGCAAATCACCAAAAGCAGCAGAGGATGGTGAGTGCAGGACCGAACTAGGGTGATGGCTGATAACGGGGAGTAATTGTACTCACCCATCCTACAGTCTCCTCCCCCAGTAATGGCTGATAACAGGGAGTAATAGCTTGTAGTAACTTGTCTTAGTCGTCGTCTCTCCTCAGTTTGCGATGGCTGATAACAGAGAATCGTTGCCCTTTTTTCCCCTTGTTCAGCTCTCACCTGGCTTCTCACCGTTGCCTCGCTTTGTCCTCCACAGCTGCACTCCTCGTCTGCACCTGAAGAAGATATTGAGATCACAGACGTGGAAAATGCAAATCATTCCAAGAAGGAGGATAAAAAGGAGGCGCCTGCGTCTGCGCACGGAGGACACGATGACCACGGAGGACACGATGACCACGGAGGACACGGCGGCGAGGTCTGGATAGCCGCTCCGCGGGGGCGGGACACATGCAGATTATGCAATATGAAGCAATCTATTAAACCACACCCATAACTTCCCAGGGCGGAGTCTCGGGTATAAAGGATACACCCCCTCAACTATCCCTCATCCATGCCATAGCTCCACCCACAATCGTACCCCGCCCACTGTATCCAAGATCTCCACATTTGAAAAATGATGAAAAGGCAGGTGGCAGCAGAGCTGCAGTACTGGTCCTGGCAGGCAGGTGGCAGCATAGCTGCAGTACTGGTCCTGGCAGGCAGGTGGCAGCAGAGCCGCAGTACTGGTCCTGGCAGGCAGGTGGCAGCATAGCTGCAGTACTGGTCCTGGCAGGCAGGTGGCAGCAGAGCCGCAGTACTGGTCCTGGCAGGCAGGTGGCAGCAGAGCCGCAGTACTGGTCCTGGCAGGCAGGTGGCGGCAGAGCCGCAGTACTGGTCCTGGCAGGCAGGTGGCAGCATAGCTGCAGTACTGGTCCTGGCAGGCAGGTGGCGGCAGAGCCGCAGTACTGGTCCTGGCAGGCAGGTGGCGGCAGAGCTGCAGTACTGGTCCTGGCAGGCAGGTGGCGGCAGAGCCGCAGTACTGGTCCTGGCAGGCAGGTGGCGGCAGAGCCGCAGTACTGGTCCTGGCAGGCAGGTGGCGGCAGAGCCGCAGTACTGGTCCTGGCAGGCAGGTGGCGGCAGAGCCGCAGTACTGGTCCTGGCAGGAAGGTGGCGGCAGAGCCGCAGTACTGGTCCTGGCAGGCAGGTGGCGGCAGAGCTGCAGTACTGGTCCTGGCAGGCAGGTGGCAGCAGAGCCGCAGTACTGGTCCTGGCAGGCAGGTGGCGGCAGAGCCGCAGTACTGGTCCTGGCAGGCAGGTGGCGGCAGAGCCGCAGTACTAGTCCTGGCAGGCAGGTGACGGCAGAGCCGCAGTACTGGTCCTGGCAGGCAGGTGGCGGCAGAGCCGCAGTACTGGTCCTGGCAGGCAGGTGGCAGCAGAGCCGCAGTACGGGTCCTGGCAGGCAGGTGGCAGCAGAGCCGCAGTACGGGTCCTGGCAGGCAGGTGGCAGCAGAGCCGCAGTGCTGGTCCTGGCAGGCAGGTGGCAGCAGAGCCGCAGTACTGGTCCTGGCAGGCAGGTGGAAGCAGAGCCGCGCAGTACTGGTCCTGGCAGGCAGGTAGCAGCAGAGCCGCAGTACTCGTCCTGGCAGGCAGATGGAAGCAGAGCCGCGCAGTACTGGTCCTGGCAGGCAGGTGGCAGCAGAGCCGCAGTACTGGTCCTGGCAGGCAGGTGGCAGCAGAGCCGCAGTACAGGTCCTGCTAGGCAGATGGAAGCAGAGCCGCGCAGCACTGGTCCTGGCAGGCAGGTGGCAGCAGAGCCGCAGTACTGGTCCTGGCAGGCAGGTGGCAGCAGAGCCGCAGTACTGGTCCTGGCAGGCAGGTGGAAGCAGAGCCACGCAGTACTGGTCCTGGCAGGCAGGTGGCGGCAGAGCTGCAGTACTGGTCCTGGCAGGCAGGTGGCAGAGCTGCAGTACTGGTCCTGGCAGGCAGGTGGCGGCAGAGCTGCATTACTGGTCCTGGCAGGCAGGTGGCAGCAGAGCCGCAGTACTGGTCCTGGCAGGCAGGTGGCAGAGCTGCAGTACTGGTCCTGGCAGGCAGGTGGCAGAGCTGCAGTACTGGTCCTGGCAGGCAGGTGGCGGCAGAGCTGCATTACTGGTCCTGGCAGGCAGGTGGCAGCAGAGCCGCAGCGCTGGTCCTGACAGGCAGGTGGCAGCAGAGCCGCAGTACTGGTCCTGGCAGGCAGGGGGCAGCAGAGCCGCAGTACTGGTCCTGGCAGGCAGGTGGAAGCAGAGCCGCAGTACTGGTCCTGGCAGGCAGGTGGAAGCAGAGCCGCGCAGTACTGGTCCTGGCAGGCAGGTAGCAGCAGAGCCGCAGTACTCGTCCTGGCAGGCAGATGGAAGCAGAGCCGCGCAGTACTGGTCCTGGCAGGCAGGTGGCAGCAGAGCCGCAGTACTGGTCCTGGCAGGCAGGTGGCAGCAGAGCCGCAGTACAGGTCCTGCTAGGCAGATGGAAGCAGAGCCGCGCAGCACTGGTCCTGGCAGGCAGGTGGCAGCAGAGCCGCAGTACTGGTCCTGGCAGGCAGGTGGCAGCAGAGCCGCAGTACTGGTCCTGGCAGGCAGGTGGAAGCAGAGCCACGCAGTACTGGTCCTGGCAGGCAGGTGGCGGCAGAGCTGCAGTACTGGTCCTGGCAGGCAGGTGGCAGAGCTGCAGTACTGGTCCTGGCAGGCAGGTGGCGGCAGAGCTGCATTACTGGTCCTGGCAGGCAGGTGGCAGCAGAGCCGCAGTACTGGTCCTGGCAGGCAGGTGGAAGCAGAGCCGCAGTACTGGTCCTGGCAGGCAGGTGGAAGCAGAGCCACGCAGTACTGGTCCTGGCAGGCAGGTGGCGGCAGAGCTGCAGTACTGGTCCTGGCAGGCAGGTGGCAGAGCTGCAGTACTGGTCCTGGCAGGCAGGTGGCGGCAGAGCTGCATTACTGGTCCTGGCAGGCAGGTGGCAGCAGAGCCGCAGCACTGGTCCTGGCCGGCAGGTGGCAGCAGAGCCGCAGTACTGGTCCTGGCAGGCAGGGGGCAGCAGAGCCGCAGCACGGGTCCTGGCAGGCAGGGGGCCTTTTTGTATAGGTTCCCTGATCCCGTGGGTTGTGTTGGAGATATTTGCAGGGCTGGCCGCCTGACGGTGTTTATACGTCACATATTGGGGCAATCCTAAGTCTGTCGGTGCAGGCGCCGGTCACATAATGAGACTTTTCCAGTTTAGTAGGGACGGTTTTTCCTTCGTGGTGACAGGTGAACTCCACCCCTTTGTGAAGGAATGTGGGATCAGCGGAGGCCGTGAGAAGGGGTCTTTATTGAGGGTATATTTTGTCAGCTGACCGTGCTCCACGTGACGACTCCACTCTCTTTACAGTTTGATTTCGGGGATATATTTGTCCACCAAGCCATCCACACCATCGAGTACTGCCTGGGCTGCATCTCCAACACCGCCTCCTACCTGCGCCTCTGGGCCCTGAGTCTGGCGCATGCACGTAAGAGAATCATGTGACCTCCGCCCTTCCCTTTAATGACCACAGGGGAATACCTACTTTAACCTTTAGGGGTTCGGGGTGGGCTGTGACCCCTCTTAGCTGTATGTTTCCTGAATGCTGCTCGTCCTCTGTTCTTCACCTATCACAGTGTATATTATAAAGCTCGTGCTCCTCGTGGGCGTTGCTCTGTTTTCTCACTCTGTGATTCGCTGATGTATTAACACTCGGTTCCTCCCCTGCAGAGCTCTCTGAGGTCTTGTGGACCATGGTGATGCACATTGGTCTCTCCAGCGCTGGGTGGGGCGGCCTTGTTGGCGTTTTTATCATTTTTGCTATCTTTGCCGTTCTCACGATAGCCATATTGTTGATCATGGAGGGTCTGTCTGCCTTTCTGCACGCTCTGCGTCTCCACTGGTGAGTACTGAGGGGTCCGTGGTATATGTGTACGCTCATGTCAAGGGCAAATGGAGAACATGGTGACCTCAGGCGATGAACTGAAGGGTCCATAGTATCTCACGCCTATCAGTATAAAGCTTGAGGACTCCTCGGGGGCGGGGCTTATGCTCCTCATGGGACTGATTGTAATATTTGCATTCTTGTGATTTTCCGGAGCTGTAATAATGGCCTCATCTTTCGCCTCTTGTCTTTCCTCAGGGTGGAGTTCCAGAACAAGTTTTACTCCGGCACCGGACAAATGTTCAGCCCGTTCTCCTTCCAGAGCATCTTGGACGGTTCTGCAGATGATTAGAAGAAGGGGCCAAAAGTAATGAAGCAAATGATAAAGCAGGAGTTTATAGGAAGTTCAGCGCCAGACTCCATCTTTATATAAACACTCGCATTAATAAAACCTAATTTATATTCCGATTATTGTGATCAGTTATTTCTCTAGTTTGTCTCCTACTCCAGTCACATCCGGAGCTGTATTTATAGCGCTGCACGACCTCGCACCTCTCTACTTCTCCTGCTGGATCAGTCTCTGTAAAAAGCTCAACCCCAGACAAAATGGTGAAAGAAGAATTCAATATGACCGGCAATTCTATATATATAACACATATGAGACAGGGGTGTGGCGCCCCTGAGGCTTCAGGCGCTACAGGGTACTGCACCTGATTTTAGGTGCTGCGCTCATCCCGGATTCCTAGGTGACCAGTGCCGGTTCCACACAACACCACAAACTACACACGGCAGACTTCCCTCCACAATGGGGACTGGGACCAGGGTCTGGTCACAAAGGGGGTCTATAGGATGCCACCGCACTTAGGGACTCCCGATCCACTGGATCCTGGACTTAGGGTCATGAAGGAGGAGTCACTGGGGAATGGGAGGAGCCAAAGAACCATTAGTGACAGTCGGAGTAGGGTAGTCGTGAGGGATTTCGGTCGAGAAAGGAACTCGAGTGACGTCGGTGGGACAGGAGAGTTACGGTCGCCGGTGGGATACGATGTCAGTTCCCCCGGGACCGGCGCAGTTGGGGTGTAGAGCCCTAAGTTAGGGGACACTACAAGCTCGCATACAGCCTGGGAATGGGAATAGAGACTTAGATCCAGCCCACTACAGGTTCCTGCTGACCGCGAACGGACCAGGACTTTTTACACAAAATAAGGGGACCCCAAGTAGCTTCAAGCCACGGGGATCCGCCAACAACAGAGCGCATAGAGGAAGGGTCCACCAGTCACAATACCGGCACCGGGATCCGAAGAGTTCGGGATCGCCTGGAGCCCATCTTGGCTGCGGGCAGAAAGGACAATCAGTGAGCAAACAACTTGAACCGCAGCCCCCGTGTCGTCTGTTTACTTGCCGTCGCCCTGTACCTCAGCGCCACCATCACTACGACCATCATCATCCTCCCTGGGGCCTAACTCTGCTTGCTGGAACATCCTATCTGCGTCATACCATCAGCCCCAGCAGTGAGGGACACTACGCAGCGGCGGCTCCCCTCATAGTCCGACCCAGTTCTGAGTACCTCCGGCCCTGGAGTTGGGCATGTCAATTTGGTGGTCAGCGGTGGCGGTGCTCGGCTCCGTGACCCTGGCGGTGTCTTTTCAAATGATAAAGGGAGATGATGATGGGACGGGACTCCCGGGGCTGGTGTTATGGCAGCTGAGGTGTTCCTGCTCCCCACAGGTGGAGACGGTAACCCCGGGGCAACCGTTAGGGGAGTCTGTGGTAGGGACCGGGTGGACTTTAGGGTGCTGGGCCAGGCACAGACACAAACAAGGATTTCTTCACTTTCTCCTTTACTTGGCTTAACTGATGGAGGCCGCCAGGGAGCCTGTTACAGGTGGCGGTGGGGTCCGGTAGTCCGGAAGCGGTTTGGTAAACTCACACTGGCCAGGAGAGTAATGAGGCCTGATCCCTACGCTCTGTCTGGTTATGCAGGGCCCCGCTGCTTCAGCGATGCTGTTCTCTGAGGTAATTTTTACCTCACCCGTATGGCGGGATGCGTGGACTGACACAAGTATCGCTCTGCTGGTCGCGGCTCTAGGTCCTGGCTCTGCCTCCGGGTGTGGGGCGGGCAGGAGACCTGAAGTCCTTCTGTCCTCCGGATGCATCTACCGGTACTCCAGTACTCGAGTGGTCCCGAGCTCCGGTATTCAGTTTTTGAGCGGTGACTTCGGGGTGAGCCGGCTGCGCTCCACTCCCCGGTTGTCCTTCTCATCTTGGCCTCGCTGCGGACTGTACTTTACTGAGCTGAGCGGACCGGCTCCAATCCCAACTCGTACGGCCTCACTACTCTACCTCTCTCCTCAGCTCGCCTCAGGACTGACCGACTCCTCCACCAGGTCACAGCTTAAGGAATGCTCCCGGGAACTCCAGGTTTACAGCTCCCCCTGCTGGCTCAGAGGAGGAATTGTGTTGTATGATGGTACTCACTGGCCAATGGACTCCCCCATCTGCCTCCAGGTGCAGAATTAACCCTTTTAGGGAGGGCAACACTACTGTGGCACCCAGACCGCAAGGGTGCCACATTGGCGTTGGAGTATATACAGTACATCACATAGGAGATGCTGGGGCTGGAATACGTACCTTACTTAGGAGACACTGAGACTGCTGTATATACATCAGATAGGACACACTGAGACTGCTGTATATACATCAGATAGGAGACACTGGGGCAGGAGTATATAAATCGCATGAGAAACACTGATGTTGGATATATACATCACACAAGATCAGGACAATATACATCACATAGGAGACACTTTTTCAGGACAATATACATCACATAAGAGACACTGGAGCAGGAGCATATTCATCACATAGGTGATACTGGGGCTGCTGTATATACATCACATAGAAAATACTGCGGCAGAACTATATAAATCTCATGAGAGACACTGGGGTTGAATATAGACATCCCACAAGACACTAGGGCAGGAGCATATACATCACATAGGAGACACGAGCAGGAGTATATATATCACATAGGAGATGCTGGAATGTATAAATCTCATGAGAGACAAGGGGGTTGGATATATACATCACACAAGATACTGGTGCAGGAACATATAAATCACATAGGAGACACTTTTTCAGCACAATATACAGTACATCACATAAGACACACTGGAGCAGGAGTATATACATCACATAGGAGACACTAGGATTAGAGTATATGCATCACATAAGAGGCACTGGGGATGGAGTATACATATACCTCAAATGGGAGACGCTGGGGCAGGAGCAGATACAGCACAAGAGATGCGGGGGCAGGAGCAGATACAGCACAAGAGACGCTGGGGCAGGAGCAGATACAGCACAGGAGACGCTGGGGTAGGAGCAGATACAGCTCAGGAGACGCGGGGGCAGGAGCAGATACAGCGCAGGAGACGCTGGGGCAGGAGCAGATGCAGCACAGGAGTCGCGGGGGCAGGAGCAGATACAGCACAAGAGATGCAGGGCCGGAGCAGATACAGCACAGGAGACAGGGGGCAGAAGCAGATACAGCACAGGAGACGCTGGGGCAGGAGCAGATACAGCGCAGGAGATGCTGGGGCAGGAGCAGATACAGCACAGGTGACACTGGGGCAGTAGCAGATACAGCACAGGACACGCGGGAGCGGCAGCAGATACAGCACAGGTGACGCTGGGGCAGGAGCAGATACAGCACAGGAGACGCTGGGGAAAGAGCAGATACAGCACAGGTGACGCTGGGGCCGGAGCAGATACAGCACAGGAGACGCTGGGCCAGGAGCAGATACAGCACAGGAGACGCTGGGGCAGGAGCAGATACAGCACAGGAGACGCTGGGGCAGGAGCAGATACAGCACAGGTGACGCTGGGGCAGGAGCAGATACAGCACAGGAGACGCTGGGGCAGGAGCAGATACAGCACAGGAGACGCTGGGGCAGGAGCAGATACAGCACAGGAGACGCGGAGGCAGCAGCAGAAACAGCACAGGAGACGCGGGGGCAGCAGCAGAAACAGCACAGGAGATGCGGGGGCAGGAGCAGATACAGCACAGGTGATTCTGGGGCAGGAGCAGATACAGCACAGGTGACGCTGGGGCAGGAGCAGATACAGCGCAGGAGACGCTGGGGCAGGAGCAGATACAACACAGGAGACGCTGGGGCAGGAGCAGATACAGCACAGGAGACAAGGGGCAGGAGCAGATACAGCACAGGATACGCTGGGGCAGGAGCAGATACAGCACAGGAGATGCGGGGGCAGGAGCAGATACAGCACAGGAGACGCTGGGGCAGGAGCAGATACAGCACAGGAGACGCTGGGGCAGGAGCAGATACAGCACAGGAGACGCGGGGGCAGGAGCAGATACAGCACAGGAGACGCTGGGGCAGGAGCAGATACAGCACAGGAGACGCGGAGGCAGCAGCAGAAACAGCACAGGAGACGCGGGGGCAGCAGCAGAAACAGCACAGGAGACGCGGGGGCAGGAGCAGATACAGCACAGGTGATTCTGGGGCAGGAGCAGATACAGCACAGGTGACGCTGGGGCAGGAGCAGATACAGCGCAGGAGACGCTGGGGCAGGAGCAGATACAACACAGGAGACGCTGGGGCAGGAGCAGATACAGCACAGGAGACAAGGGGCAGGAGCAGATACAGCACAGGAGACGCTGGGGCAGGAGCAGATACAGCACAGGAGACAGGGGGCAGAAGCAGATACAGCACAGGAGACGCTGGGGCAGGAGCAGATACAGCGCAGGAGATGCTGGGGCAGGAGCAGATACAGCACAGGTGACACTGGGGCAGTAGCAGATACAGCACAGGACACGCGGGAGCGGCAGCAGATACAGCACAGGTGACGCTGGGGCAGGAGCAGATACAGCACAGGAGACGCTGGGGAAAGAGCAGATACAGCACAGGTGACGCTGGGGCCGGAGCAGATACAGCACAGGAGACGCTGGGCCAGGAGCAGATACAGCACAGGAGACGCTGGGGCAGGAGCAGATACAGCACAGGAGACGCTGGGGCAGGAGCAGATACAGCACAGGTGACGCTGGGGCAGGAGCAGATACAGCACAGGAGACGCTGGGGCAGGAGCAGATACAGCACAGGAGACGCTGGGGCAGGAGCAGATACAGCACAGGAGACGCGGAGGCAGCAGCAGAAACAGCACAGGAGACGCGGGGGCAGCAGCAGAAACAGCACAGGAGACGCGGGGGCAGGAGCAGATACAGCACAGGTGATTCTGGGGCAGGAGCAGATACAGCACAGGTGACGCTGGGGCAGGAGCAGATACAGCGCAGGAGACGCTGGGGCAGGAGCAGATACAACACAGGAGACGCTGGGGCAGGAGCAGATACAGCACAGGAGACAAGGGGCAGGAGCAGATACAGCACAGGATACGCTGGGGCAGGAGCAGATACAGCACAGGAGATGCGGGGGCAGGAGCAGATACAGCACAGGAGACGCTGGGGCAGGAGCAGATACAGCACAGGAGACGCTGGGGCAGGAGCAGATACAGCACAGGAGACGCGGGGGCAGGAGCAGATACAGCACAGGAGACGCTGGGGCAGGAGCAGATACAGCACAGGAGACGCGGAGGCAGCAGCAGAAACAGCACAGGAGACGCGGGGGCAGCAGCAGAAACAGCACAGGAGACGCGGGGGCAGGAGCAGATACAGCACAGGTGATTCTGGGGCAGGAGCAGATACAGCACAGGTGACGCTGGGGCAGGAGCAGATACAGCGCAGGAGACGCTGGGGCAGGAGCAGATACAACACAGGAGACGCTGGGGCAGGAGCAGATACAGCACAGGAGACAAGGGGCAGGAGCAGATACAGCACAGGATACGCTGGGGCAGGAGCAGAAACAGCACAGGAGATGCGGGGGCAGGAGCAGATACAGCACAGGAGACGCTGGGGCAGGAGCAGATACAGCACAGGAGACGCGGGGGCTAGAGCAGATACTGCACAGGAGACGGGGGCAGGAGCAGATACAGCACAGGAGACGCGGGGGCAGGAGCAGATACAGCACAGGAGACACTGGGGCAGGAGCAGATACAGCACAGGAGACACTGGGGCAGTAGCAGATACAGCACAGGAGACGCTGGGGCAGGAGCAGATACAGCACAGGAGATGCGGGGGCAGGAGCAGATACAGCACAGGAGACGCGGGGGCAGCAGCAGTAACAGCACAGGTGACGCTGGGGCAGGAGCAGATACAGCACAGGAGACGCGGGGGCAGGAGCAGATACAGCACAGGAGACGCTGGGGCAGGAGCAGATACAGCACAGGAGACGCTGGAGCAGGAGCAGATACAGCACAGGAGACGCGGGGCAGGAGCAGATACAGCACAGAAGACGCTGGGGCAGGAGCAGATACAGCACAGGAGACGCTGGGGCAGGAGCAGATACAGCACAGGAGACGCTGGGGCAGGAGCAGATACAGCACAGGAGACGCTGGGGCAGGAGCAGATACAGCACAGGAGACGCTGGGGCAGGAGCAGATACAGCACAGGAGACGCGGGGGCAGGAGCAGATACAGCACAGGAGACGCTGGGGCAGGAGCAGATACAGCACAGGAGACACTTGGGGAAGGAGCAGATACAGCACAGGAGACGCTGGGGCTGGAGCAGATACTGCACAGGAGACGGGGGGCAGGAGCAGATACAGCACAGGAGACTCTGGGGCAGGAGCAGATACAGCACAGGAGACGCGGGGGCAGGAGCAGATACAGCACAGGAGACACGGGGCAGGAGCAGATACAGCACAGGAGACACTGGGTCAGCAGCAGATACAGCACAGGAGACGCTGGGGCAGGAGCAGATACAGCACAGGAGACGCGGGGGGCAGGAGCAGATACAGCACAGGAGACGCGGGGGCAGCAGCAGATACAGCACAGGAGACGCTGGGGCAGGAGCAGATACAGCACAGGAGACGCTGGGGCAGGAGCAGATACAGCACAGGAGACGCTGGGGCAGGAGCATATACAGCACAGGAGACGCTGGGGCAGGAGCAGATACAGCACAGGAGACGCTGGGGCAGGAGCAGATACAGCACAGGAGACGGGGGGCGGCTGTCACCGACTTCATGTGTAATCTGTGACATGCGGGTCCGTCACATGCTAACTCTGGTGTAATCTTCATTGCTTGCGCCTCACTGTGTGCATGATAGCAATGCAAGAAGGAATTAAAGGCTGGTAAAATAGATCCACTGGGCCAAAGATTGCAGATCCCGGGGATCGTCTGGAGGATCACACCTGCTCTACACTGACAGCAAACACAGATCTTGCAAATGGAGAACAATGAAAATGCAAAGTATGTTGGAAGAATAACCTCTCATCAGACAGATCAGGATTTCTGCCCTTATGTCTGTGCAGATGGTCTCCAGTGAGATCGATGGGATCCTCCATTATATAATTGTCCTGTAATGTAATAACCGACAGTTTCTGCAGATTGAAATATAAACTCTGGATCAGACGCCGCATTGTTCTGTCACATGTGAAGGGGCCGGAGCCATCAGCCGCAAACACGTGAGGAGCGGAACCCGAGACTCTCCAAATATCCCACTGTAACAAAAGCGCGCACAAAAGGCTCCGATACACGGAATAGGGGGGACCGCAGACCCCCGAAACCATCACAGCAAGGGGAGGAATCTGCACCAAAGGCATCATCACAGCACACCCTAATGGAGGCTGTCTACAAAGAGCTCCCCCTAGTGGTGACTGCAGACAGGATCTTATCACGTATCTCTGTATACAGGGAGCTCCCCCTAGTGGTGGCTGCAGACAGGATCTTATCATGTATCTCTATATACAGGGAGCTCCCCCTAGTGGTGGCTGCATACAGGATCTTATCATGTATCTCTGTATACAGGGAGCTCCCCCTAGTGGTGGCTGCAGACAGGATCTTATCATGTATTTCTGAATACAGGGAGCTCCCTCTAGTGGTGGCTGCAGACAGGATCTTATCATGTATCTCTGTATACAGGGAGCTCCCCCTAGTGGTGGCTGCATACAGGATCTTATCATGTATCTCTGTATACAGGGAGCTTCCCCTAGTGGTGGCTGCATACAGGATCTTATCATGTATCTCTATATACAGGGGGCTCCCCCTAGTGGTAACTGCAGACAGCATCTTATCATGTATCTCTGTATACAGGGAGCTCCCCCTAGTGGTGGCTGCAGACAGGATCTTATCATGTATCTCTATATACAGGGAGCTCCCCCTAGTGGTGGCTGCAGACAGGATCTTATGTATCTCTGTATACAGGGAGCTCCCCCTAGTGGTGGCTGCAGACAGCATCTTATCATGTATCTCTGTATACAGGGAGCTCCCCCTAGTGGTGGCTGCAGAAAGGATCTTATCATGTATCTCTGTATACAGGGAGCTCCCCCTAGTGGTGGCTGCAGACAGGATCTTATGTATCTCTGTATACAGGGAGCTCCCCCTAGTGGTGACTGCAGACAGGATCTTATCATGTATCTCTGTATACAGGGAGCTCCCCCTAGTGGTGGCTGCAGACAGGATCTTATCATGTATCTCTGTATACAGGGAGCTCCCCCTAGTGGTGGCTGCAGACAGGATCTTATCATGTATCTCTGTATACAGGGAGCTCCCCCTAGTGGTGGCTGTAGACAGGATCTTATCATGTATCTCTGTATACAGGGAGCGCCCCCTAGTGGTGGCTGCAGACAGGATCTTATCATGTATCTCTGTATACAGGGAGCTCCCCCTAGTGGTGGCTGCAGACAGGATCTTATCATGTATCTCTGTATACAGGGAGCTCCCCCTAGTGGTGGCTGCAGACAGGATCTTATCATGTATCTCTGTATACAGGGAGCTCCCCCTAGTGGTGGCTGCAGACAGGATCTTATCATGTATCTCTGTATACAGGGAGCTCCCCCTAGTGGTGGCTGCAGACAGGATCTTATCATGTATCTCTGTATACAGGGAGCTCCCCCTAGTGGTGGCTGCAGACAGGATCTTATGTATCTCTGTATACAGGGAGCTCCTCCTAGTGGTGGCTGCAGACAGGATATTATCATGTATCTCTGTATACAGGGAGCTCCCCCTAGTGGTGGCTGCAGACAGGATCTTATCATGTATCTCTGTAAACAGGGAGCGCCCCCTAGTGGTGGCTGCAGACAGGACCTTATCATGTATCTCTGTATACAGGGAGCTCCCCCTGGTGGTGACTGCAGACAGGATCTTATCATGTATCTCTGTATATAGGGAGCTCCTCCTAGTGGTGGCTGCAGACAGGATCTTATCATGTATCTCTGTATACAGGGAGCTCCCCCTAGTGGTGACTGCAGACAGGATCTTATCATGTATCTCTGTATACAGGGAGCTCCCCCTAGTGGTGACTGCAGACAGGATCTTATCATGTATCTCTGTATACAGGGAGCTCCCCCCTAGTGGTGACTGCAGACAGGATCTTATCATGTATCTCTATATACAGGGAGCTCCCCCTAGTGGTGGCTGCAGACAGGATCTTATGTATCTCTGTATACAGGGAGCTCCCCCTAGTGGTGGCTGCAGACAGCATCTTATCATGTATCTCTGTATACAGGGAGCTCCCCCTAGTGGTGGCTGCAGAAAGGATCTTATCATGTATCTCTGTATACAGGGAGCTCCCCCTAGTGGTGACTGCAGACAGGATCTTATCATGTATCTCTGTATACAGGGAGCTCCCCCTAGTGGTGACTGCAGACAGGATCTTATCATGTATCTCTGTATACAGGGAGCTCCCCCCTAGTGGTGGCTGCAGACAGGATCTTATCATGTATCTCTATATACAGGGAGCTCCCCCTAGTGGTGGCTGCAGACAGGATCTTATGTATCTCTGTATACAGGGAGCTCCCCCTAGTGGTGGCTGCAGACAGCATCTTATCATGTATCTCTGTATACAGGGAGCTCCCCCTAGTGGTGGCTGCAGAAAGGATCTTATCATGTATCTCTGTATACAGGGAGCTCCCCCTAGTGGTGGCTGCAGACAGGATCTTATGTATCTCTGTATACAGGGAGCTCCCCCTAGTGGTGACTGCAGACAGGATCTTATCATGTATCTCTGTATACAGGGAGCTCCCCCTAGTGGTGGCTGCAGACAGGATCTTATCATGTATCTCTGTATACAGGGAGCTCCCCCTAGTGGTGGCTGCAGACAGGATCTTATCATGTATCTCTGTATACAGGGAGCTCCCCCTAGTGGTGGCTGTAGACAGGATCTTATCATGTATCTCTGTATACAGGGAGCGCCCCCTAGTGGTGGCTGCAGACAGGATCTTATCATGTATCTCTGTATACAGGGAGCTCCCCCTAGTGGTGGCTGCAGACAGGATCTTATCATGTATCTCTGTATACAGGGAGCTCCCCCTAGTGGTGGCTGCAGACAGGATCTTATCATGTATCTCTGTATACAGGGAGCTCCCCCTAGTGGTGGCTGCAGACAGGATCTTATCATGTATCTCTGTATACAGGGAGCTCCCCCTAGTGGTGGCTGCAGACAGGATATTATCATGTATCTCTGTATACAGGGAGCTCCCCCTAGTGGTGGCTGCAGACAGGATCTTATCATGTATCTCTGTAAACAGGGAGCGCCCCCTAGTGGTGGCTGCAGACAGGACCTTATCATGTATCTCTGTATACAGGGAGCTCCCCCTGGTGGTGACTGCAGACAGGATCTTATCATGTATCTCTGTATATAGGGAGCTCCTCCTAGTGGTGGCTGCAGACAGGATCTTATCATGTATCTCTGTATACAGGGAGCTCCCCCTAGTGGTGACTGCAGACAGGATCTTATCATGTATCTCTGTATACAGGGAGCTCCCCCTAGTGGTGACTGCAGACAGGATCTTATCATGTATCTCTGTATACAGGGAGCTCCCCCCTAGTGGTGACTGCAGACAGGATCTTATCATGTATCTCTGTATACAGGGAGCTCCCCCTAGTGGTGGCTGCAGACAGGATCTTATCATGTATCTCTGTATACAGGGAGCTCCCTCTAGTGGTGGCTGCAGACAGGATCTTATCATGTAACTCTGTATACAGGAAACTCCCCCCTAGTGGTGACTGCAGACAGGATCTTATCATGTAACTCTGTATACAGGAAACTCCCCCCTAGTGGTGACTGCAGACAGGATCTTATCATGTATCTCTGTATACAGGGAGCTCCCCCTAGTGGTGGCTGCAGACAGGATCTTATCATGTATTTCTGAATACAGGGAGCTCCCTCTAGTGGTGGCTGCAGACAGGATCTTATCATGTATCTCTGTATACAGGGAGCTCATCCTAGTGGTGGCTGCATACAGGATCTTATCATGTATCTCTGTATACAGGGAGCTTCCCCTAGTGGTGGCTGCATACAGGATCTTATCATGTATCTCTATATACAGGGGGCTCCCCCTAGTGGTGACTGCAGACAGCATCTTATCATGTATCTCTGTATACAGGGAGCTCCCCCTAGTGGTGGCTGCAGACAGGATCTTATCATGTATCTCTATATACAGGGAGCTCCCCCTAGTGGTGGCTGCAGACAGGATCTTATGTATCTCTGTATACAGGGAGCTCCCCCTAGTGGTGGCTGCAGACAGCATCTTATCATGTATCTCTGTATACAGGGAGCTCCCCCCTAGTGGTGGCTGCAGAAAGGATCTTATCATGTATCTCTGTATACAGGGAGCTCCCCCTAGTGGTGGCTGCAGACAGGATCTTATGTATCTCTGTATACAGGGAGCTCCCCCTAGTGGTGACTGCAGAGAGGATCTTATCATGTATCTCTGTATACAGGGAGCTCCCTCTAGTGGTGGCTGCAGACAGGATCTTATCATGTATCTCTGTATACAGGGAGCTCCCCCTAGTGGTGGCTGCAGACAGGATCTTATCATGTATCTCTGTATACAGGGAGCTCCCCCTAGTGGTGGCTGCAGACAGGATCTTATCATGTATCTCTGTATACAGGGAGCTCCCCCTAGTGGTGACTGCAGACAGGATCTTATCATGTATCTCTGTATACAGGGAGCTCCCCCTAGTGGTGACTGCAGACAGGATCTTATCATGTATCTCTGTATACAGGGAGCTCCCCTTAGTGGTGGCTGCAGACAGGATCTTATCATGTATCTCTGTATACAGGGAGCTCCCCCTAGTGGTGGCTGCAGACAGGATCTTATCATGGATGTCTGTATACAGGGAGCTCCCCCTAGTGTTGGCTGCAGACAGGATCTTATCATGTATCTCTGTATACAGGGAGCTCCCCCTAGTGTTGGCTGCAGACAGGATCTTATCATGTATCTCTGTATACAGGGAGCTCCCCCTAGTGGTGGCTGCAGACAGGATCTTATCATGTATATCTGTATACAGGGAGCTCCCCCTAGTGTTGGCTGCAGACAGGATCTTATCATGTATCTCTGTATACAGGGAGTTCCCCCTAGTGGAGGCTGCAGACAGGATCTTATCATGTATCTCTGTATACAGGAGGCTCCCCCTAGTGGTGGCTGCAGACAGGATCTTATCATGTATCTCTGTATACAGGGAGCTCCCCCTAGTGGTGGCTGCAGACAGGATCTTATCATGTATCTCTGTATACAGGGAGCTCCCCCTAGTGGTGACTGCAGACAGGATCTTATCATGTATCTCTGTATACAGGGAGCTCCCCCTAGTGGTGGCTGCAGACAGGATCTTATCATGTATCTCTGTATACAGGGAGCTCCCCCTAGTGGTGGCTGCAGACAGGATCTTATCATGTATCTCTGTATACAGGGAGCTCACCCTAGTGGTGGCTGCAGACAGGATCTTATCATGTATCTCTGTATACAGGGAGCTCCTCCTAGTGGTGGCTGCAGACAGGATCTTATCATGTATCTCTATATACAGGGAGCTCCCCCTAGTGGTGGCTGCAGACAGGATCTTATGTATCTCTGTATACAGGGAGCTCCCCCTAGTGGTGGCTGCAGACAGGATCTTATCATGTATCTCTGTATACAGGGAGCTCCCCCTAGTGGTGGCTGCAGACAGGATCTTATCATGTATCTCTGTATACAGGGAGCTCCCCCTAGTGGTGGCTGCAGACAGGATCTTATCATGTATCTCTGTATACAGGGAGCTCCCCCTAGTGGTGACTGCAGACAGGATCTTATCATGTATCTCTGTATACAGGGAGCTCCCCCTAGTGGTGACTGCAGACAGGATCTTATCATGTATCTCTGTATACAGGGAGCTCCTCCTAGTGGTGGCTGCAGACAGGATCTTATCATGTATCTCTGTATACAGGGAGCTCCTCCTAGTGGTGGCTGCAGACAGGATCTTATCATGTATCTCTATATACAGGGAGCTCCCCTTAGTGGTGGCTGCAGACAGGATCTTATGTATCTCTGTATACAGGGAGCTCCCCCTAGTGGTGGCTGCAGACAGGATCTTATCATGTATCTCTGTAAACAGGGAGCTCCCCCTAGTGGTGGCTGCAGACAGGATCTTATCATGTATCTCTGTATAAAGGGAGCTCCCCCTAGTGGTGGCTGCAGACAGGATCTTATCATGTATCTCTGTATACAGGGAGCTCCTCCTAGTGGTGGCTGCAGACAGGATCTTATCATGTATCTCTATATACAGGGAGCTCCCCCTAGTGGTGGCTGCAGACATGATCTTATGTATCTCTGTATACAGGGAGCTCCCCCTAGTGGTGGCTGCAGACAGAATCTTATCATGTATCTCTGTATACAGGGAGCTCCCCCTAGTGGTGGCTGCAGACAGGATCTTATCATGTATCTCTGTATACAGGGAGCTCCCCCTAGTGGTGGCTGCAGACAGGATCTTATCATGTATCTCTGTATACAGGGAGCTCCCCCTAGTGGTGACTGCAGACAGGATCTTATCATGTATCTCTGTATACAGGGAGCTCCCCCTAGTGGTGGCTGCAGACAGGATCTTATCATGTATCTCTGTATACAGGGAGCTCACCCTAGTGGTGGCTGCAGACAGGATCTTATCATGTATATCTGTATACAGGGAGCTCCTCCTAGTGGTGGCTGCAGACAGGATCTTATGTATCTCTGTATACAGGGAGCTCCCCCTAGTGGTGGCTGCAGACAGGATCTTATCATGTATCTCTGTATACAGGGAGCTCCCCCTAGTGGTGGCTGCAGACAGGATCTTATCATGTATCTCTGTATACAGGGAGCTCCCCCTAGTGGTGGCTGCAGACAGGATCTTATCATGTATCTCTATATACAGGGAGCTCCCCCTAGTGGTGGCTGCAGACAGGATCTTATGTATCTCTGTATACAGGGATCTCCCCCTAGTGGTGGCTGCAGACAGGATCTTATCATGTATCTCTATATACAGGGAGCTCCCCCTAGTGGTGGCTGCAGGCAGGATCTTATCATGTATCTCTATATACAGGGAGCTCCCCCTAGTGGTGGCTGCAGACAGGATCTGATCATGTATCTCTGTATACAGGGAGCTCCCCCTAGTGGAGGCTGCAGACAGGATCTTATCATGTATCTCTGTATACAGGGAGCTCCCCCTAGTGGTGGCTGCAGACAGGATCTTATCATGTATCTCTGTATACAGGGAGCTCCCCCTAGTGGTGGCTGCAGACAGGATCTTATCATGTATCTCTGTATACAGGGAGCTCCTCCTAGTGGTGGCTGCAGACAGGATCTTATCATGTATCTCTGTATACAGGGAGCTCCCCCTAGTGGTGGCTGCAGACAGAATCTTATCATGTATCTCTGTATACAGGGAGCTCCCCCTAGTGGTGGCTGCAGACAGGATCTTATCATGTATCTGTGTATGCAGGGAGCTCCCCCTAGTGGTGGCTGCAGACAGGATCTTATCATGTATCTCTGTATACAGGGAGCTCCCCCTAGTGGTGACTGCAGACAGGATCTTATCATGTATCTCTGTATACAGGGAGCTCCTCCTAGTGGTGGCTGCAGACAGGATCTTATCATGTATCTCTGTATACAGGGAGCTCCCCCTAGTGGTGGCTGCAGACAGGATCTTATCATGTATCTCTGTATACAGGGAGCTCCCCCTAGTGGTGGCTGCAGACAGAATCTTATCATGTATCTCTGTATACTGGGAGCTCCCCCTAGTGGTGACTGCAGACAGGATCTTATCATGTATCTCTGTATACTGGGAGCTCCCCCTAGTGGTGGCTGCAGACAGGATCTTATCATGTATCTCTGTATACAGGGAGCGCCCCCTAGTGGTGGCTGCAGACAGGATCTTATCATGTATCTCTGTATACTGGGAGCTCCCCCTAGTGGTGACTGCAGACATGATCTTATCATGTATCTCTGTATACTGGGAGCTCCCCCTAGTGGTGACTGCAGACATGATCTTATCATGTATCTCTGTATACAGGGAGCTCCCCCTAGTGGTGACTGCAGACAGGATCTTATCATGTATCTCTGTATACTGGGAGCTCCCCCTAGTGGTGACTGCAGACAGGATCTTATCATGTATCTCTGTATACAGGGAGCTCCCCCTAGTGGTGACTGCAGACAGGATCTTATCATGTATCTCTGTATACTGGGAGCTCCCCCTAGTGGTGACTGCAGACAGGATCTTATCATGTATCTCTGTATACTGGGAGCTCCCCCTAGTGGTGGCTGCAGACAGGACCTTATCATGTATCTCTGTATACAGGGAGCTCCCCCTAGTGGTGGCTGCAGACAGGATCTTATCATGTATCTCTGTATACAGGGAGCTCCCCCTAGTGGTGACTGCAGACAGGATCTTATCATGTATCTCTGTATACAGGGAGCTCCCCCTAGTGGTGGCTGCAGACAGGATCTTATCATGTATCTCTGTATACAGGGAGCTCCCCCTAGTGGTGGCTGCAGACAGGATCTTATCATGTATCTCTGTATACAGGGAGCTCCCCCTAGTGGTGACTGCAGACAGGATCTTATCATGTATCTCTGTATACTGGGAGCTCCCCCTAGTGGTGGCTGCAGACAGGATCTTATCATGTATCTCTGTATACAGGGAGCTCCCTCTAGTGGTGGCTGCAGACAGGATCTTATCATGTATCTCTGTATACAGGGAGCTCCCCCTAGTGGTGTTTCTGGGTTGAGCGCAGTCGATGGTGACATTTCTCCTTAGCTGCACGGTGTCTTTCTTCTCTATTATCGCGGTCACATTCTTTTCTTAGGGTTTTATGTTTTCTGCCGTCTGTGGATTTTCTTGTAGACGTTCTTACTCTGATATCGAGGTTTCAGGTGACAAATTTCCAGAACATTCTGTGATTATAGGATCTGATTTCAGACAAACGGAGTTAAAGGGACGAGGAGCAGAATCTTAATGTTTATGTTACGGATTTTAGTCTTATGTGTGTGGAGGAGGGGCAGAGATTGGGGTCACGTCCACCACCACGACATAAAGGGGTTAACAGATCTCAGAGGACGAAAAACTGAAATCTGCAGCAACTCACAAAGTGATCAGATCAGAAGAAAGGGATCTACAACGTGAGGTGAACGTCCCCGAGAAAGAGGCAAAGACTGAGATAATCCCCACTACACACCGCGGCCAGCAGCGGAGCAACGACCACATCTCATAGTATTATAGCAGGTATATTCCTGTACATAGGGGCAGTATTATAGTAGTTATATTCTTGTATATAGGGGGCAGTATTATAGTAGTTATATTCCTGTACATAGGGGGCAGTATTATAGTAGTTATATTCTTGTATATAGGGGCAGTATTATAGTAGTTATATTCTTGTACATAGGGGCAGTATTATAGTAGTAATATTCTTGTACATAGGGGGCAGTATTATAGCAGTTATATTCTTGTACATAGGGGGCAATATTATAGTAGTTATATTCTTGTACATAGGGGCAGTATTATAGTAGTTATATTCTTGTACATAGGGGCAGTATTATAGTAGTTATATAATTGTACATAGGGGGCAGTATTATAGTAGTTATATTCCTGTACATAGGGGGCAGTATTATAGTAGTTATATTCTTGTACATAGAGGCAGTATTATAGCAGTTATATTCTTGTACATAGGGGCAGTATTATAGTAGTTATATTCTTGTATATAGGGGGCAGTATTATAGTAGTTATATTCTTGTACATAGGGGGCAGTATTATAGTAGTTATATTCTTGTATATAGGGGGCAGTATTATAGTAGTAATATTCTTGTACATAGGGGGCAGTATTATAGTAGTTATATTCTTGTACATAGGGGGCAATATTATAGTAGTTATACTCTTGTACATAGGGGCAGTATTATAGTAGTTATATTCTTGTACATAGGGGCAGTATTATAGTAGTTATATAATTGTACATAGGGGGCAGTATTATAGTAGTTATATTCTTGTACATAGGGGCAGTATTATAGTAGTTATATAATTGTACATAGGGGGCAGTATTATAGTAGTTATATTCTTGTACATAGGGGGCAGTATTATAGTATTTATATTCTTGTACATAGAGGCAGTATTATAGCAGTTATATTCTTGTACATAGGGGCAGTATTATAGTAGTTATATAATTGTACATAGGGGGCAGTATTATAGTAGCTATATTCTTGTACATAGGGGGCAGTATTATAGTAGTTATATTCTTGTACATAGGGGCAGTATTATAGTAGTTATATAATTGTACATAGGGGGCAGTATTATAGTAGCTATATTCTTGTACATAGGGGGCAGTATTATAGTAGTTATATTCTTGTACATAGGGGGCAGTATTATAGTAGTTATATTCTTGTACATAGGGGGCAGTATTATAGTAGTTATATTCTTGTATATAGGGGCAGTATTATAGTAGTTATATTCTTGTACATAGGTGCAGTATTATAGTAGTTATATTCTTGTATATAGGGGCAGTATTATAGTAGTTATATTCTTGTACATAGGGGGCAGTATTATAGTAGTTATATTCTTGTATATAGGGGCAGTATTATAGTAGTTATATTCTTGTACATAGGGGCAGTATTATAGTAGTTATAGTCTTGTACATAGGTGCAGTATTATAGTAGTTATATTCTTGTATATAGGGGCAGTATTATAGTAGTTATATTCTTGTACATAGGGGCAGTATTATAGTAGTTATATTCTTGTACATAGGGAGCAGTATTATAGTAGTTATATTCTTGTATATAGGGGCAGTATTATAGTAGTTATATTCTTGTATATAGGGGCAGTATTATAGTAGTTATATTCTTGTACATAGGGGCAGCATTATAGTAGTTATATTCTTGTACATAGGGGGCAGTATTATAGTAGTTATATTCTTGTATATGGGGGGCAGTATTATAGTAGTTATATTCTTGTACATAGGGGCAGTATTATAGTAGTTATATTCTTGTACATAGGGGCAGTATTATAGTAGTTATATTCTTGTACATAGGAGCAGTATTATAGTAGTTATATTTCTGTACATAGGGGCAGTATTATAGCATTTATATTCCTGTACTTAAGGGGCAGTATTATAGTAGTTATATTCTTGTACATAGGTGGCAGTATTATAGTAGTTATATTCTTGTACATAGGGGCAGTATTATAGTAGTTATATTCTTGTACATAGAGGCAGTATTATAGTAGTTATATTCTTGTATATAGGAGCAGTATTATAGTAGTTATATTCTTGTACATAGGAGCAGTATTATAGTAGTTATATTTCTGTACATAGGGGCAATATTATAGTAGTTATATTTCTGTACATAGGGGCAGTATTATAGTAGTTATATTTCTGTACATAGGGGCAGTATTATAGTAGTTATATTCTTGTACATAGGGGCAGTATTATAGTAGTTATATTCTTGTACATAGAGGCAGTATTATAGTAGTTATATTCTTGTATATAGGAGCAGTATTATAGTAGTTATATTCTTGTACATAGGAGCAGTATTATAGTAGTTATATTCTTGTATATAGGAGCAGTATTATAGTAGTTATATTCTTGTACATAGGGGGCAGTATTATAGTAGTCATATTCTTGTACATAGGGGCAGTATTATAGTAGTCATATTCTTGTACATAGGGGCAGTATTATAGTAGTTATATTCTTGTATATAGGGGCAATATTATAGTAGTTATATTTCTGTACATAGGAGCAGTATTATAGTAGTTATATTTCTGTACATAGGGGCAATATTATAGTAGTTATATTCTTGTACATAGGGGCAGTGTTATAGTAGTTATATTCTTGTACATAGGGGGCAGTATTATAGTAGTTATATTCTTGTACATAGGGGCAGTATTATAGTAGTTATATTCTTGTACATAGGGGCAGTATTATAGTAGTTATATTCTTGTACATAGGGAGCAGTATTATAGTAGTTATATTCTTGTACATAGGGGCAGTATTATAGTAGTTATATTCTTGTACATAGGGGCAGTATTATAGTAGTTATATTCTTGTACATAGGGGCAGTATTATAGTAGCTATATTCTTGTATATGGGGGCAGTATTATAGCAGTTATATTCTTGTACATAGGGGGCAATATTATAGTAGTTATATTCTTGTACATAGGGGCAGTATTATAGTAGTTATATTCTTGTACATAGGGGCAGTATTATAGTAGTTATATAATTGTACATAGGGGGCAGTATTATAGTAGTTATATTCCTGTACATAGGGGGCAGTATTATAGTAGTTATATTCTTGTACATAGAGGCAGTATTATAGCAGTTATATTCTTGTACATAGGGGCAGTATTATAGTAGTTATATTCTTGTATATAGGGGGCAGTATTATAGTAGTTATATTCTTGTACATAGGGGGCAGTATTATAGTAGTTATATTCTTGTATATAGGGGGCAGTATTATAGTAGTAATATTCTTGTACATAGGGGGCAGTATTATAGTAGTTATATTCTTGTACATAGGGGGCAATATTATAGTAGTTATACTCTTGTACATAGGGGCAGTATTATAGTAGTTATATTCTTGTACATAGGGGCAGTATTATAGTAGTTATATAATTGTACATAGGGGGCAGTATTATAGTAGTTATATTCTTGTACATAGGGGCAGTATTATAGTAGTTATATAATTGTACATAGGGGGCAGTATTATAGTAGTTATATTCTTGTACATAGGGGGCAGTATTATAGTATTTATATTCTTGTACATAGAGGCAGTATTATAGCAGTTATATTCTTGTACATAGGGGCAGTATTATAGTAGTTATATAATTGTACATAGGGGGCAGTATTATAGTAGCTATATTCTTGTACATAGGGGGCAGTATTATAGTAGTTATATTCTTGTACATAGGGGCAGTATTATAGTAGTTATATAATTGTACATAGGGGGCAGTATTATAGTAGCTATATTCTTGTACATAGGGGGCAGTATTATAGTAGTTATATTCTTGTACATAGGGGGCAGTATTATAGTAGTTATATTCTTGTACATAGGGGGCAGTATTATAGTAGTTATATTCTTGTATATAGGGGCAGTATTATAGTAGTTATATTCTTGTACATAGGTGCAGTATTATAGTAGTTATATTCTTGTATATAGGGGCAGTATTATAGTAGTTATATTCTTGTACATAGGGGGCAGTATTATAGTAGTTATATTCTTGTATATAGGGGCAGTATTATAGTAGTTATATTCTTGTACATAGGTGCAGTATTATAGTAGTTATATTCTTGTATATAGGGGCAGTATTATAGTAGTTATATTCTTGTACATAGGGGGCAGTATTATAGTAGTTATATTCTTGTATATAGGGGCAGTATTATAGTAGTTATATTCTTGTACATAGGGGCAGTATTATAGTAGTTATAGTCTTGTACATAGGTGCAGTATTATAGTAGTTATATTCTTGTATATAGGGGCAGTATTATAGTAGTTATATTCTTGTACATAGGGGCAGTATTATAGTAGTTATATTCTTGTACATAGGGAGCAGTATTATAGTAGTTATATTCTTGTATATAGGGGCAGTATTATAGTAGTTATATTCTTGTATATAGGGGCAGTATTATAGTAGTTATATTCTTGTACATAGGGGCAGCATTATAGTAGTTATATTCTTGTACATAGGGGGCAGTATTATAGTAGTTATATTCTTGTATATGGGGGGCAGTATTATAGTAGTTATATTCTTGTACATAGGGGCAGTATTATAGTAGTTATATTCTTGTACATAGGGGCAGTATTATAGTAGTTATATTCTTGTACATAGGAGCAGTATTATAGTAGTTATATTTCTGTACATAGCGGCAGTATTATAGCATTTATATTCCTGTACTTAAGGGGCAGTATTATAGTAGTTATATTCTTGTACATAGGTGGCAGTATTATAGTAGTTATATTCTTGTACATAGGGGCAGTATTATAGTAGTTATATTCTTGTACATAGAGGCAGTATTATAGTAGTTATATTCTTGTATATAGGAGCAGTATTATAGTAGTTATATTCTTGTATATAGAGGCAGTATTATAGTAGTTATATTCTTGTATATAGGAGCAGTATTATAGTAGTTATATTCTTGTATATAGGGGCAGTATTATAGTAGTTATATTCTTGTACATAGGGGGCAGTATTATAGTAATTATATTCTTGTATATAGGAGCAGTATTATAGTAGTTATATTTCTGTACATAGGGGCAATATTATAGTAGTTATATTTCTGTACATAGGGGCAGTATTATAGTAGTTATATTTCTGTACATAGGGGCAGTATTATAGTAGTTATATTCTTGTACATAGGGGCAGTATTATAGTAGTTATATTCTTGTACATAGAGGCAGTATTATAGTAGTTATATTCTTGTATATAGGAGCAGTATTATAGTAGTTATATTCTTGTACATAGGAGCAGTATTATAGTAGTTATATTCTTGTATATAGGAGCAGTATTATAGTAGTTATATTCTTGTACATAGGGGGCAGTATTATAGTAGTCATATTCTTGTACATAGGGGCAGTATTATAGTAGTCATATTCTTGTACATAGGGGCAGTATTATAGTAGTTATATTCTTGTATATAGGGGCAATATTATAGTAGTTATATTTCTGTACATAGGAGCAGTATTATAGTAGTTATATTTCTGTACATAGGGGCAATATTATAGTAGTTATATTCTTGTACATAGGGGCAGTGTTATAGTAGTTATATTCTTGTACATAGGGGGCAGTATTATAGTAGTTATATTCTTGTACATAGGGGCAGTATTATAGTAGTTATATTCTTGTACATAGGGGCAGTATTATAGTAGTTATATTCTTGTACATAGGGAGCAGTATTATAGTAGTTATATTCTTGTACATAGGGGCAGTATTATAGTAGTTATATTCTTGTACATAGGGGCAGTATTATAGTAGTTATATTCTTGTACATAGGGGCAGTATTATAGTAGCTATATTCTTGTATATGGGGGCAGTATTATAGTAGTTATATTCTTGTACATAGGGGGCAGTATTATAGTAGTTATATTCTTGTACATAGGGGCAGTATTATAGTAGTTATATTCTTGTACATAGGGGCAGTATTATAGTAGTTATATTCTTGTACATAGGGGGCAGTATTATAGTAGTTATATTCTTGTACATAGGGAGCAGTATTATAGTAGTTATATTCTTGTACATAGAGGCAGTATTATAGTAGTTATATTCTTGTACATAGGGGCAGTATTATAGTAGTTATATTCTTGTACATAGGGGGCAGTATTATAGTAGTTATATTCTTGTACATAGGGGCAGTATTATAGTAGTTATATTCTTGTACATAGGGGGCAGTATTATAGTAGTTATATTCTTGCACATAGGGGCAGTATTATAGTAGTTGTATTCTTGTACATAGGGGGCAGTATTATAGTAGTTATATTCTTGTACATAGGGGCAGTATTATAGTAGTTATATTCTTGTACATAGGGGCAGTATTATAGTAGTTATATTCTTGTACATAGGGAGCAGTATTATAGTAGTTATATTCTTGTACATAGGGGGCAGTATTATAGTAGTTATATTCTTGTACATAGGGGCAGTATTATAGTAGTTATATTCTTGTACATAGGGGCAGTATTATAGTAGTTATATTCTTGCACATAGGGGCAGTATTATAGTAGTTATATTCTTGTATATAGGGGCAGTATTATAGTAGTTATATTCTTGTATATAGGGGCAGTATTATAGTAGTTATATTCTTGTACATAGGGGCAGTATTATAGTAGTTATATTCTTGTACATAGGAGCAGTATTATAGTAGTTATATTTCTGTACATAGGGGCAGTATTATAGCATTTATATTCCTGTACTTAAGGGGCAGTATTGAGACTATAATTATGGATTTTGTGGATTCCCTCGTCGTGTGTCTGTGGCTCCGGTGTAATAATCCCCGGTGTTGGCTCTGATTTTCTCGGTGCTGTTTGTGGTTATTGTGGCGTTTCCTCGCTTCTTGTCAGCGCTTTGTCAGGGGGTCACACATTGGACTCTTCTATCCGCTCTGCAGCTTCTCTGTGGGGTATAATGCGTCTCTGTCCCCATCAGTAATCGGTGTTTATATTCTGGAATATTTGCACTGTCAGAATCTGCGGAGAATTTACAGATCAGATGAGGAGATTGTGGTCGTTTGTAATAATTGGAGCACATCACTTGGTGCTTATACTCCAGTCACATCCAGAGCTGCAATCATACTTCTGCTGGCGTTCCTCTTTATGTCTCCACCTCCACATTATCAAAACAATGTGCATCTATTTTTTGTTTTGTGTTTTCTAAATTTCAAGCCAGAAACTGCTGTGACCGAAGATGGAGCCGGAGCTGACGAAATACGTGAGAAAGGTAGAGATGAAGGAGGCGGAGCCGAGCGCAACGGAAACCGCGAAGAGTAAGTCCGATCCTCAGCGCTATGAACGAGCGAGCAGCAAAATGACTGTCTGTTACTGCAAACCGCAGGCCGGATAAAGCAATGAGGAAAATAGAAGCCAATGGGAAACATGAGCATTTATCCAGCAGACACTCCCAAGGGGGTGGGGCAGGAGGTGGGGGAGGGGCAGGGGGCGGGGTAAGTTCAAGAGGGCAGGGGAAGGGCAGCGAGGCGGGGGAGCGGCAGGGGGTGGGGAAGTGGCAGAGGGCGGGGGAAGTTCAAGAGGGCAAGGGAAAGGCAGCGAGGCGGGGGAGGGGAAGGGGGGTGGGGGAGTGGCAGGGGGCGGGGTAAGTTCAAGAGGGCAGGGGAAAGGCAGCGAGGCGGGGCAGGGGGTGGGGGAGTGGCAGGGGGGCGGGGTAAGTTCAAGAGGGCAGGGGAAGGGCAGCGAGGCAGGGGAGGGGCAGAGGGTGGGGGAGGGGCTGGGGGCGGGGGAAGTTCAAGAGGGCAGGGGAAGGGCAGGGAGGCAGGGGAGGGGCAGAGGGTGGGGGAGGGGCAGGGGGCGGGGGGAAGTTCAAGAGGGCAGGGGAAGGGCAGCGAGGCGGGGGAGGGGCAAGGGACAGGGAGGGGCAGGAATTCAATAGATTATGAATTTATAACTTAATAAGTTTAATTATGAAGAAGGGACACTAAGCCTCACAAAGCCTCTGCGGCCAATGCAAGAACTGGCCAATACCAGAAGGAAGAAGAACTCCGATACACCCTGTATTACACAGAGGAGGGACTGCAATACACCCTGTATGATACATAGAGGAGGGACTCCGATACACCCTGTATTACACAGAGGAGGGACTCCGATACACCCTGTATTACACATAGAGGGACTCCCATACACCCTGTATTAAACATAGAGGAGGGACTCCGATACACCCTGTATTACACAGAGGAGGGACTGCAATACACCCTGTATGATACATAGAGGAGGGACTCCGATACACCCTGTATTACACAGAGGAGGGACTCTGATACACCCTGTATTACACAGAGGAGAGACTCTGATACACCCTGTATTACACATAGAGGAGGGACTCTGATACACCCTTTATTACACAGAGGAGGGACTCTGATATACCCTTTATTACACAGAGGAGGGACTCTGATACACCCTGTATTACACAGAGGAGGGACTCTGATACACCCTGTATTACACAGAGGAGGGACTCCGATACACCCTGTATTACACATAGATGAGGGAATGTGATACACCCTGTATTACACATAGATGAGGGAATGTGATACACCCTGTATTACACATAGAGGAGGGACTCCGATACACCCTGTATTACACAGAGGAGGGACTCCGATACACCCTGTATTACACATAGAGGAGGGACTCTAATACACCCTGTATTACACATAGAAGAGGCACTCTGATACACCCTGTATTACACTTAGAGGAGGGACTCCGATACACCCTGTATTACACATAAAGGAGCGACTCTAATACACCCTGTATTACACATAGAGGAGGGACTCCGATACACCCTGTATTACACATAGAGGAGGGACTCTGATACACCCTGCATTACACTTAGAGGAGGAAGTCAGATACACCCTGTATTACACATAGAGGAGGGACTCTGATACACCCTGTATTACACATAGAGGAGGGACTCTGATGCACCCTGTATCACACATAGAGGAGGGACTCTGATACTCCCTGTATTACACATAGAGGAGGCATCACAGATACTATTACAATGGTTAGCTATGGTAGTGAGATTTCTACATTCATAAAGGCTATGCACTAACTACAAGGGCTGACAAAAATTAGGAGGAACTGCAATACCCCCTGGAAGACACATAGAGGAGGACATCATCATTTTGTTTTCCCATTTTGTAGGAGTGGGACTCTTAGACTGGTAAAGCCGATGCACTAAATGATAAATATTTACCCCTGGGGATATACACTTATATATGATAGAGAATTGTAGAGCTAGGCCTCATACACATCCTAAAATTATTATGAAGGAGGACATAATATACACCCTGGAAAATTAAGAGCGAAGGCGGCCTGATGAGGCTCTTGATGTGTGGTGGAAGGAAAGAAAATGAAGAAACTATGAACCGTTTACCCTTTTTGGGTATGATGGGGTGAATGGGAAAATAACAGACAAACTGGAGCATTACAATTGCCTGTAGCTCCGGTCATCCAGTCATCCGGTCATCCAGTCATCCGGTCATCCAGTCATCCGGTCATCCGGTGGGGCCGACGTCTGCGCCGATCCGGGCCTTGCTTATTTTGACATTGACAATTAGGAGATGGAGGATGAGGAGCAGAAGGATGTGCAGGAATCGTAGGAAATCCTGATGAATCTAGGGCCCGCAATCCTTGGCGTTGGCAGCGTGTGCCGTCCCAAGGTCCAGCTCGGTCCTGGCCTCCACAATGGTCACCCCGTGAGCCGTCTGGAGATGTCACGTCCCCGGCTGACAATGATCATTTCTGCGTCTCTTCTCTAGGCCAGAAGACATATTCGGTGGAGGACGCGGTGGAGACCATTGGATTCGGACGCTTCCATATTCTGCTGTTCCTGATAATGGGGAGCGCTGGGGTGAGTACAATGACCGGAGTCTCTGATCACACGTCACTCCAGATCTACACAGATCCATAGTGACGTCCAATCACTACCCGTCCTCCAGAAACATCTGACCGCCTTCCCTCCCGGCAGGTCGCCGAAGCCATGGAGGTGATGCTCATCACCATCATCATCCCCTCCATTCGCTGTGAGTGGCATCTGAACGACTGGCTGCTGGCGATGGTGACTACGGTGAGCGCAGACTGAGGATTCACTGCAAAGTGCACAGCATGTACCCAGACACAGGCAGAATAGTGAGCGCAGCTCCAAAGTATAATACAAGAGGTAACTCAGCAGAATAGTGAGTGCAGCTCTGGAGTATAATACAGGAGGTAACTCAGGATCAGTAATGTAATGTATGTACACAGTGACTGCACCAGCAGAATAGTGAGTGCAGCTCTGGAGGATAATACAGGAGGTAACTCAAGATCAGTAATGTAATGTATGTACACAGTGACTGCACCAGCAGAATAGTGAGTGCAGCTCTGGAGCATAATACAGGAGGTAACTCAGGATCAGTAATGTATGTACACAGTGACTGCACCAGCAGAATAGTGAGTGCAGCTCTGGAGCATAATACAGGAGGTAACTCAGGATCAGTAATGTAATGTATGTACACAGTGACTGCACCAGCAGAATAGTGAGTGCAGCTCTAGAGTATAATACAGGAGGTAACTCAGGGTGAGTAATGTAATGTATATACACAGTGACTGCACCAGCAGAATAGTGAGTGCAGCTCTGGAGTATAATACAGGAGGTAACTCAGGATCAGTAATGTATGTACACAGTGACTGCACCAGCAGAATAGTGAGTGCAGCTCTGGAGTATAATACAGGAGGTAACTCAGGATCAGTAATGTAATGTATGTACACAGTGACTGCACCAGCAGAATAGTGAGTGCAGCTCTGGAGTATAATACAGGAGGTAACTCAGGATCAGTAATGTATGTACACAGTGACTGCAGCAGCAGAATAGTGAGTGCAGCTCTGGAGTATAATACAGGAGGTAACTCAGGATCAGTAATGTATGTACACAGTGACTGCACCAGCAGAATAGTGAGTGCAGCTCTGGAGTATAATACAGGAGGTAACTCAGGATCAGTAATGTAATGTATGTACACAGTGACTGCACCAGCAGAATAGTGAGTGCAGCTCTGGAATATAATACAGGAGGTAACTCAGGATCAGTAATGTATGTACACAGTGACTGCAGCAGCAGAATAGTGAGTGCAGCTCTGGAGTACAGTACAGGGTGTCAGTGTCGCTGCTGATCTCTCCTGTTTTGCAGATGGTTTTCCTGGGATATATGATCTTCAGTTTAATCCTGGGGTTTCTGGCGGACAGATACGGTCGTCTGAAGGTCGGTGGTTGTGCCGTGCTGTCTCCGCGGTCCCTGTAGTGGCCATCATGTATCATGCACTCTGTCCCTCTGCTCCTGTAGATGATGACCATCTCCTTCCTGTGGGGGGCGTACTTCTCCTTGCTCACCTCTTTCTCGCCCTCCTACGCCTGGTTTGTGTTCTTTCGGTTTCTGGTCGGATGTGGGGTCTCGGGACACGCACAAGGGTCAGTAATAGACAAGATCTACACTTAAAGGGGAACCCCTCCAACTGCCTGACAACTATTATCCCAGCTCAGGAAATTGTTGTCAGCTCCGCCGTCTGACGTTACCCGGAGTCAGCTCCGCCGTCTGACGTTACCCGGAGTCAGTTCCGCCGTCTGACGTTACCCGGAGTCAGCTCCGCCGTCTGACGTTACCCGTAGTCAGCTCCGCCGTCTGACGTTACCCGTAGTCGGCTCCGCCGTCTGACGTTACCCGGAGTCGGCTCCGCCGTCTGACGTTACCCGGAGTCGGCTCCGCCGTCTGACGTTACCCGTAGTCAGCTCCGCCGTCTGACGTTACCCGGAGTCAGCTCCGCCGTCTGACGTTACCCGGAGTCAGCTCCGCCGTCTGGCGTTACCCGGAGTCAGCTCCGCCGTCTGACGTTACCCGGAGTCAGCTCCGCCGTCTGACGTTACCCGGAGTCAGCTCCGCCGTCTGACGTTACCCCGGAGTCAGCTCCGCCGTCTGACGTTACCCGGAGTCAGCTCCGCCGTCTGGCGTTACCCGGAGTCAGCTCCGCCGTCTGACGTTACCCGGAGTCAGCTCCGCCGTCTGACGTTACCCGGAGTCAGCTCCGCCGTCTGACGTTACCCGGAGTCAGCTCCGCCGTCTGGCGTTACCCGGAGTCAGCTCCGCCGTCTGACGTTACCCCGGAGTCAGCTCCGCCGTCTGACGTTACCCGGAGTCAGCTCCGCCGTCTGACGTTACCCGGAGTCAGCTCCGCCGTCTGACGTTACCCGGAGTCAGCTCCGCCGTCTGACGTTACCCGGAGTCAGCTCCGCCGTCTGACGTTACCCGGAGTCAGCTCCGCCGTCTGACGTTACCCGGAGTCAGCTCCGCCGTCTGACGTTACCCGGAATCGGCTCCACCGTCTGACGTTACCCGGAGTCGGCTCCACCGTCTGACGTTACCCGGAGTCGGCTCCACCTTCTGACGTTACCCGGAGTCGGCTCCACCTTCTGACGTTACCCGGCGTCAGCTCCACCTTCTGACGTTACCCGGAATCAGCTCCACCGTCTGACGTTACCCGGAGTCAGCTCCACCTTCTGACGTTACCCGGAGTCAGCTCCGCCGTCTGACGTTACCCGGAATCAGCTCCGCCGTCTGACGTTACCCGGAGTCAGCTCCACCGTCTGACGTTACCCGGAGTCGGCTCCACCTTCTGACGTTACCCGGAGTCGGCTCCACCTTCTGACGTTACCCGGCGTCGGCTCCACCGTCTGACGTTACCCGGAGTCGGCTCCACCGTCTGACGTTACCCGGAGTCGGCTCCACCTTCTGACGTTACCCGGAGTCGGCTCCACCTTCTGACGTTACCCGGAGTCAGCTCCACCTTCTGACGTTACCCGGAATCAGCTCCACCGTCTGACGTTACCCGGAATCAGCTCCGCCGTCTGACATTACCCGGAGTCAGCTCCGCCGTCTGACGTTACCCGGAGTCAGGTCCGCCGTCTGACGTTACCCGGAGTCGGCTCCACCTTCTGACGTTACCCGGAGTCGGCTCCGCCGTCTGACGTTACCCGGAGTCGGCTCCGCTGTCTGACGTTACCCGGAGTCCGCTCCGCCGTCTGACGTTACCCGGAGTCGGCTCCGCTGTCTGACGTTACCCGGAGTCCGCTCCGCCGTCTGACGTTACCCGGAGTCAGCTCCGCCGTCTGACGTTACCCGGAGTCAGCTCTACCAGACAGGGGAGATTGACGGACATTAACTGAGTGTCGCTCTCGAATAACTCCATCCTGTAGACTTACTGGAGCTGCACTGCGCATGCGCGACCACCCTGAGCAGAAGTCGCGGGTCGGACCCCGACCATCTGTTATAATCGGGTGTTTTTGCCTTTATTTCCAGCCTCATCATCAAAACTGAATTTTTGCCGAAGAATATCCGAGGTTACCTGCTGCCGCTGACTCAGGTGAGACCCTGCACCGCGCAACCTTCCCCCGCACCGCGCGATTTTCCCCCGCACCGGGCGCCTTCCCCCGCGCCAGGAGACCTTCCCCTGCACCGCGCGACCTTCCCCTGCGCCGCGCGACCTTCCCCTGCGCCGCGCGACCTTCCCCTGCGCCGCGCGACCTTCCCCTGCGCCGCGCGACCTTCCCCTGCGCAGGGAGACCTTCCCCTGAGACGCGCGACCATCCCCTGAGACGCGCGACCTTCTGCATCGGGCGACCTTCCCCTGCACCGCGCGACCTCCCCCTGCACCGCGCGACCTCCCCCTGCACCGCGCGACCTCCCCCTGCACCGCGCGACCTCCCCCTGCACCGCGCGACCTCCCCCTCCACCAGGCGACCTCCCCCTGCACCGCGCGACCTCCCCCTGCACCGCGCGACCTCCCCCTCCACCAGGCGACCTTCCCCTGCACCGCGTGACCTTCCCCTGCACCGTGTGATTGCAGTAGGTGATGAATCGATACTTTGTGACTCTTCCTGTCCTCGTTGTCAGCTCTTCTGGCTCGGGGGCTCGTTACTGATCATCGGTCTGGGCGCAGTCGTCATCCCGACCCTCGGGTGGCGCTGGCTCATACGTTTCGCCTCCATCCCCGGAATTATCCTCGTCCTTCTCTTCAAGGTGAGACATTTTCTATTTTCCGCCATGTTTCCTGGTTTGGGTCGCTGTTTTCGCCTCTGACTCTCGCGCTTCGGTTAATTTTCGCCGTTTGTGACGATTCCACTTTTATTTCCGCAGTTTATTCCCGAGTCAGCGAGATTCAATCTTTCTGTGGGAAAAAAAGAGCTGGCGATGGCGACGCTGGCAAAAATCGCCAAAATGAATCGATCAAAGATGCCGGAGGGAACAATCGATGAACCCATGGCAGTAAGTTCAGGAATCACGAATCACATCCAGAGCTGCAATCACAATTCTGCCAATACCACAGCAGCATAGCTCTTCTCCTATGTACTCTACTGCAAAGCATTGTGGGAAACCTGTCAGCAGACATTGAACCAGTAGGGGACGTAGTGAGATTTTAAAAAATGACATCTAAATAGAAAGCCTGAACCGTGAATGCAGCTCTGGAGCCGATGATATAACTATAGAAAGCAGCTGAACTGTGAATGCAGCTCTGGAGCCGATGATATATCTATACAAAGCAGCTGAACTGTGAGTGCAGCTCTGGAGCAGATGATATACAGTTGTGCTCCAAAGTTTACACGCTCTGGCAGATTTTTGCTTTCTTGGCCTTTTTTCAGAGAATATGAATGATAACACAATCATTTTTGCCGCTCATGGTTAGTGTCGGGTGAAGCCATTTATTGTCATCCACTGGGTTTTCTCTTCTTAAATCATTATGACAACCAAAAACATCCAAATGACCCTGATCAGGAGTTCTCACACCCCGGTGAATTTTGCTAATAACATGCACAGAAGGTGACACACATGGGTGTGAATGGCCAATAAAGGTGACATCCTCACCTGTGACCTGTCTGCTTGTAATCAGTGTGTGCATAAAAGCTGAGTGAGGTTCTGGGGTCCAGACAGACTCTGGCATCTTTCCTCCAGCCACTGACGATTCTGGATTGTGAGTCATGGGGAAAGCAAAAGAACTGTCAACAGATCTATCGGAAAAGATAGTTGAACTGTATAAAACAGGAAAGGGATACAAAGAGATATCCAAGGAATTGATAATGCCAGTCAGCAGTGTTCAGACTGTGATTAACAAATGGAAAATCAGGGGCTCTGTAAAAACCAAACCACGATCAGGTAGATCAACATTGTTCGGGAAAATTGTTCAGGATGCAAAGAGAAACCCACAAATAACATCAGCTGAAATCCAGGAGTCACTGAAAACTAGCGGTGTGGCTTCTTCACAATGCACAATAAGGAGGCACGAAGAAAAATGAGCTGCATGGTTAAGTCACCAGAAGAAAGCCATTACTGCACAAAATGTCACAAAGTATCTCACCTACAATACCCCAAACAGCCCAGAGAGAAGCCCTCAAACAGCCCAGAGACAAGCCCTCAAACAGCCCAGAGACAAGCCTCCAAACAGCACAGAGACGAACCCCCAAACAGCACAGAGACAAGCCCCAGACAGCACAGAGACAAGCCCCAGACAGCACAGAGACGAACCCCCAAACAGCCCAGAGACAAGCCCCAAACAGCACAGAGACGAACCCCCAAACAGCACAGAGACGAACCCCCAAACAGCCCAGAGACAAGCCCCAAACAGCCCAGAGACGAACCCCCAAACAGCCCAGAGACAAGCCCCCAAACAGCACAGAGACGAGCCCCAAACAGCCCAGAGACAAGCCTCCAAACAGCACAGAGACAAGCCTCCAAACAGGACAAAGACAAGCCTCCAAAGAGGACAAAGACAAGCCTCCAAACAGCCCAGAGAGACAAGCCTCCAAACAGCACAGAGACAAGCCCCCAAACAGCCCATAGACAAGTCCCCAAACAGCCCAGAGACAAGCCCCCAAACAGCACAAAGACGAGCCCCAAACAGCCCAGAGACAAGCCTCCAAACAGCACAGAGACAAGCCTCCAAACAGCCCAGAGACAAGCCTCCAAACAGGACAAAGACAAGCCTCCAAAGAGGACAAAGACAAGCCTCCAAACAGCCCAGAGAGACAAGCCTCCAAACAGCCCAGAGAGACAAGCCTCCAAACAGCACAGAGACAAGCCCCCAAACAGCCCATAGACAAGCCCCCAAACAGCCCAGAGACGAGCCTCCAAACAGCACAGACAAGCCCCCAAACAGCCCAGAGACAAGCCCCCAAACAGCCCAGAGACAAGCCCCCAAACAGCCCAGAGACAAGCCTCCAAACATCCCAGAGACAAGCCTCCAAACAGCCCAAAGTCAAGCCCCCAAACAGCCCAGAAACAAGCCCCCAAACAGCCCAGAGACGAGCCTCCAAACAGCACAGACAAGCCCCCAAACAGCCCAGAGACAAGCCTCCAAACAGCCCAGAGACAAGCCTCCAAACAGCCCAAAGTCAAGCCCCCAAACAGCCCAGAAACAAGCCCCCAAACAGCCCAGAGACAAGCCTCCAAACAGCCCAGAGACGAGCCCCCAAACAGCCCAGAGACGAGCCCCCAAACAGCACAGAGACAAGCCCCCAAACAGCCCAGAGACAAGCCTCCAAACAGCCCAGAGACGAGCCCCCAAACAGCCCAGAGACGAGCCCCCAAACAGCCCAGAGACGAGCCCCCAAACAGCCCAGAGACAAGCCTCCAAACAGGACAGAGACAAGCCCCCAAACAGCACAGAGACAAGCCCCCAAACAGCCCAGAGACAAGCCCCCAAACAGGACAGAGACAAGCCCCCAAACAGCACAGAGACAAGCCCCCAAACAGCACAGAGACAAGCCCCCAAACAGCAGAGACAAGACCCCAAACAGCCCAGAGACAAGCCCCCAAACAGCCCAGAGACAAGCCGCCAAACAGGACAGAGACAAGCCCCCAAACAGCACAGAGACAAGCCCCCAAACAGCAGAGACAAGACCCCAAACAGCCCAGAGACAAGCCCCCAAACAGCCCAGAGACAAGCCGCCAAACAGCCCAGAGACAAGCCGCCAAACAGCCCAGAGACAAGCCCCCAAACAGCCCAGAGACAAGCCCCCAAACAGCCCAGAGACAAGCCCCCAAACAGCAGAGACAAGACCCCAAACAGCCCAGAGACAAGCCCCCAAACAGCCCAGAGACAAGCCGCCAAACAGCCCAGAGACAAGCCGCCAAACAGCCCAGAGACAAGCCCCCAAACAGCACAGAGACAAGCCCCCAAACAGCACAGAGACAAGCCCCCAAACAGCACAGAGACAAGCCCCCAAACAGCCCAGAGACAAGCCCCCAAACAGCCCAGAGACAAGCCCCCAAACAGCCCAGAGACAAGCCCCCAAACAGCCCAGAGACAAGCCCCCAAACAGCCCAGAGACAAGCCCCCAAACAGCACAGAGACGAGCCCCAAACAGCCCAGAGACAAGCCTCCAAACAGCACAGAGACAAGCCTCCAAACAGCCCAGAGACAAGCCTCCAAACAGGACAAAGACAAGCCTCCAAAGAGGACAAAGACAAGCCTCCAAACAGCCCAGAGAGACAAGCCCCCAAACAGCCCAGAGACGAGCCTCCAAACAGCCCAGAGACGAGCCTCCAAACAGCACAGACAAGCCCCCAAACAGCCCAGAGACAAGCCCCCAAACAGCCCAGAGACAAGCCCCCAAACAGCCCAGAGACAAGCCTCCAAACAGCCCAGAGACAAGCCTCCAAACAGCCCAAAGTCAAGCCCCCAAACAGCCCAGAAACAAGCCCCCAAACAGCCCAGAGACAAGCCTCCAAACAGCCCAGAGACGAGCCCCCAAACAGCCCAGAGACGAGCCCCCAAACAGCCCAGAGACGAGCCCCCAAACAGCCCAGAGACGAGCCCCCAAACAGCCCAGAGACAAGCCTCCAAACAGGACAAAGACAAGCCTCCAAACAGGACAAAGACAAGCCTCCAAACAGCCCAGAGACAAGCCCCCAAACAGCCCAGAGACAAGCCTCCAAACAGGACAGAGACAAGCCCCCAAACAGCACAGAGACAAGCCCCCAAACAGCACAGAGACAAGCCCCCAAACAGCAGAGACAAGCCCCCAAACAGCCCAGAGACAAGCCCCCAAACAGCCCAGAGACAAGCCGCCAAACAGCCCAGAGACAAGCCGCCAAACAGCCCAGAGACAAGCCCCCAAACAGCCCAGAGACAAGCCCCCAAACAGCCCAGAGACAAGCCCCCAAACAGCAGAGACAAGACCCCAAACAGCCCAGAGACAAGCCCCCAAACAGCCCAGAGACAAGCCGCCAAACAGCCCAGAGACAAGCCGCCAAACAGCCCAGAGACAAGCCCCCAAACAGCCCAGAGACAAGCCCCCAAACAGCACAGAGACAAGCCCCCAAACAGCACAGAGACAAGCCCCCAAACAGCAGAGACAAGCCCCCAAACAGCCCAGAGACAAGCCCCCAAACAGCCCAGAGACAAGCCCCCAAACAGCCCAGAGACAAGCCCCCAAACAGCACAGAGACGAGCCCCAAACAGCCCAGAGACAAGCCTCCAAACAGCACAGAGACAAGCCTCCAAACAGCCCAGAGACAAGCCTCCAAACAGGACAAAGACAAGCCTCCAAAGAGGACAAAGACAAGCCTCCAAACAGCCCAGAGAGACAAGCCTCCAAACAGCACAGAGACAAGCCCCCAAACAGCCCATAGACAAGCCCCCAAACAGCCCAGAGACGAGCCTCCAAACAGCACAGACAAGCCCCCAAACAGCCCAGAGACAAGCCCCCAAACAGCCCAGAGACAAGCCCCCAAACAGCCCAGAGACAAGCCCCCAAACAGCCCAGAGACAAGCCTCCAAACATCCCAGAGACAAGCCTCCAAACAGCCCAAAGTCAAGCCCCCAAACAGCCCAGAAACAAGCCCCCAAACAGCCCAGAGACGAGCCTCCAAACAGCACAGACAAGCCCCCAAACAGCCCAGAGACAAGCCCCCAAACAGCCCAGAGACAAGCCCCCAAACAGCCCAGAGACAAGCCCCCAAACAGCCCAGAGACAAGCCTCCAAACAGCCCAGAGACAAGCCTCCAAACAGCCCAAAGTCAAGCCCCCAAACAGCCCAGAAACAAGCCCCCAAACAGCCCAGAGACAAGCCTCCAAACAGCCCAGAGACGAGCCCCCAAACAGCCCAGAGACGAGCCCCCAAACAGCCCAGAGACGAGCCCCCAAACAGCCCAGAGACGAGCCCCCAAACAGCCCAGAGACAAGCCTCCAAACAGGACAAAGACAAGCCTCCAAACAGGACAAAGACAAGCCTCCAAACAGCCCAGAGAGACAAGCCTCCAAACAGCCCAGAGACAAGCCTCCAAACAGCCTAGAGACAAGCCTCCAAACAGCACAAAGATGAGCCTCCAAACAGCCCAGAGACAATCCCCCAAACAGCCCAGAGACAAGCCTCCAAACAGCCCAGAGACAAGCCCCCAAACAGCCCAGAGACAAGCCTCCAAACAGCCTAGAGGCAAGCCTCCAAACAGCACAAAGACGAGCCTCCAAACATCCCAGAGACAAGCCTCCAAACATCCCAGAGACAAGCCCCCAAACAGCCCAGAGACAAGCCTCCAAACAGCCCAGAGACAAGCCCCCAAACAGCCCAGAGACAAGCCTCCAAACAGGACAGAGACAAGCCCCCAAACAGCACAGAGACAAGCCCCCAAACAGCACAGAGACAAGCCCCCAAACAGCCCAGAGACAAGCCCCCAAACAGCCCAGAGACAAGCCCCCAAACAGCCCAGAGACAAGCCGCCAAACAGCCCAGAGACAAGCCGCCAAACAGCCCAGAGACAAGCCACCAAACAGCCCAGAGACAAGCCCCCAAACAGCCCAGAGACAAGCCTCCAAACAGCCCAGCCCAGAGACAAGCCTCCAAACAGCCGAGAGACAAGCCTCCAAACAGCCGAGAGACAAGCCTCCAAACAGCCCAGAGACAAGCCCCCAAACAGCACAGAGACAAGCCTCCAAACAGCACAGAGAAGCCTCCAAACAGCCCAGAGACACGCCTCCAAACAGCCGAGAGACAAGCCTCCAAACAGCCCAGAGACAAGCCTCCAAACAGCACAGAGACAAGCCGCCAAACAGCCCAGAGACAAGCCTCCAAACAGCCCAGAGACACGCCTCCAAACAGCCCAGAGACATACCCCCAAACTTCTGCAACAAGGTAATTTCAAGTGATGAGACCAAAAACAAACTTTGTGGCCACAATCATAAACATTTGGAGAGGTGTCAACAAGGCCTATGATGAAAGGAACACCATTCCTACTGTAAAGCATGGAGGTGGATCGCTGATGATGTGGGGATGTGTGAGTTACAAAAGCACAGGAAACGTGGTCAGAAGGAAAGATGCAGCACGTTATCAGCAAATACTAGAGGCAAATTTACACTCATCAGCCAGGAAGCTGTGCATGGGACAACAACTTGGACGTTTCAACATGACAACGATTCAAAGCACAAGGCCAAGTCAACTTGTCATTGGCTACAGCAGAACAAAGTGAAGGTTCTGGAGTGGCCATCTCAGTCTCCTGACCTCAATATCATTGAGCCACTCTGGGGAGAACTCAAGCAAAGTGCAGTTCATGGAAGAAAGCCCAGGAATTTACAGGAACTGGAGGTGCCAAGAAGAATGGGCAGCTTTACCATCTGACGAAGAATGGGCAGCTTTACCATCTGACCAAGAAGAATGGGCAGCTTTACCATCTGAGAAGCTAAAAAGCCTCATCCACAACTACCATAAAAGACTTCATTGATGTTAGAGGGGCAATACACGGTATTAAGAACTGGGGAATGTGAACTTTGTACCAGTGTCATTTGGATGTTTTTGGTTGTCATTATGATTTAAAGAGAAAACATAGTAGATGACAATAAATGGCTTCACCCGACCACTAACCACGAGTGGAAAAAAGATTGTGTGTTATTTTTCATGTTCTCTAAAAAAGAGCCAAGAAAGCAAAAAATCTGCAGGGGTTTGTAAACTTCTGAGTACAACTGTAACTATAGAAAGCAACTGAACTATGAATGCAGCTCTGGAGCAGATGATGTAACTCTGTACGATCCTCTCTCCTCCAGAAGAGAAATGGGAGCATTTTTGATCTTGTGGACCGGAAAGGGAAATATTTGCGGACCTCACTGCAGATCTGGGTCATCTGGTAATTTCTGGATTATTTCTGGGTTTTTTTTGGGAAGGACGGGGTAATTCTATATACTTGAGAATGTTCTGTCTTAAAGGGGCGTTCCATGTGTGTCTATCAGTGTGAACACAGGTCAGTCTGAGCTCCCCTCAATCATCAGAACACAGCGGTTGCAGAGTCTGGAGCCTTCACCACACAGCGCCATCCTTGCTTCGGTGGCTATATTCAGTACTGCAGCTGTTTGCATCTATGCTGCAATACTCGACAACACCACATGGACAGTGGAGGCGCTGTGTTGCACGGCATTATTGTTTGGTAGGGAACCAGGATGGTGGCCGCACTGACGGCTTCTTTTACTCCCTTTTTTTGCTCAGGTTGGGGATCGCCCTTGCGTACTACGGCGTGATCCTGGCCAGCACGGAGCTGCTGGAGAACACTCAGCATTGTGGGACGGGCCAGTCACCCCTCATTGTAGAGGAGGGCAGTGGTCCCTGTTACTGCAATGTATTGAGCCCCTCTGATTACAACACCCTGATGATCAGCACGCTGGGAGAGATCGCCCGTAAGGATCCACTACACCCTCAATATTCAGCGTCGCTTGTAGCCGGGGTGATCACTCGATCACTCTGGGGTGATCACTCGATCGCTGATCAATGCTTCTTTTTTTTTTAGTAAACCCTTTCAACATGTTGGGCATTAACCTCATCGGCCGCCGCTGGACCCTCGGCATCACAAAGATGACCACCGCCATCTTCTTCCTGCTGCTCATCATCTGCATGTCACGGTAAGATCCAGAACCTCGGGGGATGGCCTGCAGAAACCACACCCCCTCATGTGACTTGTCCCTCCCCCTAGGACCGGACTGATCGCCATTCTCTTCTGCCTTCGAGCTCTGGTGTCGGCAAACTTCAACACCATCTACATCTACACCGCGGAGGTGACTGAAGCGAAGAGGATGCGGTTCAAGTCACCGCACCCTGCTGGTCACATGACTAGTCACTGACTATCAGGGGGCGGAGTCATAAGCTGTAAAAAAACAGAAGTTCTCAAACTTCATGATGCTGTTTCCGTCCACAGGTTTATCCAACGGTGATGAGAGCGATCGGGATGGGCGTGGCCGGCTCGCTGTGCCGTTTGGGAGCAATGGCCGCCCCGTTTATAGCACAAGTAAAGGACGCTAATCACAAACTGTTATTGTCAATCACAAAAGTTGTTTCCAAATTTGAGAGCATTTTCTTTAATCGTTCACAGGTCCTCCTCAAGGCCTCCATTACCGGGGGTCTCTGCCTCTTTGCTGGGGTGTGCGTCATTTGCTCAATTTCGGCATTTACGCTGCCCATAGAGACCAAAGGCCGAGCTCTGCAGGTAAGAGGCGGAAGAAAAGTCTAAAATCCACCCCACCGTTTAATCAGAAGCTCAGTCTTATGCTCCATTACATCTGTGCTTTACACTGCAGCTCTGCTTCTCCACATAAGCCGTTGTATACAAGCACAAGTTCAGCATTTCGGGGCAGAGAGATGATTTTCTTCCTGCAGTCAATAAAACCTTCCCTGTGCAATATCAAAAACCTGTCAATGTAAAGCAGACAGCTGGGGGTCGGTATGATCAGGCTGGAGAGGCCCAAAGTTATTTGGCCCTTCCCAGCCTAAAAATACCAGCCTACAACCTCGGTCATCCATTAGATGCTCCAATTCTGGTTGTTTCTAATTGCCCTGGTGCGGTGGCAATCGGAGTAATATTTTTGGGGGTTGATGTCAGCTGTGAATTAACAGCTGGCATTAAGCCCACAGGTTAGTAATGGAGAGGCCTCTATCAGACACCCCCAAAAACAAATTTATCCGAAAAAAAAGGCCCCCCACATTCCCTCGTTCAACAAATTTATTCATTATAAAGAATCATGGAGTTCCGAAGTAATCCAATGGAGTAATGTCCTATGACACCAATCGATTCATATGGAGCTTCATCCTGAAAATGTTCTCAGAACGAGGCTCCATAGGTCACGGCCGGTCAGCGGCAGATATGAGCGTGAGAAATTCTGGACTGCCGCTGATTGGCAGTGACTTATGGAGCCTTGTTCTGAGAACGAAGCTCCATAAGAATCGATGGGCGTCGTGGGACATTAGTCTTTTGATTATGGCAAAACTTCCAGGATTTCTTTTTAATTATTTTCTCTGTGTCTTTTAAATCTATACTCACTAGGTTAGCGCTGGACGTGTCTGATAGACACCTCTGCATTTCTGGGCTTACACAGCCAACATCAACTCCAAAAGTATTACCCCTATTGCCACCGCACCAGGGCAAAACCAGGAGAGCCGGGCAAATAACTAGAATCTAATACATGCACCAATTCTGAGGCAGCTGCAGGCTGCTATTTTTAGGCTGGAAAGGGACCAATAACCATGGACCTCCCCACCCTGATAATTCCAGCCCCCAGCTGCCTGATTTACCTGCGCTGGATATCAATAATAGGGGGGGACCTGACTTTTTATTTTTCTTTATTGTTAACAGCAACTTACAGGCAACGTCCGCATGCAATAAAGCTTATTGAGGCTTTCAACAACCTTTATTGACATGCACACGTTACTTGAACTCTGACACATGTGCCTGCACTCGTGTCTGTCTGATACAGCCCGTCCAAGCAAGTCAATGGGAGCAAGAAAGAATGGGAAGCCGCATGCACGTCCGAGTGACGTCCCTTATTTACGGATACATCCCCACTCTGTAGCAGAGAACAATGTAAATGGTCCTGTACATGACGGTACAAAAAGTGCAGAAAAAAAAAAGCGCACACTCACATGACACAGAATATCAAACAGCTTTCACTCATCCCACTTTTCTGTATGAGAATGGGAACGTTTTTTTTATACTCCAGTGCAAAAGGACCCTGACGATTCAGGTTCACTCATCCCAAATTATAAGCCTTACTCCTTTCAAAACAGTCATAACATTTTGTCTACATAACCACTAGAGGGAGCAGTAGAGATTTTTACCGTTCCATTGACTTTAATGTTATTTTTATAGGAACTCCCCTAGTGGTGACTGCAGACAGGACCTTATCATGTATCTCTGTATACAGGGGGTTCCCCCTAGTGGTGGCTGCAGACAGGATCTTATCATGTATCTCTGTATACAGGGGGTTCCCCCTAGTGGTGGCTGCAGACAGGAGCTTATGTATCTCTGTATACAGGGAGCTCCCCCTAGTGGTGACTGCAGACAGGATCTTATCATGTATCTCTGTATACAGGGAGCTCCCCCTAGTGGTGGCTGCAGACAGGATCTTATGTATCTCTGTATACTTGGAGCTCCCCCTAGTGGTGGCTGCAGACAGGAGCTTAGTATGTATCTCTGTATACAGGGAGCTCCCCCTAGTGGTGGCTGCAGACAGGATCTTATCATGTATCTCTGTATACAGGGATCTCCCCCTAGTGGTGGCTGCAGACAGGATCTTATCATGTATCTCTGTATACAGGGAGCTCCCCCTAGTGGTGGCTGCAGACAGGATCTTATCATGTATCTCTGTATACAGGGAGCTCCCCCTAGTGGTGGCTGCAGACAGAATCTTATCATGTATCTCTGTATACAGGGAGCTCCCCCTAGTGGTGGCTGCAGACAGGAGCTTAGTATGTATCTCTGTATACAGGGAACTCCCCCTAGTGGTGGCTGCAGACAGGATCTTATCATGTATCTCTGTATACAGGGATCTCCCCCTAGTGGTGGCTGCAGACAGGATCTTATGTATCTCTGTATACTTGGAGCTCCCCCTAGTGGTGGCTGCAGACAGGAGCTTAGTATGTATCTCTGTATACAGGGAGCTCCCCCTAGTGGTGGCTGCAGACAGGATCTTATCATGTATCTCTGTATACAGGGATCTCCCCCTAGTGGTGGCTGCAGACAGGATCTTATCATGTATCTCTGTATACAGGGAGCTCCCCCTAGTGGTGGCTGCAGACAGAATCTTATCATGTATCTCTGTATACAGGGAGCTCCCCCTAGTGGTGACTGCAGACAGGATCTTATCATGTATCTCTGTATACAGGGAGCTCCCCCTAGTGGTGACTGCAGACAGAATCTTATCATGTATCTCTGTATACAGGGAGCTCCCTCTAGTGGTGGCCGCAGACAGGATCTTATCATGTATCTCTGTATACAGGGAGCTCCCCCTAGTGGTGACTGCAGACAGGATCTTATCATGTATCTCTGTGTACAGGGAGCTCCCCCTAGTGGTGACTGCAGACAGGATCTTATCATGTATCTGTGTATACAGGGAGCTCCCCCTAGTGGTGGCTGCAGACAGGATCTTATCATGTATCTCTGTATACAGGGAGCTCCCCCTAGTGGTGGCTGATGACTTGGAATCTAATAGTATATATTTGTTGCAGCTTTTGGAATGATTTTGGGGTGACCTTCCGCATTTTATCTTGTCCCCGTTTTGAGTAATTTTTCGTTTTTTCCCTTTGCAGCAAGTGAAGTGACGACCGAGTAGAAGAGAAGATTTTATTACAACGGAGGAAGCAGATGTTAGTTCTCATCTTGTTAGTGACAGGCGAACAATGAAAAATAAAGTTTAAACTATTCAAAAACATTTTCCTTTTCTCAAACAAATCTCTGCGGGGGGCGCCGGTGAGCGGTGATCGGGGGGCCGGGTCCAGAAACCAGAACCTCACACGGGAAATGTCCTGAAACAGACAAGTGGCCAAAAATAACAAAAAATAAAATAATACGTCCTTCATTTGGAGAATCTCCTCCCGCTCTTTATAGAGCCTGTGGGACTACTATGCCCAGCATGCCCTGCTCTCTGGGTTTCCATTCACAGACCGTAAGCAGAGATAAAGAAGTCATGTCCGATAAGTTTAACAACTTTTCACAACCGGACGGGGCCAAAGCCAGAGACCGGACACTACAGGCTGCTCCTCCTGCGGGCCCCTCAGATCGTAACCACAGACCCCGAGTGACTGACCGGCCCCCGCCCTGCCATCTCTGGGGGGGGGGGGGGGGCGCTCTGTACCCCGGGACTCTCCGCAGATTTAATATTTTTATAATTTTGTCTAATTTATCCTGAGTTGCTTTAGGCTCATTACTGCAGTCACAGCCAGAGCTGCATTCATACTTCTGCTGGAAGGATGGTTCTGGCTGCAGCTCTGGTTGTGACTAGAGGATGCGATTCCTCAGCTTCCATTACGACATCAAAAATAAAAACCGCAGCGAGAACAATACGACTGGAGGATAAAATAAAACATAAAAGGTCAATGAGAAGTGAAGATAAATTAACATTCTTTGTTACAACAGAAAAGTCTCATCCGTCTCCACACCAGAGACGACGGCCGAGAGCGGGAACCGACGGGGACACAGCGAGAGCAAACATCAGGAGCAGAAATCCAAACGACGCTTACAGAGGACACAGAATCATCTACATATGCAACTCCAGAGCTGCACTCACTACTCTCTATAGAGACTCCAGAAGCAGAATAGGGAGTGCAGCTCTGCAATTTCTGAACATACATTACTGATCCAGCTACCTCCTATATTATACTCCAGAGCTGCACTCACTATTCTCTATAGAGACTCCAGAAGCAGAATAGAGAGCGCAGCTCTAGAATCTCTGTGAACATACATTACTGATCCAGAGTTACCTCCTGTATTAAACTCCAGAGCTGCACTCACTATTCTGCTGGTGCAGTCAGTCTTCTAAGCTGTTGCATACTAGTGAGAGCAGCTCTGCAGTATAATACAGGAGGTAACTCAGGATCAGTAATGTAATGTATGTACACAGGGACTGCACCAGCAGAATAGTGAGCGCAGCTCTGGGGTATAATACTCTGCACATTTTACAAGGTGATGATTACTGGTGATCGGACCTTTTATCACTCGTCTATCGGTGACTGTGGTTTTAGTTCCCGACTTTTGACTCTAAATGAAAAATGACCAGGAAAAAAAAAAAAGCAATATCACAATGCCGCGGGCGTCTCTCTCCAGATTACAGTTCATACTGGACCCCCCGGTCCGAGGTTCTTCTGACACAAACCTCCGATGACCGTATTAATCTGAGCTACTGCTAAACCTCCTGGGAAGCGTCCGGTCCATGAAGGAGCAGAGGTGGCGGTGTCTCAGGAGCACAGAAGACCCGGTGGCGGTGTCTCAGGAGCACAGAAGACCCGGTGGCGGTGTCTCAGGAGCACAGAAGACCCGGTGGCGGTGTCTCAGGAGCACAGAAGACCCGGTGGCGGTGTCTCAGGAGCACAGAAGACCCGGTGGCGGTGTCTCAGGAGCACAGAAGACCCGGTGGCGGTGTCTCAGGAGCACAGAAGACCCGGTGGCGGTGTCTCAGGAGCACAGAAGACCCGGTGGCGGTGTCTCAGGAGCACAGAAGACCCGGTGGCGGTGTCTCAGGAGCACAGAAGACCCGGTGGCGGTGTCTCAGGAGCACAGAAGACCCGGAGGCGGTGTCTCAGGAGCACAGAAGACCCGGAGGCGGTGTCTCAGGAGCACAGAAGACCCGGTGGCGGTGTCTCGAGTGTGGCGGTGTCCCGGGAGCGGCGTCCACGCTGCGTCCTGCGTCTGGCGCCCTCTTCTGGCTGTATCCTGGCCGGGTTACGAGTCGCAGGCTCACAGCCATTTCCAAAAATAGTTTTATTTAACAGCTACATCTTATGTACACGGCACTCGCTACAAACTAAGTCATTTGAAAAATAAGCGCTCGTCGCCTTTGAAACGCTTTTTCCGCGGTGTGACAAAATCGTCGGCCTCGTCTTCGCCGCCGTCGTCAAACTCGTACGGTAATTTGGGGAATCTCTTGTCTCGGTAAATGTTAGCGAGAAGCCCCTCGAAGTATGACTCCAGCTTGGTGCCGGCGGTGGCCACTTCAGAATCGGGCTGCGGAAGGAGGCGGAGAATACAAAGGGTTAATAAACAGGCGCGGACAAGACCATGTGCACACCCGGCGGAGCGGTCACGTGTCCTCCAGTCACATCCAAAATCACAGGGGGCGGCGGTGAGACGTGCTCTCAGGAGCGCAGCTCTGGATGTGACTGGAGGTGGTGTACCCCGGTGACCGGGCGGTGGCGGCGGGGGGGTTCCTCTCACCTCGTTGAATTCGGAGCAGTTCCTGAAGATGAGCTGGATGTCGCTGACAAATTCCTCCGCCCGCGTGTAGTGCGGCGTGGCGCTCGGCTGCAGCTTCTGCTTTATGTGCGACAAATCCATCGGCTTCTTTATTATTCTGTAGTAATCAGGCACCTGAAAGGGCCAAAAACAAGTCACTGATGCCATCTACTGCTCTCTGTTATCAGCCTCTCGGGAGCGGCACACCCGCGGCGTGGCTTACCGTGAGTGGGACGGGTTCTTGGAAGGGCAGACTCATCTCGTGGCAGAAGAGGTACAGCAGGATCCGCTCGCACTTCTGCGGATACAACGGGGGGGGGGCGTTAATCAGACGCTCGCGGCACAGGACAAGAGCTCTCCGGCCGGACACTTACTCTCTGATCCATCGGCGCCATCACGGCCACGCCCGCGAGCTTCCGCTTCTCCGCCAGGGCCGGGTCGTCGCAGTCGTATTCCACTTCTGGTTTGGAAAGATCCCGGCAGAAGGTGCAAAACCACTCACCGCTGAGAGGGAAGAGAGCGGTCAGGGTGGGACACTACAGGAGGAGCGCCGGGGGCCGGGACACTACAGGAGGAGGGCCGGGACACTACAGGAGGAGGGCCGGGACACTACAGGAGGAGGGCCGGGACACTACAGGAGGAGGGCCGGGACACTACAGGAGGAGGGCCGGGACACTACAGGAGGAGGGCCGGGACACTACAGGAGGAGGGCCGGGACACTACAGGAGGAGGGCCGGGACACTACAGGAGGAGGGCCGGGACACTACAGGAGGAGGGCCGGGACACTACAGGAGGAGGGCCGGGACACTACAGGAGGAGGGCCGGGACACTACAGGAGGAGCGCCGGGACACTACAGGAGGAGCGCCGGGGGCCGGGACACTACAGGAGGAGCGCCGGGGGCCGGGACACTACAGGAGGAGCGCCGGGGGCCGGGACACTACAGGAGGAGCGCCGGGGGCCGGGACACTACAGGAGGAGGGCCGGGACACTACAGGAGGAGGGCCGGGACACTACAGGAGGAGGGCCGGGACACTACAGGAGGAGGGCCGGGACACTACAGGAGGAGGGCCGGGACACTACAGGAGGAGGGCCGGGACACTACAGGAGGAGGGCCGGGACACTACAGGAGGAGGGCCGGGACACTACAGGAGGAGGGCCGGGACACTACAGGAGGAGGGCCGGGACACTACAGGAGGAGGGCCGGGACACTACAGGAGGAGGGCCGGGACACTACAGGAGGAGGGCCGGGACACTACAGGAGGAGCGCCGGGACACTACAGGAGGAGCGCCGGGACACTACAGGAGGGGGGCCGGGACACTACAGGAGGAGCGCCGGGGGCCGGGACACTACAGGAGGAGCGCCGGGGGCCGGGACACTACAGGAGGAGCGCCGGGGGCCGGGACACTACAGGAGGAGCGCCGGGGGCCGGGACACTACAGGAGGAGCGCCGGGACACTACAGGAGGAGCGCCGGGGGCCGGGACACTACAGGAGGAGCGCCGGGACACTACAGGAGGAGCGCCGGGGGCTGGGACGCGCCCCCCTCCATCGCCCATGGGCCCCGACGCGCCCCCCTCCATCGCCCATGGGCCCCGACGCGCCCCCCTCCATCGCCCATGGGCCCCGACGCGCCCCCCTCCATCGCCCATGGGCCCCGACGCGCCCCCCTCCATCGCCCATGGGCCCCGACGCGCCCCCCTCCATCGCCCATGGGCCCCGACGCGCCCCCCTCCATCGCCCATGGGCCCCGACGCGCCCCCCTCCATCGCCCATGGGCCCCGACGCGCCCCCCTCCATCGCCCATGGGCCCCGACGCGCCCCCCTCCATCGCCCATGGGCCCCGACGCGCCCCCCTCCATCGCCCATGGGCCCCGACGCGCCCCCCTCCATCGCCCATGGGCCCCGACGCGCCCCCCTCCATCGCCCATGGGCCCCGACGCGCCCCCCTCCATCGCCCATGGGCCCCGACGCGCCCCCCTCCATCGCCCATGGGCCCCGACGCGTCCCCCTCCATCGCCCATGGGCCCCAACGCGTCCCCCTCCATCGCCCATGGGCCCCAACGCGTCCCCCTCCATCGCCCATGGGCCCCAACACGTCCCCCTCCATCGCCCATGGGTCCCAACGCGTCCCCCTCCATCGCCCATGGGACCTTGACGTGTCCCCCTCCCCCACCCATCAGTCTTGTCTTATCACTTTGCATACCAATCTCTCACCGAACATTCATTTACACCAACACCTTCCCCACACGGCCATTTCCATTTTTTCTTCCAAGAGCCATAACTATTTTTTCGTTTAACCATATAATGATTTTTTTTTTTATTTTTTTTTTTTGCGGGGCGAGTTTGACATTTAAAACTACTCCATTCTTCGACACAAAGGAACGAAAAACGTGGAAAATACCAGATGCATTGAAAATGCAAAATCTCAGGCTACTGGGCACCCCCCGCCGAAAAATAGCAGCCTGCAGCCACCCAGAATTGTCACATCAATTAGATGCGACAGTCCCGGGCTTTCCCAGGACCACCACAAGTGCTTTGGTGTGGTGGCAATCAGGGTAATAAGGGGTTAATGGTAGCTGTCACAAAGCCCTAAATTAGTGATGGAAGGAATCTATGAAACCACACGATTACTAATCCTCGAAGTGAGAAGAAATAAAAAACAAAATTTTTTATTTAAAATAAAATAGAAAAACAACCCCCCTCTTCCTCCAATTACTAACCCCCAACACCCAGTACCAACGTAATCCACACAATACTGACGTCCCAGCGTGTGGACACAGAACATGACCGCACGCTGTGGGCATCAGGCAGAGACTGGCTGAACTGCAGCAGTGACGTCACTTGGTCATCTGCAGTCACAGCTGTAGGTTCTCACGGTCCTCCACCTGTGCCCACAGGTAAACTGACCTCATTGAACTCAGTGACCTCACCTCAGTTTAATTTGAACTTTAACTCCAGGCATAAAACCACATTGTTTTTTTGCCAAAAGATGCAGATTTGGTGCTCAACGTTCTACCCCAAATTCCTGCACAGATTCTGCACCTCCTGGCAAAAAAACCGCATCAATATTGCGTCAAAGCCGCATTGCGTTTAAATACAGTTCTTTTTTGCCAGAAGATGCAGATTTGGTGCAGGAATTTCAGAACCAAATCTGTATCTCTTGGCAAAAAAAAAAAAAAATGCAGGTCTGATTGAGTTCACTTGAGGTCAGTTTACCAGCTGTGACTGCAGATAAACTCAGTGATGTCATCGCTCACAGTTGTGGCTCAGTCTCTGCTCGAAGCCACAGCGTACGGTCATGTTCTGTGCCCGCACGTTGTGCCTTCAGTATGTAGCAGTCGTCATGGGACTGTGTGGATTATGTCGGAACGGAGTTTTTGAGTTTAATAAGTTGGAGAAAGAGGATATAATGTAAGATAATGTAACCTCCCATTACTAACCCAGAGCTTAGTGGCAGCTGTGGGTTGTTATTAAGCCCTTAATACACCGATTGCCACCGCACCAGGGCAATTGGGATGAGTTGAGGAAAGCGCAGGGATTGTTGCATCTAATAGATACAATATTCCGGGGTGGCTGCATGCTACCATTTCTAGACTGGGGGGGCCCAATAAGCTTGGGCCTCCCCAGCCTAAGAGTACCAGACAATAGCCATCGGGTTTTATATTGGTTTGGTATCAAAATTTGGGGGGGGAGACCACGCAGGTGTTTTTTTTAATTATGTAAATTAAAAGGAAAAAAAAAAATATATATATATCTGCATGCGGCTCCTCTTATTTTGATACACAGCCAAGATAAGTGTACTGCAGCTCTGTCTGTGCTGGGTATCAAAATACAAGGGGACCCTACGCCAATTTGTAATGATTTTTACACCACTAGAGACACTTAGACAGTGTACTGCAAGCAGTCATACGCAGTCACACAGGGTGGGGGCGCTGTCTGACTGCAAGAAGAGACATCAGGACTGATGGTGGGCGGGGAAAGCAGTGAATATGTATGAGGGTTAATGAGTGGCCCCAGAAGTAGCTGTACAGCCATGCAGGAGACTTGGTAAGTAGAACGCTCCTGCATTATTCCCTATTCTCTCTCCCCCCCCCCCCCCCAAGTTTTACAATCCAATTTCACCTATCATCAATTCAGACATTTTGATTTTTTCCTGACCTGGGGAAGTTCATCAGCGTCGGCACGTGGCAGGAGAGGTGGAACACTTTGGGGCACTTCTCGCAGCAGAGCAGCTCGCCCCCGTTCTGGCAGACCGCGCACCAGTCCTCGTTGGGGTCGTCCTCTTTGCTGCCGCTCTCAGTTACGTGGTTCTGAGACATCCAGTCCATGGATCCCAACATGGACCCTTCCTGTAGCACATGGCGGTCCCCGGTGCTGTCCGGAGTGTCCCGCCGCGGCCCCGCGTCCGGCTTGGCGGCGCGGTTGCCGTTTCTGTCGAGCAGCATGGAGGTTAGGATGCTTCCTGAGTAGTCGGGCTGGAAGAGAGAAGAGTTGTGTGTGAGGATTGCTGGGAGTAGTAGTTCGGGGAGCCTCGGGGGCGGGGGGACGTGGCGCTCACTTACGTTGCGGGGACGTTGTTGCTGTGGCTGCTGCCGCCGGTTGCCCTGTTTCACCACCACCACCGGGTAGTCGAGCGACTCACTGTCCACGCTGTTCTCAGTTTTGATTTTGATCGGCTCCAGTCGGACGACCGGGACTTTGTGCGTGGAGTCAGCGCCGCCGCTCGGTTTGCTGAAAGACCCCGTGCTGCAGAGCGGAGAAGAAGACCCGGAGGAAAAAATTAGTGCACCCCTCATGAAACGCTCTGTGCTGCAGGGGGGGCTACATAAACCCAGGAGACACGCGCTTACCTTTCACGACTGCCCACACTGGAGGCGCTGGAGGTGCGCATCGGCAGGTGCATGCCGGCCATGGAGCCTGGGGAGAAGAGGCCATCGTTAGATTGGGTGCGGGTCATTGTAGCCTAAAGGGTTAAAGCACCTCATACACCCGTACCTAACGGAGACGGCACCGAGGAGTTGGGGGACTGGACCGTGCGGTGCAACGCCATGCGGTGCTGATGACTCTCCATGGCGATGTCTTTCCGCATCAGCTTGTCCAGTGTGATGTGATCGGTGCTGTCGATCTGGAAGAGAAAGCCAGCGGGCAGTGAGCGCAGCTCCAGAGTCCGAGTGCAGCGCTGCACGCCCCCGGGTTCGGGAAGGACGGGAGTTCTGGAGCCGCACTCACATCAGGCAGGGGAGGGAGGTTGAAGGAATTCGCTGCCGAAGACACCAACTCCATGACGGGTGAGGACAGGCCTTTCCCGCCGGCCATGCTGCTGATGGTGGGACTGGACGGAGTGTAGCTGCCGGCGGCGGCCGGGTTGGGGAGGGTCTGGTTCCCAGCGACCTGCCACTGGAGAGACGGGGACGATTAGGATGGAGCGCTGCAGTGACGACCGCCAGACGGAGCATTTACAGATCACCGCTTGCGGTCAGTGAACACTCGTCTGCTGCATTAATCCCATACTAATCACGTCCGGACACATTTCCTCCCACGTTACCCGAGAACCAGAACCGTACGAGGAAATGTTCCCCGGAGCCGCGCGAAACACGAGGGAGAAACATGGGATGAAATGAGAGAAGGCAATTATAGTGGTTTATATGCTGCGGTCGCTGCTGATCGGCATCTGAGGGGTTAACCTGCTGGGACCGACGCCGGCCCGATGATGTAAAGCAGCAGAAATCCCCCGACCCGGCGGATCGCTCCGCGCGGAGCCCATACCTGCTTCATGGTGTTCTGCGGCACGTAGGGCACCCTCACCAGATTGGGCGCCGCGCCTCTCCGCGGAATGTTGTGAAGCTCGGGGGCTGTCTGCGGGTACCGGAGGGGCTGGCCGCTCATTGCCACGCCATTGGCCCGCGGATTGATATTCTGGACAGTCATAAACCGCTGCCCCTGCTGGAGGAAACGCAGAATGAGAGCGCAGGGTCAGAGCGCAGGCGTCACCCCCCAGAGAGCGCAGGGTCAGAGCGCAGGCGTCACCCCCCAGAGAGCGCAGGGTCAGAGCGCAGGCGTCACCCCCCAGAGAGCGCAGGGTCAGAGCGCAGGCGTCACCCCCCAGAGAGCGCAGGGTCAGAGCGCAGGCGTCACCCCCCAGAGAGCGCAGGGTCAGAGCGCAGGCGTCACCCCCCCAGAGAGCGCAGGGTCAGAGCGCAGGCGTCACCCCCCAGAGAGCGCAGGGTCAGAGCGCAGGCGTCACCCCCCAGAGAGCGCAGGGTCAGAGCGCAGGCGTCACCCCCCAGAGAGCGCAGGGTCAGAGCGCAGGCGTCACCCCCCAGAGAGCGCAGGGTCAGAGCGCAGGCGTCACCCCCCAGAGAGCGCAGGGTCAGAGCGCAGGCGTCACCCCCCAGAGAGCGCAGGGTCAGAGCGCAGGCGTCACCCCCCAGAGAGCGCAGGGTCAGAGCGCAGGCGTCACCCCCCAGAGAGCGCAGGGTCAGAGCGCAGGCGTCACCCCCCAGAGAGCGCAGGGTCAGAGCGCAGGCGTCACCCCCCAGAGAGCGCAGGGTCAGAGCGCAGGCGTCACCCCCCAGAGAGCGCAGGGTCAGAGCGCAGGCGTCACCCCCCAGAGAGCGCAGGGTCAGAGCGCAGGCGTCACCCCCCAGAGAGCGCAGGGTCAGAGCGCAGGCGTCACCCCCCAGAGAGCGCAGGGTCAGAGCGCAGGCGTCACCCCCCAGAGAGCGCAGGGTCAGAGCGCAGGCGTCACCCCCCAGAGAGCGCAGGGTCAGAACACAGGCGGCACTCCTCCCCCTCCACAGAGTGCAGGGTAAAAGCGGAGGCAGCCCACCCCCCCCCACCTAGAGAGCGGGCATCATCCCCCAAAGAGCGCAGGCAGCACCCCGCAGGGCGCAGGCACCCTCCACAGAGTGCACGCAGGGTCAGAGCACAGAGCCACCCCCTTCTCCAGAGCGCAGGCACCCCCCTCCCCCCAGAGAGCGCAGGGCATCATGATCATACCTGGATATGCGCCTGCGGCGGCGCCTGCTGCTGTTGGGGGCCGGGGACTTGGACTCTTGGATTATTCACGATCATCTGTTGGGGTGGTGCGTTGGTGTTCATCCGCCGCTGAACCTGCTGCCGCTGGGCGAGGAGCTGCTGGTGCATGTGCTGCAGGCGGAGCTGCGCCAAGTTGATCTGCGATGGAAATTTGGAGATCTGGTGGCCGGGTGGGTTCCCCTGAGAATTGTGACCCTCCGCGGGGGGAGTCTGCTGAGCCGAGTCCGCATCTTCAATGACCAGAGAGCCTACAAGAGCGAGCGGAGGTCAAGCACAGACCGTCCCCCCATAACCCTCCAGCACTAGCCGGGCACAGACCGTCCCCCCATAACCCTCCAGCACTAGCCGGGCACAGTCCGTCCCCCCATAACCCTCCAGCACTAGCCTGGCACAGTCCATCCCCCCCATAACCCTCCAGCACTAGCCGGGCACAGTCCGTCCCCCCACAACCCTCCAGCACTAGCCGGGCACAGTCCGTCCCCCCACAACCCTCCAGCACTGGCCGGGCACAGTTCGTCCCCCCACAACCCTCCAGCACTGGCCGGGCACAGTTCGTCCCCCCATAACCCTCCAGCACTGGCCGGGCACAGTCCGTCCCCCCACAACCCTCCAGCACTAGCCGGGCACAGTTCGTCCCCCCCATAACCCTCCAGCACTAGCCTGGCACAGTCCGTCCCCCCCATAACCCTCCAGCACTAGCCTGGCACAGTTCGTCCCCCCATAACCCTCCAGCACTGGCCGGGCACAGTCCGTCCCCCCATAACTCTCCAGCACTGGCCGGGCACAGTCCGTCCCCCCACAACCCTCCAGCACTAGCCGGGCACAGTTCGTCCCCCCCATAACCCTCCAGCACTAGCCTGGCACAGTCCGTCCCCCCCCATAACCCTCCAGCACTAGCCTGGCACAGTTCGTCCCCCCATAACCCTCCAGCACTAGCCTGGCACAGTTCGTCCCCCCATAACCCTCCAGCACTGGCCGGGCACAGTTCGTCCCCCCCATAACCCTCCAGCACTGGCCGGGCACAGTTCGTCCCCCCATAACCCTCCAGCTCTAGAAGGGCACAGTCCGTCCCCCCCATAACCCTCCAGCTCTAGAAGGGCACAGTCAGTCCCCCCCCATAACCCTCCAGCACTAGCCTGGCACAGTCAGTCCCCCCCATAACCCTCCAGCACTAGCCTGGCACAGTCAGTCCCCCCCCATAACCCTCCAGCACTAGCCTGGCACAGTCCATCCCCCCATAACCCTCCAGCACTAGCCTGGCACAGTCAGTCCCCCCCATAACCCTCCAGCACTAGCCTGGCACAGTCAGTCCCCCCCCATAACCCTCCAGCACTAGCCTGGCACAGTCCATCCCCCCATAACCCTCCAGCACTAGCCTGGCACAGTCCGCCCCCCCATAACCCTCCAGCACTAGCCGGGCACAGTCCGCCCCCCCATAACCCTCCAGCACTAGCCTGGCACAGTCAGTCCCCCCCATAACCCTCCAGCACTAGCCTGGCACAGTCCATCCCCCCATAACCCTCCAGCACTAGCCTGGCACAGTCCGCCCCCCCATAACCCTCCAGCACTAGCCGGGCACAGTCCGCCCCCCCATAACCCTCCAGCACTAGCCTGGCACAGTCAGTCCCCCCCATAACCCTCCAGCACTGGCCGGGCACAGTCCGTCCCCCCATAACCCTCCAGCACTAGCCTGGCACAGTCCGCCCCCCCATAACCCTCCAGCACTAGCCGGGCACAGTCCGCCCCCCCATAACCCTCCAGCACTAGCCTGGCACAGTCAGTCCCCCCCATAACCCTCCAGCACTGGCCGGGCACAGTCCGTCCTCCCATAACCCTCCAGCACTAGTCATGCACAGTCCATCCCCCCCATAACCCTCCAGCACTAGCCGGGCACAGTCCGTCCCCCCACAACCCTCCAGCACTGCTTGGGTCCAGCCCGCTGATTGTTACCTAGGTTGAAGATACGCTGTGCCCAGGAGTTTGCATCGCACAGAAACTGAACGTTGTTGGCTACGGGGGTGAAGTCGCAGCGAGCGCGCAGCAGGTGCCGGAGCCGATATGTGATCTGTGGGCGAGAAAGCAGAATTAATACAAACTGCAAGCGGCGCCAGACACTGCAAGCGGCGCCAGACACTGCAAGCGGCGCCAGACACTGCAAGCGGCGCCAGACACTGCAAGCGGCGCCAGACACTGCAAGCGGCGCCAGACACTGCAAGCGGCGCCAGACACATCTCTGTACAACTGCAGCAAAAAGGAAAGCCAGAAATCAATGTCAGTCCTCACTACGAGCCCAACCCACCAGCCGCTTGCTGAACAGGAGCGCGGTGCTGCTGCCGCTGGACACCGCCCACTTGGAGAAATAGACAACGTGCTCCAGCTGCTTTGAGAAACAGTCAACCTCGCTCTGCTGCTTCAGGAGCTTCATCCTCCGCTCCTTGGCCAAAGCCTGAAAAAGAAGCAAAAAATGTCAGATGTGGGAAAACGTAACCGAACAATCACTGGAAGAGTGCAGCTCTGGAGTATAATACTGGATAAGCAATGTAATGTACACAGTGACTGCAGCAGCAGAATAGTGAGTGCAGCTCTGGAGTATAATACAGGAGGTAACTCAGGATCAGTAATGTAATGTATGTACACAGTGACTGCACCAGCAGAATAGTGAGTGCAGCTCTGGAGTATAATACAGGAGGTAACTCAGGATCAGTAATGTAATGTATGTACACAGTGACTGCACCAGCAGAATAGTGAGTGCAGTTCTGGAGTATAATACAGGAGGTAACTCAGGATCAGTAATATAATGTATGTACACAGTGACTGCACCAGCAGAATAGTGAGTGCAGCTCTGGAGTATAATATAGGAGGTAACTCAGGATCAGTAATGTAATGTATATACACAGTGACTGCAGCAGCAGAATAGTGAGTGCAGCTCTGGAGTATAATACAGGAGGTAACTCAGGATCAGTAATGTAATGTATATACACAGTGACTGCAGCAGCAGAATAGTGAGTGCAGCTCTGGAGTATAATACAGGAGGTAACTCAGGATCAGTAATGTAATGTATATACACAGTGACTGCAGCAGCAGAATAGTGAGTGCAGCTCTGGAGTATAATACAGGAGGTAACTCAGGATCAGTAATGTATGTACACAGTGACTGCACCAGCAGAATAGTGAGTGCAGCTCTGGAGTATAATACAGGAGGTAACTCAGGATCAGTAATGTAATGTATATACACAGTGACTGCAGCAGCAGAATAGTGAGTGCAGCTCTGGAGTATAATACAGGAGGTAACTCAGGATCAGTAATGTAATGTATATACACAGTGACTGCAGCAGCAGAATAGTGAGTGCAGCTCTGGAGTATAATACAGGAGGTAACTCAGGATCAGTAATGTAATGTATATACACAGTGACTGCAGCAGCAGAATAGTGAGTGCAGCTCTGGAGTATAATACAGGAGGTAACTCAGGATCAGTAATGTAATGTATATACACAGTGACTGCAGCAGCAGAATAGTGAGTGCAGCTCTGAAGTATAATGCGGCGGGGGACGCTGTTACCTCCAGCTGGTGGAGCAGGGCTTTTCCTTGCTTATTGATCTCCACCATCAGGGTAAATATGGCCACCTTGATGTCTTGCTCCACCTGCTTCTGGTTCTGATTTACTTCCAGGATTCTGGAAAAGAAAAGAAACCCCCTCGTGTGAGGCCGGAGCCGCAGGAAGATGTCAGCGCTGAAATATCATCCAATTATATGGAGAGCGGAGGATGGGAACATTCACTATGGAGACCGCAATGCAGCAACAGGAGAGGTGACCGCGGGGAAGACGATGGCCTGACCCTGCACTGTACAACCAGGTGTGGCCCCCGCGTCACCGGAGCCACCACACCCGGCACCTGCATCACCGGTACTGCTACCCCCGGCGTCACCCGCACCACCACACCCGGCCCGTGTCACCGGTGCCACTAACCCCAGCGTCACCCCGTACCACACCTAGTCCCCGCGCCACCCATTCCATCACACCCAGAACCCGCGTCACCGGTGCCACTACCCCCGGCTTTACCTGTACCACCACCCCTGGCCCCCGCGTCACTGGCTTCACCTATACCACCACACCCAACCCCCGCGTCACCAGTGCTACTCCTTCACGGCCCCCGCGTCACCATCCCCAACCCCCGAGTCATCAGTGCCATCCCCTTCTGGCCCCCCGTCAACTGGTGCCACCACAACCACCCCCGCCCAGTTCAACCGATGGAAATCTCATCCCCGCGCCCCACGTCTACTGATGCAAACCCCCAACCTCCACCTCCCCCACATTAACAGATGCCTCCCCTACCCCCTCTACGTCCGCAGTGGGACCCCCGCCCTCCAGTAACGCACCTGCTCTGGATCTGGTCGCCGGTGAACTTGATGCTCTTGTTCCGGTCCATCAGTTTGGTGATCAGGGAGTCGATGATCCCTTTCTGGCTCTGGAAAGCTTCTTCTATAAACTGGTACCTGCGGGAGACACCGAACACCCAGCGCTGATCACCTCAAATAGAGCAGCATCTGCCCTGACATAACCCCAGCTCCGATGCTCCTGCAGTGTAAAGCATGGCGGCCGCGCTCACCTGTGCTCCTGCAGTGTAAAGCATGGCGGCCGCGCTCACCTGTGCTCCTGCAGTGTAAAGCATGGCGGCCGCGCTCACCTGTGCTCCTGCAGTGTAAAGCATGGCGGCCGCGCTCACCTGTGCTCCTGCAGTGTAAAGCATGGCGGCCGCGCTCACCTGTGCTCCTGCAGTGTAAAGCATGGCGGCCGCGCTCACCTGTGCTCCTGCAGTGTAAAGCATGGCGGCCGCGCTCACCTGTGCTCCTGCAGTGTAAAGCATGGTGGCCGCGCTCACCTGTGCTCCTGCAGTGTAAAGCATGGCGGCCGCTCTCACCTGTGCTCCTTGTGCTCCTGCAGTGTAAAGCATGGCGGCCGCGCTCACCTGTGCTCCTGCAGTGTAAAGCATGGCGGCCGCGCTCACCTGTGCTCCTGCAGTGTAAAGCATGGCGGCCGCGCTCACCTGTGCTCCTGCAGTGTAAAGCATGGCGGGCGCGCTCACCTGTGCTCCTGCAGTGTAAAGCATGGTGGCCGCGCTCACCTGTGCTCCTGCAGTGTAAAGCATGGTGGCCGCGCTCACCTGTGCTCCTGCAGTGTAAAACATGGTGGCCGCGCTCACCTGTGCTCCTTGTGCTCCTGCAGCTGGCAGTCCCGGCAGGTCAGCGTGTCGCAGGTCTCGCAGTACAGCTTCAGCTGCTCTTTCTTGTGGAACGGGCAGAAGACGGGGCGCTGACTGTTCGCTCCAACCGCTGGGGGGGGGGGGGGTAAAAAAAATAAATGTAAAAATAAATAAATTTGAGACTGTGTAGAGATGAGCCGCGACCACCCCCCCCCCCGGCCGAGGGGCAGCACTTACCATGCGGCACTTCCTCCTTCTGCCGGACTGTGTGGTCCTTGGTGAACTTCACCCTCTGATGCGCCTGCACGCAGTTCTTACACAGCCACTCCACGCACTCCACGCAGAAGCCACGCGCCTCCGCATTGTCCTCACAGCTCGTACAGACCTGCTGCAGGGGGAACAGCGTGAGGGGTCTCTGCACCCGCGAGCTCCAAACACGGGCAGAAGGCGGAATGGCTGAGATTAAAGGTTCCAGAGGACTGATTCCCCCCGACCAGCGCAGGCCCCAGGGAACGGACCCCAACGACCAGCACAGGCCCCAGGGAACGGATCCCCCCCGACCAGCGCAGGCCCCAGGGAACGGACCCCCCCCGACCAGCGCAGGCCCCAGGGAACGGACCCCCCCGACCAGCGCAGGCCCCAGAGGATGGACCCCCCCCCCCATCGCCCCCCCCCCCACCCGACCAGCGCAGGCCCCAGGGAACGGACCCCAACGACCAGCGCAGGCCCCAGGGAATGGACCCCCCCCCCCGACCAGCGCAGGCCCCAGGGAACGCACACACCCCCCCCCCCCCCGACCAGTAACATCACTGATCCTGAGGTTTTCACCGGACAACCTCTAAGTGTGGGCGGCCAAAGATGGAGGCGCCTCTGCATGTGGATGACTTGTGGCCGTGGAGCCAGGGGACCTGCCACAGCTGTGGTGTCGTTACAGTGTGACTCACCTGACTGGGTTTCTCCACGGTGCTGCTCGGGACCTCGGTGGCATCTCGCACAAAGAAGTTCTCGATGACGTCCCTCTCGGCACATTCCTGGTTGCACATGGGACACCGGATGATTCCCACTGCAAGAGACAAGGCAGGAGGTCAGAGGGCGTGAGCGACGCCAACTATCCGCTCCGGGGAAAGCTGGGTACAGACAAGGTAGGAGGTCAGAGGGCGTGAGCGACGCCACCTATCCGCTCCGGGGAAAGCTGGGTACAGACAAGGTAGGAGGTCAGAGGGCGTGAGCGACGCCACCTATCCGCTCCGGGGAAAGCTGGGTACAGACAAAGCAGGAGGTCAGAGGGCGTGAGCGACGCCACCTATCAGCTCCGGGGAAAGCTGGGTACAGACAAGGCAGGAGGTCAGAGGGCGTGAGCGACGCAGCTTATCAGCTCCGGGGAAAGCTGGGTACAGACAAAGCAGGAGGTCAGAGGGCGTGAGCGGTGCAGCTTATCAGCAGAGGATTAGAGGGAGAGCCAGAGGAGTCCAGCGGGAAAGGGAAGAGGCAGAGAGGGAGAGCCAGAGGAGTCCAGCGGGAAAAGGGAAGAGGCAGAGAGAGAGAGAGCCAGAGGAGTCCAGCGGGAAAAGGGAAGAGGCAGAGAGAGAGAGAGCCAGAGGAGTCCAGCGGGAAAGGGAAGAGGCGTAGAGGGAGAGCCAGAGGAGGCCAGCGGGAAAGGGAAGAGGCGTAGAGGGAGAGCCAGAGGAGTCCAGCGGGAAAGGGAAGAGGCAGAGAGGGAGAGCCAGAGGAGTCCAGCGGGAAAAGGAAGAGGCAGAGAGGGAGAGCCAGAGGAGTCCAGCGGGAAAAAGGGAAGAGGCGTAGAGGGAGAGCCAGAGGAGTCCAGCGGGAAAGGCAAGAGGCAGAGAGGGAGAGCCAGAGGAGTCCAGCGGGAAAAGGGAAGAGGCAGAGAGGGAAGAGCCAGAGGAGTCCGGTGGGGGGGAAGAGGCAGAGAGGGAAGAGCCAGAGGAGTCCGGTGGGAAAAGGGAAGAGGCAGAGAGGGAAGAGCCAGAGGAGTCCGGTGGGAAAAGGGAAGAGGCAGAGAGGGAAGAGCCAGAGGAGTCCGGTGGGAAAAGGGAAGAGGCAGAGAGGGAAGAGCCAGAGGAGTCCAGTGGGAAAAGGGAAGAGGCAGAGAGGGAGAGCCAGAGGAGTCCGGTGGGAGAAGAGGGGATTCTGGGGTTTGGTAAGTTTCTGATGGGGGAAAAAAAGGGGGTATAAAAGGGCAGGAGTCTAGCAGGAAAGAGGAGGTGCGTAATGGGAAAGTTAGTGGGGAAGGTGGGGTAATTGGACGGGTCATCCAGAAGAGTCCAGCAGGGGGTGAAGGGTTTATCAAAAGGACAGATGATTCCAGTAGCGGGTGAAGATAAGAGGAATAGTTATAGGAGTGCAGCGGGTGCAGGACAGACAGATTTCAGGGTCCGGGATGGGGGGGGTGGGGGCAATTTTCAATTGGCATTAAATATTTTACGAAATGGTTTTATTTCAGGAAACAAACAAGGACAGTAATCACCACCCCCCGCCCCACCAGTCCTGCACGACCGGTAAAGCTAAACGAGCAGAACCTCAGGTGCTCCGCCCGTGCGAGTCAGCTGCTCCGCCCGCATGACGTCACATCGTAAACATGAGGACGCAAGTCACCGGGACTAGGAGCCGCTGGCGCCATGGGAGAAACACCGGCACAAGGAGCCGCTGGCGCCATGGGAGAAACACCGGCACAAGGAGCCATCAGCGCCATGGGAGAAACACCGGCACAAGAAGCCATCAGCGCCATGGGAGAAACACCGGCACAAGGAGCCATCAGCGCCATGGGAGAAACACCGGCACAAGGAGCCATCAGCGCCATGGGAGAAACACCGGCACAAGGCGCCATCAGCGCTATGGGACAAACACCGGCACAAGGAGCCATCAGCGACATGGGAGAAACACCGGCACAAGGCGCCATCAGCGATATGGGAGAAACACCGGCACAAGGAGCCATCAGCGCCATGGGAGAAACACCGGCACAAGGAGCCATCAGCGCCATGGGAGAAACACCGGCACAAGGAGCCATCAGCGCCATGGGAGAAACACCGGCACAAGGAGCCATCAGCGCCATGGGAGAAACACCGGCACAAGGAGTCATCAGCGCCATGGGAGAAACACCGGCACAAGGAGCCATCAGCGACATGGGAGAAACACCGGCACAAGGAGCAATCAGCGACATGGGAGAAACACCGGCACAAGGAGCCATCAGCGACATGGGAGAAACACCGGCACAAGGAGCCATCAGCGCCATGGGAGAAACACCGGCACAAGGAGCCATCAGCGCCATGGGAGAAACACCGGCACAAGGAGCCATCAGCGCCATGGGAGAAACACCGGCACAAGGAGCCATCAGCGCCATGGGAGAAACACCGGCACAAGGAGCCATCAGCGCCATGGGAGAAACACCGGCACAAGGAGTCATCAGCGCCATGGGAGAAACACCGGCACAAGGAGCCATCAGCGCCATGGGAGGAGCCGCCGGCAGAATGAGATGCCGGTGCCATTAGAGGAGCTGCAATGAGGCAGGATTCTCCTCACATCCAGAGCTGCATGTACTCACCTGATGTGACCCGTGTGGTCTACAGCGCCATAAGAATGTCTCAACACACCCATCAGCTCCTCCAGAATGACATCCATCACCTATAGGTGGCACTGGGGGGGGGGGGTGCCCTACTGGTAGAGAGCACTTTCCATATTGCCCTGGAGCATTGCTTGTATGACTCAGTCCATCAGAACCACCCAAGAACTCCGCTGGGAAGACGGAAGCCGCCGCCGAATGAGGAGAGGACAAAAACTGAGCCGCAGCCGCCCAACGAGGAGAGAGCAAAGACGGAGGAGCCGCAGCCGCCCAACGAGGAGAGAGCAAAGACGGAGGAGCCGCAGCCGCCCAACGAGGCGAGGGCAAAGACTGAGCCGCAGCCGGCAAACGAGGCGAGGGCAAAGACGGAGGAGCCGCAGCCGGCAAACGAGGCGAGGGCAAAGACGGAGGAGCCGCAGCCGCCCAACGAGGCGAGGGCAAAGACGGAGGAGCCGCAGCCGCCCAACGAGGAGAGGGCAAAGACGGAGGAGCCGCAGCCGCCCAACGAGGAGAGAGCAAAGATGGAGGAGCCGCAGCTGCCGAACAAGGAAAGGGCAAAGACAGACGCCCAACGAGGTGAGGGCAAAGACGGAGGAGACACAGCCGCCCAACGAGGCGAGGGCAAAGACGGAGGAGACACAGCCGCCCAACGAGGCGAGGGGAAAGACGGAGGGGAGCCGCCCAACGAGGAGAGGGCAAAGACATCACTATGAAACAAAAAAGAGGGAAAGAGATACCACTGCCAAATATTGAGTGGGAAAAAGAAAACCACCACCGCTGCCAAAGAAGGGGAAGAGACCAGTGGCGTGATGCAGCCACAGATGTGTGTGGGGGAAACAGATCTGAGAATGGAGGGGGTCTTGTCAGGGGTGGGCTGGGAAGGAAGACCACAGAAAGACGTTGTCTTTCCACCACCGCCAAAGAAGGGGAAGGAAAGAGACAACTGGCGTGGTGTGATGCAGCCACAGATGTGTACGGGGGGGGGGGGTGTGAGGAAACAGGTCTGAGAATGGAGGGGTCTTGTTGGGGGTGGGCTGGGAAGGAAGACCCACAATGTCTTTCTGTGGAGAGGTAGCTCTTATCTGCCGTGTCCTGGCTTTTGCTGACTGTTTCCCACCGGATCTTGCCTGTTGTCGTTAGGGCTGTTGCTTCTAGTTACATGAAGTGGACCGTGTTTCGACTCTTCCGGACATTTGTGCCGTCCAGGAAGGTGTCACCAGTTGGCAGTGGACCCTCCCGTCAGCCGTGCAGGTAACTGTGGCCGGGGACACATCAGGACAATCCGGTGAGTCCACAGCACAAGCCACAGGCCAAAAAAGGAGGCAAGAGGGAGCAGCAAAATGTAAGCGCAGCGGACCGGCCGTCACCAACGATGTCGGGGATAAAGCAACTGCACAATCAGGTGATATAGATGCCGGGGACAGAGGGTGGAAATGACGCCATTCACGTGACGCCCCGTGCACGCCAAGTGCAGATCTGCGGGTGGTCATTAGTGTGGGGGGGGGGGGAAATCAAGATTTATTGGGTACAAAGAAAAAGCCTGAACATCTCCGCACCGCACCTGAGCCCCCGCGGCAAACACAGGAGGATAAACCACATCCGTGAGATGCCAAACTGCCAAATCCGGTTCTCAAGATGAGCTGGCACCAAATGTCGCTGATCTGGTTTTATGCCTGTGCCGGGCCATCTGCTCCAAAGAGCCATGCAGAGCGCCCGCCCCCCCCCCGCCCCCCTCGCGCCACCGGAGCCATGCAGAGCGCCCGCCCCCCCCCCCCTCACGCCACCGGAGCCATGCAGAGCGACCGCCCCACCGGAGCCATACAGGGCGCCCGCCCCATCCCTCGCGCCACCGGAGCCATGCAGAGCGCCCGGCCCCCCCTCGCGCCACCGGAGCCATGCAGAGCGCTCGCGCCACCGGAGCCATACAGGGCGCCCGGCCCCCCCCCCCTCGCGCCACCGGAGCCATGCAGAGCGCCCGGCCCCCCCCCCTCGCGCCACCGGAGCCATGCAGAGCGCCCGGCCCCCCCCCCTCGCGCCACCGGAGCCATGCAGAGCGCTCGGTGGATGCAGTTTTGGATGTGACTGGAGCATAAGACCCAACTTTGTGCAATGTTGTGCAAGAAAAATTTTAGTAAGACAAATACGCGCGGTCGGGGGGGATGGGCACCGGTCCCAATCACACGGTCATCGCACAATTACATTTTCCTATCCTTTCCCATTTCCCCCCCTCGCATTGGTCTTAGCCGTGGCGGTCCGATCCATCCACCCTGATCCGGGGGTGCACACGTGTCTAGGAGCTGAGTTTTTCAGCTGTTTGGGCTCCATCATTGCACGGTGCGATCTCTTCCCATCCCAGTCATGTTCCCATTAATAATCCAGTCGTCGCTCTGGAAACCGCTTCAAACTGGTTTCAGCTGGAAGTGGCTGAAAGAAATCCAACCCCCCAGCCTCCCCCGGCTTCACACAGGTCAAACCATTTTCACAGAGAGAGGGGGGAGGAAGGACGGCAGAAAATAAACGGAGAATTCATTAGTCTGAGAATCTAGAGCAGACGTTCCCCGTCCCAAATACAGCAGGACCACAGCCATAAGAATGCCTCATCACACTTTTTTTACTGCACTATTCTAAGTCCTGTTGTGTATAAATACGTGACTCTTCAGATTTTGTGTTATACCATGCCTGATGAAGAGACCTGAGTAGTCTCGAAAGCTTGCAATTATTACCATCTTTTCAGTTAGCCATTAAAAGGTATCAACCACTGAGGACTCTCTGTTCTTTTAAACAATTTTTTTATCTCTACTGGCTAACACGGTACAAAGATATATTTTACTTGTATCATCACACCCCGGCACACACCCATCAGCTCCTCCAGAATGACATCCATCACCTATAGGTGGCACTAGGGGGGGTGCCCTACTGGTAGAGAGCACTTTCCATATTGCCCCTGGAGCATTGCTTGTATGACTCCCTCCATCAGAATCACCCAAGAACTCCGCTGGGAAGACTGAAGCCGCCGCCGCCCAACGAGGAGAGGGCAAAGACGGAGGAGCCCCAGCCGCCCAACGAGGAGAGGGTAAAGACGGAGGAGCCACAGCCGCCCAACGAGGCGAGGGCAAAGACTGAGGAGCCGCAGCCGCCCAACGAGGCGAGGGCAAAGACTGAGGAGCCGCAGCCGCCCAACGAGGCGAGGGCAAAGACTGAGGAGCCGCAGCCGCCCAACGAGGAGAGGGCAAAGACGGAGGAACCGCAGCCGCCAAACAAGGTGAGGGCAAATATGGAGGAGCCACAGCCGCCCAACGAGCAGAGGGCAAAGACGGAGGAGCCGCAGCCGCCCAACGAGGAGAGGGCAAAGACGGAGGAGCCCAGCCGCCCGAGGAGAGGGAAAAGACGGAGGAGCCGCAGCCACCAAACAAGAAGAGGGCAAAGATGGAGAAACCACAGCCGCCCAACGAGGAGAGGGCAAAGACTGAGGAGCCACAGCCGCCCAACGAGGAGAGGGCAAAGACGGAGGAGCCGCAGCCACCAAACAAGAGGGCAAAGACGGAGAAGCCACAGCTGCCCAACGAGGAGAGGGGCAAAGACGGAGGAGCCGCAGCCGCCAAACGAAAAAAGAGGCCAAAAGACATCACTATGAAACAAAAAGGAGGGAAAGACATTGTGGGAGAGGTGGCTCTTATCTGCTGTGTTCCTGGCTCTTGCTGACTGTTTCCCGCAGGCTCTTGCCTGTTGTCGTTAGGGCTGTTGCTAACCGTTACATGAAGTGGACTGTGTTTCGACTCTTCCGGAGACGAGTAGTAGCCGCAGATTGAACGGAAGATGGCCGTGGATCCTCCCTTCAGCCGTGCAAGGCAGGTAACTGTGGCCAGGGACACGTCAGGACAATCCGGTGAGTCCACAGCACAAGCCACAGGCCAAAAAGGAGGCAAGAGGGAACGGCGAAATGTAAGCGCAGCGGACTGGCCGTCACCAACGATACCCCGGAAAAACAGCACAATCAGGTGATATAGACGTTGGGGACAGAGACGCCCTGTGCACACCAAGCGCACCAGATCTGCTGGTTGTCATTAGTAGAGGGGGGATCCACTTGATATTTATTGGGTAATGGAAAAGCCTGAACGTCTCTGCACCGCACCTGAGCCCCTGCGGCGAACACGGGAGGGTAAACCACATCCGTGAGATGCCAAACCGCAAAATCCGGTTCTCAAGATGAGCTGGCACCAAATGTCGCTGATCTGGTTTTATGCATGTGCCGAGCCGTCTGCACCAAGGAGCCACACAGGATGCCCGGCACCCCCTCGCGCCACCGGAGCCATGCAGAGCGCCCCCCCCCCCCCGCGCCACCGGAGCCATGCAGAGCGCCCGGTGGATGTAGCTTTGGATGTGACGGGAGCATAAGACCCAACTTTGTGCAATGTTAAGAAACATTTTAGTAAAACCAATACGCGCGGTCGGGGGGATGGGCACCGGTCCCAATCACAGTCACCGCACAATTACATTTTCTTATTCCTGTTTCCCCCCCATCCCCTTGCATTGGTCTTAGCCGTGGCGGTCCGATCCATCCGCCCTGATCCGGGGGTGCACACGTGTCTAGGAGCTGAGTTTTTGAGCTGTTTGGGCTCGATCATCGCACGGTGCGATCTCTTCCCATCCCAGTCATGTTCCCATTAATAATCCAGTCGTTGCTCTGGAAACCGCTTCAAACTGGTTTCAGCTGGAAGTGGCTGAAAGAAATCCAACCCCCCAGCTTCACACAGGTCAAACCATTCTCATAGAGAGAGGGGGGAGGAAGGACGGCAGAAAATAAAACGTGGAGAATTCATCAGTCTGAGAATCTGGAGCAGACGTTCCCGTCCCAAATATGGCAGGAACACCGCCATAAGAATGTCTCATCACACCCCGGCACACACCCATCAGCTCCTCCAGAATGACATCCATCACCTATAGGTGGCACTAGGGGGGGGTGCCCTACCGGTGGAGAGCACTTTCCATATTGCCCTGGAGAATTGCTTGTATGACTCCCTCCATCAGAACCACCCAAGAACTCCGCTGGGAAGACTGAACAGCCGCTGGACGAAGCGAGGGCAAAGACGGAGGAGCCGCAGCCGCCAAACAAGGCGAGGGCAAAGACGGAGGAACCGCAGCCGCCAAACAAGGAGAGGGCAAATATGGAGGAGCCACAGCCGCCAAACAAGGAGAGGGCAAAGACTGAGGAGCCGCAGCCGCCAAACAAGGAGAGGGCAAAGACTGAGGAGCCGCAGCCGCCAAACAAGGAGAGGGCAAAGACGGAGGAGCCGCAGCTGCTAAACAAGGAGAGGGCAAAGACGGAGCCGCAGCCGCCAAACGAGGAGAGGGCAAAGACGGAGGAGCCGCAGCCGCCCAACGAGGCGAGGGCAAAGACGGAAAAGCCGCAGCCGCCCAACGAGGCGAGGGCAAAGACGGAAAAGCCGCAGCCGCCCAACGAGGCGAGGGCAAAGACGGAAAAGCCGCAGCCGCCCAACGAGGCGAGGGCAAAGATGGAGGAGCCGCAGCTGCCCAACGAGGAGAGGGCAAAGACGGAGGAGCCGCAGCCACCAAACGAGGAGAGGGCAAAGACTGAGGAGCCGCAGCCGCCAAACGAGGATAGGGCAGAGACGGAGGAGCCGCAGCCGCCCAACGAAAAAAAGAGGCCAAAGACATCACTATGAAACAAAAAGGAGGGAAAGACATTGCCATGACATCTATCACTTATAGGTGGCACTAGGGGGGGTGCCCTACTGGTAGAGAGCACTTTCCATATTGCCCCTGGAGCATTGCTTGTATGACTCCCTCCATCAGAACCACCCAAGAACTCCGCTGGGAAGACTGAGGAGCCGTAGCCGCCCAACGAGGCAAGGGCAAAGACTGAGGAGCCACAGCCGCCCAACGAGGCGAGGGCAAAGACGGAGGGGAGCCGGTCAACGAGGAGAGGGCAAAGACATCACTATGAAACAAAAAAAGAGGGAAAGGAGATACCACTGCCAAATATTGGATGGGAAAAAGAAAACCCACCACCGCTGCCAAAGAAGGGGAAGGAAAGAGTCCACTGGCGTGATGCAGCCACAGATGTGTGCGGGGGGGGGGTGAGGAAACAGATCTGAGAATGGATGGGTCTTGTCGGGGGTGGGCTGGGAAGGAAGACCACAGAAAGACGTTGTAGGAGAGGTGGCACTTATCAGCCGTGTCCCTGACTCTTGCTGTTTCCCACCGGCTCTTGCCTGTTGTCGTTAGGGCTGTTGCTTCTAGTTACATGAAGTGGACCGTGTTTCGACTCTTCCGGACATTTCTGCCGTCCAGGAAGGTGTCACCAGTTGGCAGTGGACCCTCCCGTCAGCCGTGCAGGACACATCAGGACAATCCGGTGAGCCCACAGCACAAGCCACAGGCCAAAAAAGGAGGCAAGAGGGAGCAGCAAAATGTAAGCGCAGCGGACCGGCCGTCACCAATGATGTCGGGGATAAAGCAACTGCACAATCAGGTGATATAGATGCCGGGGACAGAGGGTGGAAATGACGCCATTCACGTGACGCCCCGTGCACGCCAAGTGCAGATCTGCGGGTGGTCATTAGTGTGGGGGGGGGGGGGGGGGGGAAATCAAGATTTATTGGGTACAAAGAAAAAGCCTGAACGTCTCCGCACCGCACCTGAGCCCCCGCGGCAAACACAGGAGGATAAACCACATCCGTGAGATGCCAAATCCGGTTCTCAGGATTTCAAGATGAGCTGGCACCAAATGTCGTTGATCTGGTTTTATACCTGTGCCGAGCCGTCTGCACCAAGGACCAATACAGGGCGCCCGGCCCCTCCGCGCCACCGGAGCCATACAGGGTGCCCGGCCCCTCAGCGCCACCGGAGCCATGCAGAGCGCCCAGCCCTCCCACGCGCCACCGAAGCCATGCAGAGCGCCGGGCCCCCCCCCACGCGCCACTGGAGCCATGCAGAGCACCCGGTGGATGTAGCTTTGGATGTGACTGGAGCATAAGACACAACTTTGTGCAATGTTAAGACAAATTTTAGTAAAACCAATACGCGCTGTCGGGGGATGGGCACCGGTCCCAATTACACAGTCACCGGACAATTACATTTTTCTAACCTTTTCCCACCCCCCACCCCCCCCTCGCATTGGTCTTAGCCGTGGCGGTCCGATCCATCCGCCCTGATCCAGGGGTGCACACGTCTCGAGGAGCTGAGTTTTTGAGCTGTTTGGGCTCGATCATCGCACGGTGCGATCTCTTCCCATCCCAGTCATGTTCCCATTAATAATCCAGTCGTCGCTCTGGAAACTGCTTCAAACTGGTTTCAGCTGAAAGAAATCCAACCCCCCAGTCTCCCCCGACTTCAAACAAGTCAAACCATTCTCACAGAGAGAGGGGGGAGGAAGGACGGCAGAAATAAATGTGGAGAATTCATCAGTCTGAGAATCTGGAGCAGACGTTCCCCGTCCCAAATATTGCAGGACCACCGCCATAAGAATGTCTCATCACACCCCGGTACACACCCATCAGCTCCTCCAGAAGGACATCAAGGACATCCATCACCCATAGGTGGCACTAGAGGGGCGCGCACTACCGGTGGAGAGCACTTTCCATATTGCCCCTGGAGCATTGCTTGTATGACTCCCTCCACCAGAACCACCCAAGAACTCCGCTGGGAAGACGGTACAGCCGCCCAACGAGGAGAGGGCAAAGACGGAGGAGCCGCAGCCACCCAACGAGGAGAGGGCAAAGACGGAGGAGCCGCAGCCACCCAACGAGGAGAGGGCAAAGACGGAGGAGCCGCAGCCGCCCAACGAGGAGAGGGCAAAGACGGAGGAGCCGCAGCCGCCCAACGAGGAGAGGGCAAAGACGGAGGAGCCGCAGCCGCCCAACGAGGAGAGGGCAAAGACGGAGGAGCCGCAGCCACCCAACGAGGAGAGGGCAAAGACGGAGGAGCCGCAGCCACCCAACGAGGAGAGGGCAAAGACGGAGGAGCCGCAGCCACCCAACGAGGAGAGGGCAAAGACGGAGGAGCCGCAGCCACCCAACGAGGAGAGGGCAAAGACGGAGGAGCCGCAGCCACCCAACGAGGAGAGGGCAAAGACGGAGGAGCCGCAGCCGCCCAACGAGGAGAGAGCAAAGACTGAGGAGCCGCAGCCGCCCAACGAGGAGAGGGCAAAGACTAAGGAGCCGCAGCCGCCCAACGAAAAAAAGAGGCCAAAGACATCACTATGAAACAAAAAGGAGGGAAAGACATTGTGGGAGAGGTGGCTCTTATCTGCCGTGTCCTGGCTCTTGCTGACTGTTTCCCCCCGGCTCTTGCCTGTTGTCGTTAGGGCTGTTGCTAACCGTTAAATGAAGTGGACTGTGTTTCGACTCTTCTGGACATTTGTGCTGTCCAGGAAGGCGTCACCAGTTGTAGCCGCAGATTGAACGGAAGATGGCCGTGGATCCTCCCTTCAGCCGTGAAAGGCAGGTAACTGTGGCCAGGGACACGTCAGGACAATCCGGTGAGCCCACAGCACAAGCCACAGGCCAAAAAGGAGGCAAGAGGGAACGGCGAAATGTAAGCGCAGCGGACCGGCCGTCGCCAACGATGCCCGGGAAAAACGGCACAATCAGGTGATATAGACGCCGGGGACAGAGACGCCCTGTGCACACCAGATCTGCTGGGGGTCATTAGTGGGGGGGGGGGGGGGGAACCACTTGATATTTATTGGGTAATGGAAAAGCCTGAACGTCTCTGCACCGCACCTGAGCCCCCACGGCGAACACAGGAGGGTAAACCACATCCGTGAGATGCCAAACCGCAAAATCCGGTTCTCAAGATGAGCTGGCACCAAATGTCGCTGATCTGGTTTTATGCCTGTGCCGGGCCATCTGCTCCAAAGAGCCATGCAGAGCGCCCAGCCGCCCGCACCACCAGAGCCATGCAGAGCGCCCCGCCCGCCCGCCCCCCCCCCACCAGAGCCATGCAGTGCCCCCCCCCCCCGCGCCACCGGAGCCATGCAGAGCGCCCGGTGGATGTAGCTTTGGATGTGACTGGAGCATAAGTCCCAACTTTGTGCAATGTTAAGAAAAATTTTAGTAAGACCAATACGCGCGGTCGGGGGATGGGCACCGGTCCCAATCACACAGTCACCACACAATTACATTTTCTTATTCCTATTTCCCCCCCACCCCCTTGCATTGGTCTTAGCCGTGGCGGTCCGATCCATCCGCCCTGATCCAGGGGTGCACACGTGTCTAGGAGCTGAGTTTTTGAGCTGTTTGGGCTCGATCATCGCACGGTGCGATCTCTTCCCATCCCAGTCATGTTCCCATTAATAATCCAGTCGTCGCTCTGGAAACCGCTTTAAACTGGTTTCAGCTGGAAGTGGCTGAAAGAAATCCAACCCCCCAGCTTCACACAGGTCAAACCATTCTCACAGAGAGAGGGGGGAGGAAGGACGGCAGAAAATAAACGGAGAATTCATTAGTCTGAGAATCTGGAGCAGACGTTCCCGTCCCAAATATTGCAGGAACACCGCCATAAGAATGTCTCATCACACCCCGGCACACACCCATCAGCTCCTCCAGAATGACATCCATCACCTATAGGTGGCACTAGGGGGGGTGCCCTACTGGTAGAGAGCACTTTCCATATTGCCCTGAAGCATTGCTTGTATGACTCCCTCCATCAGAACCACCCAAGAACTCCGCTGGGAAGACGGAAGCCGCCGCCCAACGAGGCGAGGGCAAAGACGGAGGAGCCGCAGCCGCCCAACGAGGAGAGGGCAAAGACGGAGGAGCCGCAGCCGCCCAACGAGGCGAGGGCAAAGACGGAGGAGCCGCAGCCGCCCAACGAGGCGAGGGCAAAGACGGGAGGAGCCGCAGCCGCCAAACGAGGAGAGGGCAAAGACGAAGGAGCCGCAGCCGCCCAACGAGGCGAGGGCAAAGACTGAGGAGCCGCAGCCGCCAAACGAGGAGAGGGCAAAGACGGAGGAGCCGCAGCCGCCAAACGAGGAGAGGGCAAAGACGGAGGAGCCGCAGCCGCCAAACGAGGAGAGGGCAAAGACGGAGGAGCCGCAGCCACCCAACGAGGCGAGGGCAAAGACGGAGGAGCCGCAGCCGCCCAACGAGGAGAGGGCAAAGACTGAGGAGCCGCAGCCGCCCAATGAGGAGAGGGCAAAGACGGAGGAGCCGAAGCCGCCCAACGAGGCGAGGGCAAAGACGGAGGAGCCGCAGCCGCCAAACGAAGAGAAGCCAAAGACATCACTATGAAACAAAAAGGAGGGAAAGAGATACCTCTACCAAATAAGGGGTGGGAAAAAGAAACCCACCACCGCCAAAGAAGGGGAAGGAAAGAGACAACCGGCGTGGTGTGATGCAGCCACAGATGTGTACGGGGGGGGGGGGGGGGGGGGTGAGGAAACAGATCTGAGAATGGAGGGGTCTTGTCGGGGGTGGGCTGGGAAGGAAGACCACAGAAAGACATTGTGGGAGAGGTAGCTCTTATCTGCCGTGTCCTGGCTTTTGCTGACTGTTTCCCGCAGGCTCTTGCCTGTTGTCGTTGGGGCTGTTGCTTCCCGTTACATGAAGTGGACTGTGTTTCGACTCTTCTGGACATTTGTGCCGTCCAGGAAGGTGTCACCAGTTGTAGTGGCCGCAGATTGAACGGAAGATGGCCGTGGATCCTCCCTTCAGCCGTGAAAGGCAGGTAACTGTGGCACGTCAGGACAATCCGGTGAGCCTACAGCACAAGCCACAGGCCAAAAAGGAGGCAAGAGGGAACGGCGAAATGTAAGCGCAGCGGACCGGCCGTCACCAACGATGCCCGGGAAGGGCAGAGAGGGAGAGCCAGAGGAGTCCAGCGGGAAAAGGGAAGAGGCAGAGAGGGAGAGCCAGAGGAGTCCAGCGGGAAAAGGAAGGAGGCAGAGAGGGAGAGCCAGAGGAGTCCAGCGGGAAAAGGAAAGAGGCAGAGAGGGAGAGCCAGAGGAGTCCAGCGGGAAAAGGAAAGAGGCAGAGAGGGAGAGCCAGAGGAGTCCAGCGGGAAAGGGAAAGAGGCGTAGAGGGAGAGCCAGAGGAGTCCAGCGGGAAAAGGAACAGGCAGAGAGGGAGAGCCAGAGGAGTCCAGCGGGAAAAGGAAAGAGGCAGAGAGGGAAAGCCAGAGGAGTCCAGCGGGAAAGGGAAGAGGCGTAGAGGGAGAGCCAGAGGAGTCCAGCGGGAAAGGGAAGAGGCGTAGAGGGAGAGCCAGAGGAGTCCAGCGGGAAAAGGGAAGAGGCGAAGAGGGAGAGCCAGAGGAGTCCAGCGGGAAAAGGGAAGAGGAATAGAGGGAGAGCCAGAGGAGTCCAGCGGGAAAGGGAAGAGGCAGAGAGGGAAGAGCCAGAGGAGTCTGGTGGGAAAAAGGGAAGAGGCAGAGAGGGAAGAGCCAGAGGAG